>NC_091215.1:28899616-28962116 GCF_040958095.1 Procambarus clarkii | reverse complement strand
ACGGCCGTGATGGTCAAGCGGATTAAGGCGCCCTGTAGTTACCAGTTGCGTTGTTTCTGGGAGTATGGGTTCGAGTCACTTCTGGGGTGTGAGTTTTCATTCGCATATAGTCCTGGGGACCATTCAGGCTTGTTCGCATATATATATATATATATATATATATATATATATATATATATATATATATATAATTTCTTCTCACAGTTTATGCCTCCGGCAGTTTTATCAATCGTGGTATAATCCTTCAGAGACTCCAGTCACATTTATATATTTAAATAGAAGTGTTATAACTATATGTGTGACCCTGGAGCTTTACAGGTGTAAAAACCTGCTCCTTGGAGTTAAACATTCTTAAGAATATTGAGGCGTTGAGACCTGTAGGCCTTGTGGAAGTTTCTGTATTCCTATATTTTGAAGATAAATTAGTTTGCTGCAAGTCTGGTCGCAAGGAAGGCTTAGAGAACTGGATCTCGCAAGCCTAGTAGAGAATGAAAGAAAGCAGTGATACGCTACACACACACACACACACACACACACACACACATACACACACACACACACACACACACATACACACACACACACACACACACACACACACACACACACACACACACACACACACACACACACACACACACACACACACACACACACACACACACACACACACACACACACACACACACACACACACAAAGCAGTAATATATTAGATTTCTGGCTGCCTTTGAGAAGGTGCAGGAGCGTGATTGTTGCTCTCTCAGCCTTTTACTCCCCCACGCAAACTCTTTATGGAATTTGTCACTTGCCTTGATGTGTGTGTACTGATGTACAGTCAGCGCTGTAGTACTGTATTTCTCTGTATATATATATGTGTGTGTGTGTGTAGCACCGAATCACCACAGAAGGTGATCTGTGCTCTGATCCATCACCACAGAAGGTGATTCGGTGCTTTTAAAATGCTAAGCTAACCTACATACGTAAATACATATTTCACCTAGCAGTAAATAGGTACCCGGAGGGTACCTATTTACGCTAAAGTTGACCAGACCACACACTAGAAGGTGAAGGGACGACGACGACGTTTCGGTCCGTCCTGGACCATTCTCAAGTCAATTCTTGAGGTTATCTTGACATGATTTCGGGGCTTTTTAGTGTCCCCGCGGCCCGGTCCTCGACCAGGCCTCCACCCCCAGGAAGCAGCCCGTGACAGCTGACTAACACCCAGGTACCTATTTTACTACTAGGTAACAGGGGCATAGGGTGAAATAAACTCTGCCCAATGTTTCTCGCCGGCGCCTGGGATCGAACCCAGGACCACAGGATTACAAGTCCAGCGTGCTGTCCGCTCGGCCGACCGGCACCCTATTGTGATGTGATAGGGTCATCATTATATTTCGAGTCACACAGAAATATATTACTTATCTAGTGGATAAGCCTAGTGGACCAAACTCTCACAAGTCAAGCCTGGCCTCGGGCCGGGCTTGGGGAGCAGAACTCCCAGAACCCCATCAACCAGGTAATCAACCAGGTTATCTCCTGCTTATTTACGCTAGATTGAAGGTCCTCCTCGGTCAGTAGATGGCCGAGGGGGACCTTTCAATCTATCGACTGGCGACGGACACCAGGCAGAGTGCCAACTGTGGCACTCTGCCTGGTGTCCAACTGTGGCACTCTGCGATTTCATTTCACGTTCAGAGACGTGAAATGAAATCCAAATCACCCAGAAAATTAGTTGCTGGCAGGTTAAGGGGCGACGAGGAGCTGCGGTCAGAGAACTGGCAACACTCCAGAAGTGATTATCTGTGATTTGAAGATGCTGAACATGTCCAAGATCACGAGGGAGATGATTGCAAGATGCTGTGTCAGCTGTGGCACCCCGAATATGCTACACCCAACCTTATCTACACTAATCTAATCTGCTTTACCTACCCCTAATCTAATCTACCTTATCTGCCCTAATCTAGTCTACCTTATCTGCCCTAATCTAATCTACCTTACCTACTCTAATATAATCTACCTTACCTACCATAATCTAATCTATCTGACCTACCCTAATCGAATCTACCTTACCTACTCTAATATAATCTACCTTATCTACCATAATCTAATCTGCCTTACCTACCCTAATCTAATCTACCTTACCTACCCTAATCTAATCTACCTTACCTACCCTAATCTAATCTACCTTACCTACCCTAATCTAATGAACCTTACCTACCCTAATCTAATCTACCTTACCTACCCTAATCTACCGTATCTGCCCTAATCTAATCTACCCTACCTACCCTAATCTAATTTAACCTCAACTAGTTCAATATTATCATAAGGACCATATATAATAAAAGGAGAACATTAATTTTCTGGCGTTCACTGTGATATGTAGGATTCACTACATGTTCGATTGAACTGTTGTTGCTTGCATATAACAACAATGAAAGCTCGGTGAGAGATTAGAGATTAGTTAATACTAATCTCCAGATTAGTACTAACAGTCACGGAAGGTTTACTAATACATCTAACTGTTTAATTCCCTCGGATCATTGTGGATTCGAACCCAGGTTTTAAAAACACAAGACCATCGGCCTATTACGAATGCTTACAATACGAAATGATTTCGGAAGTACCAAACTGGTACTAAACTGAGACTCTGAATTATACTATGATGCCAGAACGTGTACAAAAAGGAGACGTAACAGTCTGTGAGATCCTTGAGAATAATATAGTCTAGTCGGTTGAAGTGCTGAAAGCAATCAAGTATTTCACTACATCTTGATGATTAATCAAGCTTGCAGGTGATCAACAGGTAATCAGAACTGGTGGTCACGTTAATCATTACGTCGGGAGGATTAGCGGGAGCAACAATATATCAGGAGCACACCTGAATATTGTGGATTAATGCGGATGTGATTAATCAGAAGAGGAGGGCGGGTGTGGGTGGGTGAGTGGGCGTTTGTGTGGGTGGGTGTAGGGGTATGTGCATGTGTGTAGGTGGGTATGCGTGTGTGTGGGTGGGTGTGGGGGGTATATGAGTGTGTGTGGGTGGGTGTGCATGTGTGTAGGTGGGTGTGCGGGTATGTGGGCGTGTGCGAGTGGGTATGGGCGTGTGTGGGTGTATGTGGGTGGGTGTGGGTGTGGAGGCAGGTATACAGAAGCTGCTTGGTGTCGTGTACACCTTGGTTGACAAGTTATTTGTTAGTGAAGGCTTCAGTGAAACCCCCAAAGCATCATTTATCCCCGTATCTCCCACAGCATCGCAGAGAAGCATCAGAGATACGCGCACACAGATCAGATAACAGCAGACTCAGCAACTGCTTCAGCAGTAGCAGCATCTTGAGCAAGCTCAGTAACAGGAAAGACAGTAATAACGGCATCCGTAACGATGGAATCTTTTGCAGTATCATTAGCATAAATGCATTCTTAGGAATTAGTGCATCACCACCACAACTACAGCCTACTGAATCACATCATAAAACATATTACGAAATAACGTACCACAAAACACAGCATCATGATACACCACCACACCACACACCACCACACACCACACCACACAACACCACACCACACACATCACACCACACACCACCCCACACCACACCACACACCACACACCTCACCACTACACCACATCACACCACACATCACACCCCACACCACACACCACCACATCACACCACACCCCCCCCCACACATCATACCACCACACCACACACCACACCACCACACCACACCACACCACCACATCACACCACCATCAACAAGAAGCACCCAAAGATTGAAGCAGCGACCTGGGCCCGCCTCATGAATACATAAGATGCGAACGAAGACCATCTTTCTCTCTCACACGCTTTCGACCCCTCCTTCTCCCAGCCATAAAACAGTCCCCAGGAGTGGATAACACCCATCTTATCTCAGGCCGGACCTGAGGAGACACGGCTTAAGACGTCTAAACTGAAGCGTGAAGCTGAGGACCCGAGGACCCGAGGGCCCGAGGCTCTGAGGACCCGACGACCCGACGACCCGAGGCTCTGAGCGCAGGAACGGTGTCTGGAAGACTGCCTCTGGCCGCTCACCTGAGCTGGGGTTACCTTGAGATGATTTCGGGGCTTAGTGTCCCCGCGGCCCGGTCCTCGACCAGGCCTCCTCTTCTGATGTGTCGTATTGTGTCGTCCTCCCGTATTGTGTCTTGTTTACTAACTCTATAGGTGCCTGACAGCTGGGTGGACAGCGCTTCGGATTCGTAGTCCTGAGGTTCCGGGTTCGATTCCCGGTGGAGGCGAAGACAAATAGGCAAAATGTTTCCTTCACTCTGATGCCCCCCTGTTACCTAGCAGTCAATAGGTACCTGGGAGTTAGTCAGCTGCTACGGGCTTCTTCCTGGAGGGTGTGTAACGAAAAGGAGGCCTGGTCGAGGACCGGGCCGCGGCGACGCTAAGCCCCGAAATCATCTCAAGATAACCTTAAGAGGAATCAACCACGGGATATAGAGAATAGAAGGAGTGTAGAAGCTCAAATGGTCCTCAAGCCGCATTTAACAATATCCACTCCATTGGTTCAAACCAGGCGACGGTCTAGCTTGATGCAGAGTCGGTGCTCAATCCCCGATGGTCCAGAGTGGTTGAGCACCGTTCCTTCCTCATATCCCAGCTCCTTATCCCCATATTCCCCCTTCCCAATAATATATATATATATATATATATATATATATATATATATATATATATATATATATATATATATATAATATATATATATATATATATATATATATATATATATATATATATATATATATATATGTATATATATGACAATGTCAGACCACGGAGGAAAATGAAACAGGAATTTCCTTAAGTACTTTCGTATATTAAATACATCTTCAGAAGGAAGATGTATTCCTTCTGAAGATGTATTTAATATACGAAAGTACTTAAGGAAATTCCTGTTTCATTTTCCTCCGTGGTCTGACATTGTCACAGTCTTAATCACGTGTTTATTTTCGTGATATACACACATATGTATATATATATATATATATATATATATATATATATATATATATATATATATATATATATATATATATATATATATATATATATATATATATATTTGAAGTTGGCTGCTGCCTCTTTCAGTAGCCAGGAGGAGATTCCCTCTTGTTTCATGCCCTTCGTTCTACCCGGCGGGTCCAGTTGTTTGTGTTCGTGTTGGATTGTTTGGTGGCTGTGTTCGATTATTTTTAGGTTTACAAAAATTAAGTATTTTTGTTTTCAATTAAATGTAGAGTGATTTTATGCTTAATAGTAGAAATCTTTCATAGATATTGGAAAGGACATTGTTTTAAAAACATTTGGATTATTCCAAATGTATCTATTTATAATATATCTATTTATATATGGAAATAAGAAAATAGATCATAATCTATTTTCCAGATGGATTTAAATTGATTCGTATTCATCCATTACTCAAAAAAATAAATGCAGGGATTAAAATGCCATAATCTATCTTCCAGACGTGTTCAAAGTGATTCACGATTGAGAGGCGGGACCAAAGAGCCAAAGATCAACCCTTGCAATCACAACTAGGTGAGTACATTCATTTATAACTTGAGTAAAATAAACATACGATTGTATGATACAATTGGCCATCCAGCGTTACCAATTCAAAATCCAAATACTGTATTAAAAATTGATTTGATAAAACTTCTATAGCAAATAAATGTTCAATAAAGCATTGAAATATATCCGAAAGATATTATACCGACCTAAAGGGGTAGAAATAGGCTTAGATAGTCAATCCCTTTGAGATGTATTTCTTTCTTGTCTCAATAACCATACTTGAACTTGATTACCGACCTCAACCCTGGTAACACAGATCGAAACTGTCTCTATTTTCCGCTTGTTACAACTTGTAATAAAGTTGTTACATCTTGGCTTGACGTGTTTATAACGTATTAGAACGTTGTTACAACTTACTATATTGGTTGTTATAACTGGTTAGGTGGTGTTAAAACTTGTTCGAACGTTGTACCAACGTCGTAGTTTCGGTGGCGGGAAGGCACACGAAATATTTCGTAAGCACGATTCGTAAACAGTGTCCCAGGAAAGTAAGTTCGAGGTGCGTGCACGGGACGTGGTCACGCCCCAAATGGTGTCGTCCCGGGTCTTGTCACGGGCGAGGATTTACGGCCGGCCCCAGAAACACGCCCCTCGAAGGAAAATAAAATTTTACTTTGGTAGGACGGTTCGTCGCTACCTGGGTCGGCTAAGCCTCCGTGAACATCGAGGCAAACACGGAACTCCTCAGCCGTCGCCCCGGTATAAGAGCCACCGGATCCGGAGTGGAGAGGGACAAGCTACAGGAACAACGTATTAAACATTCCGATGTAACCTGATTTAAACAAAGAATTAACCGATCAACACGTTTGAGAATTCGGTCGACATGATCTTAAAGCCCGGGAATTGGATCAACCGAATGGAGGATTGAGCCTAGACGGTTGATCCGTCTAAGGTAGCGGACGGTCACGCTTCTATGAGCAACCCTCCCTACGCCCCTTCTCCCTCAACCATTGGGGTCTTGAGACGGCCCCACATAGGGATTTCAAAGGACCTTCTCTGAGCCTAAGGCACTCCACGACAGAGGGCTTACCCCGAGCGTGAAGAACCGCGGCATTTGAGGTATTTTTCAGGCAAACTTTCCAAGTAATTTTAGCTCAAAGTTTGACCACATGCGCTTCTAACTTCCTGAACATTACTGTGTCTATTATTCTATCAATTGTCTTAAATCTGGCTACGAGACAGTTCCTAAGCCTGTTGGAAGAACTGAATACCTCAGCCCAGCTGGAGCCTGATAGTCGGAACAGCGAAGAGAATGGATTAAGCCTGTTTGAAAAAAGCCACAATTCGCGACCTGAAGATATACGGACCAAAGAAAACGGCAGTAATCCTCCCTACAGAAAACGGCAGTAATCCCCTAGAGAATAGGTCACGCTGTATTAAATACTCACTCGTCCGGATTAACACCTCGTTGTCACCCGAAAAAAACCTCCGGATATCGGTAATGACCAATTATCCGGATTAGTAGTTTGAGAGGACGTTTCAGGAACTCATCATTTCATCCTTTTTGCTGTACTGATGCACGATGACGAGGTTACCTTGAGGTGCTTCCGGGGCTTAGTGTCCCCGCGGCCCGGTCGTCGACCAGGCCTCCTGATGACGAGGACACATAAGGATTTATTAATGGGTTATAAAGGTGTAAATAATCACCTAGCTATTCTCACCTATCTGTACTCACCTAGCTGCATTCCTTGAGTAGAATATTATCTAATTTGGGTGATGGAACGAGTACTCACCTAGTTGAACTCACCTACTTGTGTTTGCGGGGGTTGAGCTCTGGCTCTTTGGTCCCGCCTCTTAACTGTCAATCAACTGGTGGTTAATGTGTTGAGTATTTGAATAGTGATGTTCTACTAGTGACAGGAACTAGGTGAATGCAGCTAGGTGAGTGCACTTAGATGAGTACACTAGCAGCAGTACACTGCGGTAGCAGAGCAGTCTGCTACCTTGAAGAGCTTCACCTGCTTGAGCAAGCCCGTGAGCTCCTGCCTGTAGAGAGGTTACCTCCCTGGGAGGATGACTCATGCAAGATCATCATCAATGAAATGGCAATGAAAAAATCCAACATGATACCACAAGAAATGAGGCACAAGTATCTCGAGGACATTTATAAAGAAGCCGGAGATGAATTAGATCAAATCTACACTGACGGGTCATCTAATCCTATCAATGGCAGGGCTGGTGCAGCATACACGGTAATCAAGGATAATACCTTCCAACGCAGAAATGAAGACAAAGCGCGTATTGAGAACTATGCCTCTTCAACGCAAGCAGAGCTAACTGCCATTGTTATGGCGTTAAGGTTTCTTGAACGGAACACTAATGGTGCAGTGATTTGCACCGATTCAAAAGCAGCACTGCAAAGCCTAAGTAAAAATCAGACAGAAAATCTTGCAATAGTTGCTGAAATCAAGAGAGCTGTGAGAGTACTTACCAACCAGGGAAGAGTCATCAAGTTTCTGTGGATCCCCTCCCATGTTGGAATATGTGGGAATGAACGAGCAGATGTGCTGGCTGCTGAAGGCGCTGAAGGAGACCATATTGAATACTTCATACCCAAGACTCTACTACAAATTAGAGGTATTATCAGGCAACATCACCGTGACAAGGTAACTGAGGAAAGGAGGATAGAAGCACAAACCAGTGAATCTGTACGATGGTACAACATGGTTGCAGCTGGCAATCCCAATCAGTATGGCCGAAGAGGAGGACGACGAGGGAGAGAATCTGTAATAGCGAGAATCCGTCTTGGATACAAATATCCATGGAGATTTGGAATGGAAACAACAGTTGATCAGCGAAGTTGCAGCATCTGTGGTGAGAGTGATGGACACCGCCTTGACCACTATCTACGTGAATGTGAACACCTGAGAGATATTAGGAATAACTGTAGAATAATAAACCCCACATTGTTTGAGTTAGGAAAACACTATTTGGCAAATATTGATACTGTTCTTAAAAGATTTCCCAATTTTGCACCCGCAAGATAACGTAAGCTTTTAAGGGTTGATAAATGTTAATCTTCTTGTTTGAGGAGCTGTGCACTTGAGACAGTTAAGCAAGTCCCAGCTGTGTCTGGGTACAAGTGACAGGATGAACAACCCAGCGGGTTTTCTTCCTATTGGGGAGTGTTGTACATTCTGCTATGGCGGTATGTTCACTCACAAGATGAGTGGCGCTGCCCAATAAACTCGCCCCTCGGGGCAAAATTAAATTAAAATTAAATTATAGCTAGATGAATACCCTGGAAACACAAACCGAAACTGTCTCTATTTCCCGCTTGTTACAACTTGTAATGAAGTTGTTACATCTTGGCTTAACGAGTTTATGACGTATTAGAACGTTGTTACAACTTGTAATAAAGTTGTTACGTCTTGGCTTCATGTGTTTATGACGTATTAGAACGTTGTTACAACTTGTAATAAAGTTGTTACATCTTGGCTTAACGAGTTTATGACGTGTTAGAACGTTGTTACAACTTGCTATATTGCTTGTTATAACTGGTTAAGTGGTGTTAAAACTTGTTCGAACGTTATAGCAACGTCGTAGTTTCGGGTGTGTGTTTGGCGGGATAAAACTAGGTGAGTACAACTAGGTGAATACAACTAGCTGAGTACAACAAGGTGAGTAAACACTGAAGAGAACAACCCACAAATACCCATCACTGCCTCATACGAGTCAAACAACCCTGCCCCCCCCCCAAACCATCTTCCATTCCCCTCAGTTGGTGTCTCTACCAATCCAGGTGTGAGAATATTGCTCCCCTCTTTTTTTCTTAATTGGCAGACGTGTCGCGGCGATATTTCAGGTGAGATGAATTTCCATATTTATTGGGTGTGGTTGGATGTGTTTTTGTGACCCAAGGAGAGGGAGGTCGTTGTGGGAGGGGGGTTGTTGTGGGAGGGGGTCGTTGTGGGAAGGGGGTCGTTGTGGGAAGGGGGTCGTTGTGGGAAGGGGGTCGTTGTGGGAAGGGGGTCGTTGTGGGAGGGGGTCGTTGTGGGAAGGGGGTCGTTGTGGGAAGGGGGTCGTTGTGGGAAGGGGGTCGTTGTGGGAGGGGGGTTGTTGTGGGAAGGGGGTCGTTGTGGGAAGGGGGTCGTTGTGGGAAGGGGGTCGTTGTGGGAGGGGGGTCGTTGTGGGAAGGGGGTCGTTGTGGGAGGGGGTCGTTGTGGGAAGGGGGTCGTTGTGGGAAGGGGGTCGTTGTGGGACGGGGGTCGTTGTGGGACGGGGGTCGTTGTGGGAAGGGGGTCGTTGTGGGAAGGGGGTCGTTGTGGGAAGGGGGTCGTTGTGGGAAGGGGGTCGTTGTGGGTCGTGGAAAGGGGGGAAGGGTATCGTTTAATCCAGCGGACACACTATACTCAAGCAATGCATGATTAAAGTTTAATCTACTAAGGATCAATGTACTGTGAACGAAGATTAGACGTAGGATTAATGAAGGGGTCAGCAAATGATCAATGTTGGATCACTGGAGGTTTAACAAAGGATTAATGTAGAACGAAGGATCAACGGTAGATTAATGTTTAACGAAGGATCAACGGTAGATAAATGTTTAACGTAGGATCAATGTTTTATTAATGTAATATCAATGTTTAATCAGTGTACGATACGTAAATCTACTTATTCATCAACGAAAGACACTTTACACACGATTTCCATCTGAGTACGTTCGAACATCTCTTGAAGAGTGCTTCGCTCGGAGTTCGAATCGCAACTTTCTAAAAGCCTCATCCACGTACTGTAAATACAGATATTTAATTACCAACTTAACCAAAACACCCGACCTATCCTACACTCTTCTATGCATGAAATTATAAATATATTAGTATTATTGTATATAGGATAAAACACGGTGTTTTTAAGTTAACATTTAGGAGTGTGTGTTTAGGTCGGGACTTGAACGAACACAGCTTGAGGACAAGCTGCTGTATCGGAGTAATACAGAGCTGTATCAGAGCTTGTGTTAATATGTAACCTTATCAATACAGCTCTTGTGGTATTCTGTTACATAATACAGTCAAAAAAGGCCCACATTCCTGAAAATTTACAAAATTGTTGTCGCTTTCCTGGAAACACAAACCGAAACTTTCTATATTTTCAGCTTGTTACAACTTGTAATAAAGTTGTTACATCTTGGCTTAACGTGTTTATGACGTATTAGAACGTTGTTACAACTTGGTATATTGGTTGTTATAACTGGTTAGGAGGTGTTAAAACTGGTTCGAACGTTGTACCAACGTCGTAGTTTCGTTGAGTGTTTTATATATTTTATATATTGCTTTTAAAGACATTAAATTCTTTAAATTAAGTCATATTACGACCTTGTTTTTACGTTTTAATACTGAATATGCCAAAAATGAGAAAGGATATTAAAAACGCAATTTCCTGGCGTATTTTTATCAATGTGCATTTTTCCACATAAAACGCTTCGACTGCTCCAAAACGAGCAGTTAGAACGTGTAATTAGAAAGAGATTTTGCTTAAATTTTAGCCTCGGGTCTTAAACGTGCCCTGATGACCAAACCACACATTACAAGATGGCGAAACGACAACGTTTCGGTCCGTCCTGGACCATTGGGAAGTCCTGCGTGTCGACCCGATAATGGTTCAGGACGGACCGAAACGTCGTCGTTTCGCCTCATCTTCTGGTGTATGTTTCGGTCATCATATCTTCAGCCACGTTATTGTGACTCATCGTCTGCACTTGTCCTCTGGGGTCAGATTCACGAAAGCAGTTACGCAAGCACTTACGAACGTGTACATCTTTCCTCAATCTTTGACGGCTTTGGTTACATTTATTAAACAGTTTACAAGCATGAAAACTTCCCATTCATCTGTTGTTATTGTTATAAACAGCCTCCTGGTGCTTCGGAGCTCATTAACTGTTTACTAATATGAAACAAAGCCGCCAAAGATTGAGAAAAGATGTACAGGTTCGTAAGTGCTTTCGTGAATCTTGACCCTGGTACACAGTGCTTCTCAGAGGATCTGTTTCCCTGTATTACCAACTCAAAATCATACACCAATGACCACAACAGCCCACAGATATAAGTTATAGTCTGTATTATTACCAACTCTTAACCTCAGCCACCACAGAGATTAGTCATCCCGTGTCCTGCCAACTCCAGCCTCCACAGCATCCCACAGAAGCCAAACACATCCTGGCCCTCCTGAGAAAATCGTCTTGGGAAATGTCGGACCAGCTCAGAGGAAATAGGTTTGTCTTGGAGGTTACCTCGTCAGTCTCCTCTGAGGCACCTCTTGACTACTTTGGTCTCTTGGCGTTCCTTGGGACGTCTGCAACGACTATTGCGGACACACTTGTTATTGTTCAGGCTGTCTTTATTGTGGGGTGGTCTTTACTGCTGGTAATTAAGGTCTGTAAAGACCTGTGGAGTGCCACGAAGTTGTAGGGTATTTTATTACTGTTGCAAGACCTTGCTATTGCATGGGTTGACTTCCTCAGTCCTCCAACACTGATTGCTTCTTTGTTAATTCATTTGTGTTCACTCACACGTCTCTATCTCCTCATTCTTTACACTCATTCGTCAGTGAGTGTAGAGAGAGAGAGAGAGAGAGAGAGAGAGAGAGAGAGAGAGAGAGAGAGAGAGAGAGAGAGAGAGAGAGAGAGAGAGAGAGAGAGAGAGAGAGAGAAAAAAGAATTTACCCACTCTTCTCTCGATCTTATTTTTCCCTTCCTGTGCTCGTCTGGATCTCTTGAACCAATCCCACCCTCCAGTGCGTTAAGCGCAGGAAACAGTGCACGGCCAGTGAAGGCGAGGGATGCCAAGGGTGGACACACCTTGAACGTGGATGCCCGTTCGAGCCTACTTGAACGATTGAGTGAATGTCTGAATCTCCAGTGGAGGGAAGACTGATCTATACCACATCCTGGTGGGGCTTTGTAGCCCCCGGCTGTAGGGCTGTTTATTGTTTAACGGTTATTATGCTTTGTGTGAGCCTAAGGTGAGAGAGAGAGAGAGGGAGAGAGAGAGAGAGAGAGAGAGAGAGAGAGAGAGAGAGAGAGAGAGAGAGAGAGAGAGAGAGAGAGAGAGAGAGAGAGAGAGAGAGAAAGAGAGAGATTTTCAGCTATTTAACAATTTTGAATTGTAATTAGCTACGAGCTATCATTATTCGCCTTCCTCATTATTTAACGATAACAGTTATCGTTCATGACTTCCTCATGGCCGAATGATGACAGAGCAACCTTGTTGTTGTGGCTGAGAAGTAGCATGTGGGGTGGTTTCTGCTTGATCTGCTATGTTGTTGTCAAGTTGCCTCTCGGCTTCTTTCCTCAATCTGAGGTACTCATTGTCTAGTCACTCTGGTACCTCCCGCGGCTCTCTCTCTCTCTCTCTCTCTCTCTCTCTCTCTCTCTCTCTCTCTCTCTCTCTCTCTCTCTCTCTCTCTCTCTCTCTCTCTCTCTCTCTCTCTCTCTCTCTCCTCTGTTTGAGTGTGTTTTCTGATGGATTTCTGCTAAACTGACTGACTGTCTCTTGTCAATTCTTGGCTGTCTCTCACCACCTGCTAGCTGTCTCTCACCAGCTGCTAGCTGTCTCTCACCAGCTGCTAGCTGTCTCTCACCAGCTGCTAGCTGTCTCTCACCATCTGCTAGCTGTCTCTCACCAGCTGCTAGCTGTCTCTCACCAGCTGCTAGCTGTCTCTCACCAGCTGCTAGCTGTCTCTCACCATCTGCTAGCTGTCTCTCACCAGCTGCTAGCTGTCTCTCACCAGCTGCTTCTCTCACACACGAACCGGTTACGCTATTGAGGGTGATAAATTACAACTGCAGGGGGCAGTAACTAGCCAAACTGTTTTGATTAACGTCACAAGTTTGGTGCAAAGTTTGGTCCTACAAAGCCCGATAAACACCGCGTGCTGGACCAAACAGTTTATTAAGCCTCACGCCCCTGTGTAACTGGTAGCTTATTTACAATCTAGTTTAATTTTTATATATATATAAATTTTTGTGTTTATATACGTACAAAGATGGTTAGACTGTTTTTCTTGATGGTGGTTAATTCACAGCGATAAACTCTCGTTATCGTTGTTTATAAGTGACGCAATTACCGTTAATAAGTGACGCAATTCCCGTTAATAAGTGACGCAATTCTCGTTAATAAGTGACGCAATTCTCGTTAATAAGTGACGCAATTCCCGTTAATAAGTGACGCAATTCTCGTTAATAAGTGACGCAATTCTCGTTAATAAGTGACGCAATTCTCGTTGATAAGTGACGCAATTCCCGTTAATAAGGGAGGCAATTACCCGTTAACAGCTAATGCGGAACATTCACCAATGTTTAATAGACTATCATGATTACCGATGCTCTGTTAAACAGATAATCCTGACGGCTTCAACTTTGATATATCAACCGACAAGTCTGAATCCTATATATCCCTCCCCCCCCTTCCCTCCTACCCCTCCCCCCCCCCTTCCCTCCTACCCCCTCCCCCCTAAAAAAAAGGATGGGACGGTTAAATGTACACTGAAACGGATTCGCTAATCATACCTACTTATTCCCTCACAGCCTACAGGATTCTTTTGAAGATTGGGTTTTTGGAGATGGGGGTGGGGGGGGGGGGAGAGGATGGCGATGCACAGATGATGGGAAAGTTTACAAATGGGAAATACAGTGAGAGGTATGACAGCAGGCGGACTGTCCGCCTTGCTGACACGATGTGTGGGTGTTGGCAGCTAGGCTAAGCTTGCTCCCTCTTGTCAGGGAGCTGTGAGTGTGTGAGAGGTTCTTCACATGTGTTTCACCATATATGGATGTCTATAGATGAATATAGTGTAGCAATCGTATATGAAGGCTGATGCGGGAGCTTTGGATTGAGAGAGGGGAAAGAGGGGAGCAAGAGAGGGGGAAAGAGGAGGGGGGGGGAAGGAATAGTGAGAAGGGGTGGGGGGGGGAAGGAATAGTGAGAAGGGGTGGGGGGGGGGGGAGGGGGAATGCAATCATTCAAATGCTCACATTGCCAAAACGTAAAATTTTTCGGTCATGAAACTTCAATACTCGGGAGGGAGAGGGAGAGGGGGGGTTGGGGGGGGTTAGGGGGGGTGGGGGGTTAATTACCGGTTCATAAATGACAACAAGGTAATTACCCAGCCGGCCTTTAGCTTGATGAGGATTACTGTAAATGATGGGGAGGGGGGGGGGGTTGATTAATCTCCCTCCCCCCCCCCCCACCCCAACCCACCCCCACCCCCACCCCACCCCACCCGCCCCCCTAAGCTCATGATGGTAATTAGTCATTTGTCTATACTCTTTTGTTAGGTCGTAAACACCAGGTGATAATTGGGCTGTTAGCGTTGTTATTGTTTTTTTCCTTGTCCTTCTCGTCACTTTTATTGTTTGTGGTCATTTTTTCATCATGTGGTGGAGAGAGAGAGAGAGAGAGAGAGAGAGAGAGAGAGAGAGAGAGTGAGAGAGAGAGAGAGAGTGAGAGAGAGAGAGAGAGAGAGTGAGAGAGAGAGAGAGAGAGAGAGTGAGAGAGAGAGAGAGAGAGAGTTTGTAAGATTCGGTGAGGAGGGGCAAAGGGAAGTGAGAGAAAGTTGCAGGGGAAGTGAGAGAAAGTTGCAGGGGAAGTGAGAGAAGGTTGCAAGGGGGGGCGAGGGGGGGTTGAGAGACCTCTACGATACCTCATAACTCAAGGTGTTGCCAGAGAAACGACGATCAGTTTTCCAATACTTCCGTCTCCGGCGGCTCCCGATAATCCTCTTACTTAAAGTTTATGGGTATTCCCGCTATCCTCCCTCGGGCGCAGAGTTCCTACACTGTCTGTGTGCACTCAGGAGGCCTCCCAAGACACTCGTACGCACTCACGAGGCTTCCAAGACACTCGTACGCACTCACGAGGCTTCCAAGACACTCGTGCGCACTCACGAAGCCTCCCAAGACACTCGTGCGCACTCACGAAGATTCCCAAGACACTGATACGCACTCACAAAGCTTCCAAGACACTCGTGCGCACTCACGAAGCCTCCCAAGACACTCGTACACACTCACATGGCTTAACATACCGCTTCGTACACGTAACATATAGATTCACTTAACTTAAAAATATTCATACACACTCACACTCACGTTCATAATAGAAAGATTCATATTGACTCAGATACCTTAACAGACAAGTTCGAATCAACTCACGAAGCTTCTCAGACGTACAGAGATACAAATAAACTTATAAGACACACACAGGGCGGCTCAGATACCTCCTAGACAGATTCACACAGACTCACGAGAAAAAGTTACAGGATAGACTCATAAAACAGCTTCAAAGGACCCTTAGGTTTTAAAGAGACGTGAACTGACAGAGTTATCAAGGTAATATGAACCTCTTGCTGTGGATGCTTGCTCTTGCTGTGGTTGGACCTGATGTGCAACACTGAAGAAAATACCCAGTTTGCAGAATGTCACCAAATTACCTGTATCAAACTTGAAAGGGTTGCAAAAGATGGCTACTTGACTTAAACTCAAGCAAGAGCAAGGTTGTTAAATAGGTTGGAGAAGTGGCGAGGCCTCAGCGGTAACCCACATCCTCAAGTCATACTCGTTCGAGTTGCGGTCGACCTAAAGACACATTCATCAATTGTATATATATTGTGTTTTCAAACAAAATTATTTTCTCAAATATAAGTATAGGTAACTGCCTAGGTTCGAATCCTTCAGGGGTCAAGAGTTTTCTGATGCATAAATATAGGTATATATAGTATTTGGTATATTGTTAGTCCTAGATTGGTTTATGTTAGGGAGTTATAGGTTCTGTCTAATTATTTGTATTTGCAAGCGCTTGAGTGAAGCATTAACAGAGCTGCGATTCGAATATAGTCGTCAATGAATCATTGTTGGATAGATGATCGATCGTCATCAGTTGTGAGGACGGGCTGGTGTTGATGAGGACGGTCTGGTGTTGATGAGGACGGGCTGGTGTTGATGAGGACGGGCTGGTGTTGATGAGGACGGTCTGGTGTTGATGAGGAAGGTCTGGTGTTGATGAGGACGGTCTGGTGTTGATGAGGACGGGCTGGTGTTGATGAGGACGGTCTGGTGTTGATGAGGACGGTCTGGTGTTGATGAGGACGGTCTGGTGTTGATGAGGACGGTCTGGTGTTGATGAGGACGGGTTTTCCTTTCACAAACAAGGGAGAACGCGGTTACAACCAGATTAACGAGCAATTAGCCAATTGCGCGTTTAACGACAGCTAGCCATATAGGTAACAAAACAGACGTCTAGCTTACGAACTGCGCCATAAACCATGATCTTAAGAGCTCTTAAGATGATGTACTCATCATCTAAAGAGTACGCAGAGCCCAGAAGCCCCCTTGTGAGAGCACTCAAGGATTCGAACTCTCCCACAACTCCCATGAACACTGCACAAATGAACCCAAACTGTGACGGGAATCACTGACAGGATTTCCACCATCGAGGAGAAGAAACAAGTACCAAAAAATATATATTTTTTTGCTTATTTTAAACGAGATTTCAATATTTCGGCAGAATTTTTTTTTCACATTCTCGTTCGGTATTTCGATAGTCGAGGGTCGTTTGGACCTTCGCGGGTGGCCGGTGACAGAGAGAGATGGTGTAGGGCGGAGGAGATAGGTGTAGAGGAGAGATAACTAGAGGGGTGTAGAGGAGAGATAACTAGAGGGGTGTAGAGGAGAGATAACTAGAAGGGTGTAGAGGAGAGATAACTAGGGGGTTGTAGAGGAGAGATAACTAGAGGGGTGTAGAGGAGAGATAACTAGAGGGGTGTAGAGGAGAGATAACTAGAGGGGTGTAGAGGAGAGATAACTAGAGGGGTGTAGAGGAGAGATAACTAGAGGGGTGTAGAGGAGAGATAACTAGAGGGGTGTAGAGGAGAGATAACTAGAGGGGTGTAGAGGAGAGATAACTAGAGGGGTGTAGAGGAGAGATAACTAGAGGGGTGTAGAGGAGAGATAACTAGAGAAGAGGAGATAGGAAGGAAAGTCGTAACATTTTAAAAATATTTTTTTACCCACATGGCACTATACTGTATACATAATATTGGAGGGGGACATGTATGAAAGGGGGGGAGTGAGGGTGTGTATATTTACCATTGTGGATGGTGAGTGTGTGTGTATACTTACCATGGTAGAGTGGTAAAATGTATACATACCCTGGTGGAGAATGGTAATATGTATACATACCATGATTGAGTTACCATCTTATTCCTTTACCATGGTATAACCTTCCTTTATCAAATCAGCTTTCTTGGCAGTTATTAAACACCTTTTCCAGCTTGGAAACTTAACAACCCAAGATTATTATTTTTATAAACAGCCTCGTGGACCAGAGGAGTTCATATATTGTTTAATAAATGTAAACAAAGCCGCCATGATTGGGGAAAGATGGTCAGGTTTCGTAACTGGTAGTGTAAATGTTTTTGGTGGTTAATACACTATGAGTATTTAATACACTTAAACCACTATGAGATGACGTCATTCCATCTGACGTACCCTATTGGTTAATGAGGCTACGAAGAACACCTACGTATCAATCCATCGTTAACAGGTATTTTTAGCTCTTCTGGTCCTTGTTACTAAGAGCTATAATACCTTGATTGTATTTAACCCGACGACTGTTGAAGAATAGTCAAAGTTTTATTTATTCGCGTCAAATTTTTTTGTTGTCCCCTAAAGTGGTGCTTCGACACCCGTTTGATCAAAAAGTCTTGGCTTGTTTCAGCCTAATTACTTCTCTTGTAATTTCAACCATTTTTCAGTCGTTTGAATTCGTGAACGAGCCTCTTTTTTTTTCCCCCTTGTGATGATACGTACATTTTTGTACGAATTTTTTACTTGTATGCCATTATCGAGCGTGAACTTTAGGAGGTATATTGCGCTTGTCAAAAATAAAAATAAAATCTTGAACGATGTGTGTATATACTCTCTGGATGTTATTTTAATTATTCGTAAAAAAATAAACAGTAAATTTACTGGGTCCTTGATGTATGAGTGTAAAAAGAAGGTGTTTTACACCCTCTCAACATCGAAGTCACTCTGAACATCGAAGTCACTCTGAACATCGAAGTCACTGAACATCGAAGTCACTCTCAACATCGAAGTCACTGAACATCGAAGTTACTCTCAACATCGAAGTCACTGAACATCGATGTCACTGAACATCGAAGTCACTCTGAACATCGAAGTCATTCTTAACATCGAGTGACCACCTCACTTCTCATCACACTCGCATAGATGAGAGATGTAGTTCTGTTAATAGAGAGAGAGGGGAGGAGGGCGGGTCGTGTGTGAAAGTGAGACAAAGTCAGCAGAGAGACAGACAGAGAACATATAAATATAGAGAGAGAGCTTCGACTCCATATCGTTCTCTTCCTTCCAAGGTGGTTGAATCTTTTTCCTGTCACGATCGTCGAGCGTTGCCTTAAGGGGGAATGAAGTCTTTTGACAGTCAACACTTTGACTCCACGTCAAAAATATATATTGTCTTTCTCGTGCGTTGCAAAATTGCAAGAGGGTTCTCAGTCTAAACTGTCAGAGGGTCCTTGAAACTACGTCGCCATTGTCTAGATAACGTCGAAACGACGTCATAATTGTCAGAATTACGTTGAAACTACCCAATTTACCTCCATCCCTCCTCACTCTTCAGCGTCCCCTATTTCCCCTCCCTCTCTCTTCCTCTCTCGGACTTGAGTCTCACCCCCTCCCCTACTTTCCCTCTATCTCTCCCTCACTATCGTGTTTGGAGTTTCTCTGTTTTCAGTTTTTCCCTTGTTTCCACTGACCAACTTCGCGTGTTGGCAAGTTTGGGCGGCCAGAGAAGCCAGCAGTGAGGAAAGGTTTTCATTTCGTGCTGGAGATGCTGGATGGGAAAATTTTATCAGAAAGAGAGAGAGAGAGAAAGTTTACTAAGGCGATGTATTAAAACAAAATGTAATCTCCACTTTCTTGTGTGAAGACTTCTAATATCTGATTGTCTTAATAGAAAGTTGTCGCCCCATTAGATCGTTGGACAAGGCCAATAATGAGGAGAAACCGCATTCCTAAGATATATATATATATATATATATATATATATATATATATATATATATATATATATATATATATATATATATATATATAGGCTTCTTGTCGAACCTTCCACATACAGTAAATAATAATATTAATAATAATAATATTAATTCCCATCTGCGAGACAACGGTAGTATCCGGAGCCTCGATCCTGGCACTCCGGGGATTTATTTAAAGAGTTGGAGATTCGGGAGGATTTATTTCTCCTCTGCGATTAGGGAGTTAAGAGCTCAATGGAAAGAATTTCCTCTGTCATTAATTCTCTTCAGATCTGATGTCAATTTCGTGGATTTTGGCTTCTGAAGGATAAGTAGCAATGATCTGCTAAAGAGAGAGAGAGACAGAGACAGAGAGAGAGAGAGAGAGAGAGAGAGAGAGAGAGAGAGAGAGAGAGAGAGAGAGAGACAGACAGAGACAGAGAGATCATGGTGTTTGATTTCACAACCACAATTTTGATCATCAAACACAACTAAACTAAATAAATAAAATTTCAAAACATTAGACCACAATTAACGTTACATAAAGTAACGTAACATAAAGTAACGTAACATAAAGTAACGTAACATAAAGTAACGTAACATAAAGTAACGTAACATAAAGTAACGTAACATAAAGTAACGTTACATAAAGTAACGTAACATAAAGTAACGTAACATAAAGTAACGTAACATAAAGTAACGTTACATAAAGTAACGTAACATAAAGTAACGTAACATAAAGTAACGTAACATAAAGTAACGTAACATAAAGTAACGTAACATAAAGTAACGTAACATAAAGTAACGTAACATAAAGTAACGTTACATAAAGTAACGTAACATAAAGTAACGTAACATAAAGTAACGTAACATAAAGTAACGTTACATAAAGTAACGTAACATAAAGTAACGTAACATAAAGTAACGTAACATAAAGTAACGTAACATAAAGTAACGTAACATAAAGTAACGTAACATAAAGTAACGTAACATAAAGTAACGTAACATAAAGTAACGTAACATAAAGTAACGTTACATAAAGTAACGTAACATAAAGTAACGTTACATAAAGTAACGTAACATAAAGTAACGTAACATAAAGTAACGTAACATAAAGTAACGTTACATAAAGTAACGTAACATAAAGTAACGTTACATAAAGTAACGTAACATAAAGTAACGTAACATAAAGTAACGTAACATAAAGTAACGTTACATAAAGTAACGTAACATAAAGTAACGTTACATAAAGTAACGTAACATTAAGTAACGTAACATAAAGCGGGGGGGGGGGCACCCCTTGGAATCCTAAATAACTTCCTCAGTATGTGAAAAATTCTTTAATATGCTGTATCCGAGATTGGTGCAAAAACAGATATAAACAAACACTGCAAACAATAACAAGATGAATTTAGCTTCGTGTCTGTTTGTAAACATGTTTTGACCAAAATTTCAAAGGGCGCCTATTGTGACCTTTCCGTGGATGCTAACAAGATTAAGGGTAGTGGTGGTGGGAGATGAATCAAACATCAAGGTCAGGGGGGAGAGAGAGAGAGAGAGAGAGAGAGAGAGAGAGAGAGAGAGAGAGAGAGAGACAGAGACAGAGACAGAGAAAGAGAGACAGAGACAGACAGAGACAGAGACAGAGACAGAGACAGAGACAGAGAGAGAGAGAGAGAGAGAGAGAGAGACAGACATATATATATATATAGAGGTTTTAATACAGCTTCCAGTGTGAGACCATTGAAAATCAGTGTTGCCAGAGAGTAGGTGTACTAGAATCAGTTGTATGAGATTAAGATAAATCCATTGAGTGTTTTAGTACACCACAGATTACTGTAATCCCAGAAGGATTAACCAACGGACCCAAGTAAAAAATAGGGCCAAGAAAGCCCAAAGTTCTTGACATTTATAAACTAAATCTCCAGGTAATTGAAGGGTCGATAATCCCATTAATTTCAAACAGGTTTCAGGCAATAAATAGGCCGAGAATCCGCTATCTTTTCAACCGCTGTGTCCGGAAAAGGACGGAATGGGTTAGAGGGTTGTCCTCGGATAAACGGGAACCATCTGGGTGGTTTCGGCGTTTCATTAAGTCCAACAACCACTCATGCAGCTGAGAGTAGCACTGTATGTCAGCTGTGTTTACTATGCCTGATGTGGTCCTCACATGAGACTCTCGTCCGTTCATCGTGTCGTTCCATTCATTAAATCCAGGATGGGAGAGGAAAGGGAAACGAGAAGGTTGGGGTGGGAGCCTGTCGGCCGAGCGGACAGCACGCTGGACTTGTGATCCTGTCGTCCTGGGTTCGATCCCAGGCGCCGGCGAGAAACAATGGGCAGAGTTTCTTTCACTCTATGCCCCCTGTTACCTAGCAGTAAAATAGGTACTTGTGTGTTAGTCAGCTGTCACGGGCTGCTTCCTAATGGGTGGAGGCCTGGTCGAGGACCGGGCCGCGGGGACACTAAAGCCCCGAAATCATCTCAAGATAACCTCAAGATAACCTCAAGATATAGTGGGTGGGCGGGGGTTTCGGTTTCTCATTCATTAGAAACGCGAAATCCTACGCTAAGCTCTCCGGCTATTCACTAAACGTAGCGCACCTTGAGTTCGGTTCAACAATCCCATTCACTTCAAATCCTGGATTGGTCTTGAGGCTTTGCTTCTCATTCACGAGGTCTGTATATAACCTTCCGTGCTGGTGTTTACACACCCAACCCTGGCTTAAGCTTGTCTTAAGGCTCGGTTGGTTTATTATAATGCTGGGGCAGGCGTGGGAGGACTCTACAGATCCACAAGGGCCGTGACGAGGATTCGAACCTGCGTCCAGGAGCATCCCAGACACTGCCTTAGAAATAGCCTAAGCTACTCTATCCCTTTGAGATGTATTTCTTGCTTATCTCAATAAACATACTTGAACTTGAACTTGAACACTGCCTTAATCGACTGAGCTACGACAGGGTTAAAGGTGGATTTGTGGATGTGTTCATTTGATGCATCACGTTAGTGTGATCTCTGTGTGTAGTGTAGTGGGAGGACTGTGTTCACTACGAGTATATTGTACCAATCCGTCCTCTTAAAAAGAACGTCACTTTTGGCTCGTATGCGCGATATGGCCAAATTTGGACGTAATTTGACATGAAATCGACTCACAAAAGTGACGTACTGTTCCGTTTTCTGTTTGAGTCGTCCGGCTTACTCGGCAAGCTTAGAAGAGGATTCTTTCCATTAACGTTTTTCATACAATTTTGAAACTTTATGAGAATTTCCTGCCCACCTAACATATCAGAGGACCCTTAACTTACTGTTGTTGAAAAAAAAATCCCAAATTTATATTATTTTTTTTTTCATTTTCAAATTACATCCATATTCGGCCATATATCTTGAGGTTATCTTGAGATGATTTCGGGGCTTTAGTGTCCCCGCGGCCCGGTCCTCGACCAGGCCTCCACTCCCAGGAAGCAGCCCGTGACAGCTGACTAACACCCAGGTACCTATTTACTGCTAGGTAACAGGGGCATTCAGGGTGAAAGAAACTTTGCCCATTTGTTTCTGCCTGGTGCGGGAATCGAACCCGCGCCACAGAATTACGAGTACTGCGCGCTATCCACCAGGCTACGAGGCCCCTCTACGGGCAAACGGCCAAAAGCAACGTTCTTTTTAAGAGGACAGGTTGCTGAGCTGCAGGTAGGTGCCCAACAACATCTTGTTTAGCGGTAGAATCGATTTAAAAGCAAATTTATCACCCTCAAAGTGCCTTTCAATTTTGAGCACATATTAGAGGACTTCTTACTGAATGTGAATTACTAATCAAAACATTGAATAATTAGTTTAGTTTAATTCATTTATTATGCACCTCATACCCATCTTTTTGGCGGTAGTGGAAAGGGTTACAGAGGCACATAATGGGCTCAGGGACTAAACCCCACAATTCATTTAGCTAAGCAAGATACAATCTATCTTGATGAGCTAGTTGCAAAATTCAGTATAAGTCGTCACATCATCAATGGGTTTGAGATCGACCACAAGTACAGGTTCTAAATTAAGCAACTGACATATGTGGAGAGCTAGTGTCACAATTGATATGTTTGTCCTGCACACCGCCCCCCATCCAGTGGGTAGCAGTAGATAGGTTACAATCACTTAGTTACTATCTACAGTTAGCAAACTGGGAATATTTGGCTAACATATCTAGTAGTAGATCATTTTGAATGAAATGTTTCCAACGTCTCTGAATTCTGAATTCAATTGTCAGAACAACCCGTTCTCGCACTTTCTTACAGTCAATATTGACATTAAATACGTGCATATGTGACATACTAAACATACTAGTTTACCTTGAAAAGCTTCATAGAAAACACTGACCTTACCTAACCTTCTTAGTATGTTAAGATAAGCATCTTATTGCTTCGTAATTACAATTATTACTTAACCTATTATAGGTATAGGTTAAGTAATACCTATTATATAGGTATACGTTAAGTAATAATTCCTCAAGACAAAGTTTCTTGCAACGAAAGGCTTTGAAACTGCGCATTACATAAGTTTACCCTGTAGGTGAATACGTTCTCTTACAAGACGAGAAAATATCAATAGAAAATGGACTCTGCAAGATGAGGTGACTCACTTAGAAGAGGATTATCCTTTGCTTTACTCATATTCACAAAGATATCACAATCTATTAGGTAGATGGTAGCCCCTTAGGTCAATTCTTGAAGGAGTTAATAAACTTTGTATAATATAAAAAGAAAGTTTGAATTAATGAGTCAGAAAGGCCTCCATTCTAATAAAATGAAGCAGTCTCCGTGGTGTAGTGGTAAGACACTCGTCTGGCGTTCCGCGAGCGCTATGTCATGGGTTCGTATCCTGGCCGGGGAGGATTTACTGGGCGCAATTCCTTAACTGTAGCCTCTGTTTAACACAACAGTAAAATGTGTACTTGGATGAAAAAACGATTCTTCGCGGCAGGGGATCGTATTCCAGGGACCATAGGATTAAGGACTTGCCCGAAACGCTACGCGTACTAGTGGCTGTACAAGAATGTAACAACTCTTGTATATATCTCAAAAAAAATCTAATAAAATGCCTCCATTTTATCCGGAGGCATAAAATGGAGATTGAAAATGACTATTCTCATTCGGGGCCTTAAAATGGAACTTCACTCGTATGCAGTCGAGTTATGAGAGCTTCGTGGCTCGTTCAGAAGCTGAGGAACAACACTCTTAAAGTTTAAAGTTTTACAAAGTGTAAGTTTAAGCTTCGGGTTATTGCAGTAAATGGCCGGCTTTTCGGATAAGCTTTTTGAAGAGTTAAAAAGCTCTTTTACGTTCTTTTCCAAACTTAACAGTGGGAGCACATTTTCTGACGTAAAGGTTCAAACTATCAAACCTTTGATAGGAAGCAAAACATATTTCTGTTTTCACATTGAGCTTGAAAGCAGTGCCAGTTGCAACAGATGACGAAGTTTAAAGGCAACAATGCCTGGAACAAAAGAAGTATATTAGCTATTGCAACAAAGACAGAACCTGACAACTCGTTAGCGGCTTGCAATAACAGCAAAGACAACAAAGACACTATTCCCCCATCGATGCCGTGAAACAAGGACACTATTCACCTACGATTCTCCTCTTTACTCAGTCAAAATAATTAAAAAGAATCTAGATAGACGTTATCTTGAGATGATTTCGGGGCTTTAGTGTCCCCGCGGCCCGGTCCTCGACCAGGCTTCCACCCCCAAGAAGCAGCCCGTGAGCAGCTGACTAACACCCAGGTACCTATTTTACTGTTAGGTAACAGGGGCATAGGGTGAAAGAAACTCTGCCCATTGTTTCTCGCCGGCGCCTGGGATCGAACCCAAAACAGCATGCTAAAGTGCTAAATAGCACTGCTAAAGAAGACCAGGCAATGCTCTCACGTGAGACAATTACTTAGTGTGGTCTAGTTATAGTGGTCTATATAGCTGGTTATCTAGTGTGACTAACTAGTTAGTAGTTGATACAGCTGCTAATCTAGTACCATCTAGTTAGGGGGGGTCTATATAGCTGGTTATCTAGTGTGACTAGTTAGTAGTTGATACAGTTGCTAATCTAGTACCATCTAGTTAGGGGAGTCTATATAGCTGGTTATCTAGTGTGGTCTAGTTATAGTGGTCTATATAGCTCGTTATCTAGTGTGGTCTAACTATTTATTGGTCTCTGTAGGTGATAATTAATTAAAGTCAAGGTGGGAACAGAGTAATTAAATACTAATAACTTTCTCTCTCTGTATTAAAACTCTATTTATTAACATTACAAAATAATATATATCATTTGTTTCATAATATATAGCTTTATACGTTTTATATTTTGTATATAACAAAGGTAATTATCGACTGCATGGGGAAAAATGGGTGATTATTTTTTGTTCTATGTTCGGACATGATAATTGTTCCAATCATGCATGCATGCTCTCTGTGTTTATCTGTATATTAGATAGATAGATAGAGAGAGAAGATTAAGGGCACGAAATGACAAACAGGAGGGTAGGGACACACAATAGACAGGGTGACAGAAGGAGACAGGGACAGGTACAGTGTAGCAGACAGTAAGGTAGACAGGTGACCAGACAGGGAGACAGAAGGGTACAGAGACAGGTACAGTGTAGCAGACAATAAGGGAGACAAGTGACCAGACAGGGAGACAGAAGGGTACAGGTACAGTGTAGCAGACAGTAAGGGAGACAGGTGACCAGACAGGGAGACAGAAGGGTACAGGTACAGTGTAGCAGACAGTAAGGGAGACAGGTGACCAGACAGGGAGACAGAAGGGTACAGGTACAGTGTAGCAGACAGTAAGGGAGACAGGTGACCCTCTCTCCTGATTTAACACAATATTTGCCCGTCCTGATTGTTTCCTAGACCGTCAACACGACTTTTAATGGAAGCTTTCTATTAAAAGAAACCAGATGACTCCCTTCTGTTCTCGCGAAGGTCTCCTCTGTCAGACTGAAACCTTACTGGCTGGTACCTATTTACTGCTAGGTAACATGGGCATAGGGTGAAAGAAACTTTGCCCATTGTTTCTCGCCGTCGCCTGGGATCGAACACAGGATCATGCACAAGTCCAGCGTGCTGTCCGCTCGGCCAACCGGCTCCCACAAGGGGGGGGGGGAGTACAAGTGATGGAGGGAGAAGTGGGGGTGAGAACGAGAAGGATTTGGGATCTAACCCTCTCGTCAAAGGATCAAAGTAACGTCAATGCTTTTTAGCCTCGTGACTGGCTTCCGGCTAATTATGGTCTCTTGAAAAGTTTCCTTTGTGCTCTGACAGTTGATCAAGAGTCAGCGGACCATTTCGCCTCTGGTCAGAGGTGGTAGCCACATCATCTCTGGAAAGCCAAGCCAGTATTTTGTCGAATTGCAAATGAGAAATGGTTGCAAGGCCACGTATTGCAGGCTTGTTTTTAATGTAAAGTGTGGAGCTGGAGCACCGCAGGTGATCAGCCTTGACAGTGATTGCGACAACATGAGGGTTGCAACATGCATGTCTCGAAGCTGTCAAGAAAATATGATTTACCAAATCCTGTTGCTGGTGATTACGTTCAAATAGATAGTGTCTGTTAAGGCAGTCTCTGGGATGTTCCCGGACGCAGGTTCGAATCCTCGTCACGGCCCTTGTGGATTTGTTCAGTGTCTGTTAATGTTACGTATTTGTATATGCTCTTATACATATGTGAATTTGATCTTACATGTGTGTGTGTGTGTGTACTCACCTAGTTGTACTCACCTAGTTGTGCTTGCGGGGGTTGAGCTCTGGCTCTTTGGTCCCGCCTCTCAACCGTCAATCAACAGGTGTACAGGTTGTGTGTGTGTGTGTGTGTGTGTGTGTGTGTGTGTGCTTTCACATGTGTAGCCATGCTCCTACCTATGTAAACTTGATAATATATGGGCCTCCCCATACAAATATTCCAAAATTTCACCCTATACTCCCGTATCACCTTTCCTCACTATCCTCACCCCCACTCACCACCCTCACAACCCACTCCCTCACCACTCACACACTAGCTTCAACACACTCGAAGATAAGTCATCGCCTCACATTCTCACAGCATCGAAGTTTTCACAAAATTTAGGTTCAAGGACGCGGAAGTTTTGGATCGACAAAGGCCTGGACACCGTTTAATAATTCTCCTCGATGGTGTTTGATCACTTTGTTAGAAGTTGGGGTTAAAACACACATGCTACAGACCGCGATGATTTCTCTTTGCTGGTTCCATAAGCGGTGTTTGGAACCCGCAAGTGATTTGTAGTTTGACTTATCGTGGGGTTCATAGGGGGCTTCGTGTTCTCTGGAGGGTCTAATTAAGTGTTTCATGTTCTCTGGAGGGTCTAATTAAGTGCTTCATGTTCTCTGAATTGTCTCCGTGAGTGCTTCATGCACTTAAGGAGACCATCTCTCCTTAAGTGCATGAAGGAGAGATGGTCTCTCTCTCTCTCTCTCTCTCTCTCTCTCTCTCTCTCTCTCTCTCTCTCTCTCTCTCTCTCTCTCTTTCTCTCTCTCTCTCTCTCTCTCTCTCTCTCTCTCTCTCTCTCTCCTCTCTCTCTGCATTTCTCATTTTCCTCCCTACGGAAATTTAACCCCCCCCCCAGCAGGAGAGGAAGCGCCATCTTCATCAGCATTCCACCTGACGCAGGAATCACACGTCCTTCAGGCCCAAGGCGGAGGAAATGGTCCACAGGTCCACGGGTCCACAGGTACACAGGTCCACATGTCTTCCCCTCAATTAAATCCAGTACAAACAGGTTGTATTGTTGCACTCACACCGTTAAGGGAAATTGATATGGCTCCATGGTGGAGTGAACCAGGTTGTTTGGGGTCGTCGAATTGGTCGTTAGTTCAGTTCACAACGGAGGTATTCTACCCTGGAGGGCCGGTGGCTGGGATGGGCTCCGTGTGTCGTGTTTTGAAGGATGCTTTGGGAATTGTCCTGGAAACACAAACCGAAACTGTCCCTATTTCCCGCTTGTTACAACTTGTAATAAAGTTGTTACGTCTTGGCTTAACGGAGGGAGACATCTCCCGTCACGCAGGGTGCAGTCGCACCTCCACAGATCTCCAGTATTAGCTCTTGATACTGGTAATGGCTCAAAAGGGCCACCACTTACGGGCTATTCATGCCCGTGCCACCTTTTGGGTGGCTTAATCTTTATCAATCAATTTTTGGCTTAACGTGTATATGACGTATTAGAACGTTGTTACAACTTGCTATATTGGTTGTTATGACTGGTTAGGAGGTGTTAAAACTTGTTCGAACGTTGTACCAACGTCGTAGTTTCGGTGTGTGTTTGGCGTGTGTTAGATCATCTTGTCTCGGATGGTGACGGTGGTTCGTCGTCTCTTTAGTCGTCGGTCATCGTCTCTTTATGTCGTTGTTGAGCGACTTGACGCTGGTCGTACGTCGTCCCTACACCACACACTATATTGGCACACAGTGGCTTTAGGCATTGTATGTACTAGCTCTATAAATCTATCAATTTTTGCATAACTTCTTGTATGTATGTACTTTACCTAAATAAACATTTATTTATTTATTTATTTATTTATATATATGAGTTGCAAATACCCACCTCAAAACCTTCAAATTCCGCACCAACACCCACCTCTAGGGCCTATATATATATATATGTATGTATATATATATATATATGCAACAATGATCACAAAAACACTGATCCAAGTATGCAGAATAACCACATATGAAAAATAGAAAATGCTTAACGCGTTTTCGGCTAATTCGCCTTCATCAGAGCAAAGTAGAATCATTACATCAGAGCAAAGTTTATTCTACTTTGCTCTGATGAAGGCGAATTAGCCGAAAACGCGTTAAGCATTTTCTATTTTTCATATGTGGTTATTCTGCATATATATATATATATATATATATATATATATATATATATATATATATATATATATATATATATATATATATATATATATATATATTCTTTACTTACCATTAATTTAAAATGTTCTTGTGTTGCGTGGAGGTGTGGAGGCTGGTCGTAGCTCAAGTGCCTCCCTTAGGACCTGCTGGTAATTCACTAAGAGCCGTCTGAGTGCTCGTTGGTGTGTGTTTGCTAGTGGGTGTTTGTTGATGGACACACGCGCAGCTGATGAAGCTGATTCCATACATAGTTTCAAATGTAGATATGATAGAGCCCAATTGGCTCACGAACCTGTACGTCAGTTGATTGACCGTTGAGAGACGGGACCAGAGAGCCGAAGCTCAACCCTCGCAAGCACAACTAGGTAAGTGCTCACACTATACAGCACTTGCACCGTTAGAATCTCCCGGTTGGTAAAAAAAAATCAACCACTTATTAACCCAATCATCAGCTTTCTAGATTTGAGAACCAATCCATACTTTCTCGCGTTCAACGCCAATCGTCACCTTTCTGTGCTCGAGAGCCGGTTGGTAGAGAAGCCGCTCCCAAGATAAAATAGTGAGTTTATGAACTTCAATTGTGATAAAAAATCACAATTAAAGGAGTATGCAAATGAGCTCAAGAATCCTGGAGTCAGGACCGCGAGAGATGTCATAATTGCTCATTTGCTTAGTAATTACAGGTTGGCATTTACTGGGTCAAAGATGCTCTTATCAATTTGGGGGTTGAATATAGTCTTTCAACACCTTCTTCTGTTACGATAAGATGGGATGGGGGGTTGAAGATAGTCTGTATTCACTCCTTATCTGTTGAGGAAAGTTGAAGATGCCATAAGTCACTCTCGTCTACTTTTAGCAAATAAATACAATCCATTTATTTGCTGCTCTCTCGAAGAAAAAGTTTGAGTAAAATCTGTAATTCATTTATGGCTCCATTTTCAATCTATATTCATTCGTACTGTTTATTCATTGCTTTGATCACTGTTTCTTTAATTCTCTCGTTTTAGTGCACTTAGAATCTTGCATGTCGTAATCATGTCTGCTCGGTTCCTTCTCCAGTGGGGTGGTCTAGTTCCCTCAGTCTTGTCTCGTAGCTCAGGAGCTGTCGTTGCTGTATATCTTCTCACGTTTTCTAATTTCCTGTGTGTGTGTGTGTGTGTGTGTGTGTGTGTGTGTGTGTGTGTGTGTGTGTGTGTGTGTGTGTGTGTGTGTGTGTGTGTGTGCGTGCGTGTGTGTGTGTTTGCGTGTGTGTGTGTATTGTTATTTCTAGTGTAGCCCAGAGAGGTGCCATTTGAACAAGAGTGAGGCATTGTTCATGCTGCTTCTGGCTAATAAGGTCAGGGGTCACGCTAGAGTCACTTATGAGTGACACTAGCGTGACCTCTTGAGGACTCTACTTGAAGAACCTCTTGAGTTCCCCACATCAGTGACCTCTGGAGGACTACATAAGACAATAGGGAGAGTTGAGACCTGGTCATTGAGGTTCTCATGTAGAAGGCATCAACTAAGTATAAACTATGAAGCATTGCCTCCATTCCCAGTGTGTGTTGATAAGGATAAGCTAGGAGATAAGCTAGGAGCTTACTGCTCAGTGTGTGTTGAAGAGTAAGCATGGGTGTGTGTGTGGGAGCTCAATCTCTCTCTCTCTCTCTCTCTCTCTCTCTCTCTCTCTCTCTCTCTCTCTCTCTCTCTCTCTCTCTCTCTCTCTCTCTCTCTCTCTCTCTCTCTCTCTCTCCTTCCTATATTAAGTAAAGGAAAACATATGTTCACTCACATTTTTCACATTGTGTAACAAAAAGTGTTCTTTCCTGTCATAAAACTCTTTCCATTAACGTTTCATTTTGTTAAAATTGTGGAACCCAAATTATTCCTTTTGCCGTCGTATAGCTAAAATGTGTGGAGGGGAAAAATGACCTATCGCAGACGCGTATCTGAATGTATTTTTAGTAATATATATTTCACGCAAAACATGGTTTAAATATTTTCGATACTTTTTAAGATATTAATTGATAAGTGTTGAAATGTTACTTTTGAAAAGATTATATAATATTTATTATATGCGTGTATATTATATGCCATATATTATATGGCATATAATATATATTATATAATATATATATATAATATATATATATATAATATATATATATATATATATATATATATATATATATATATATATATATATTTAATATATTATATATAAATATATATATGTATATATATGTATATATATATGTATATATATATATATATATATATATATATATATATATATATATATATATATATATATATATGTATATATATATATATATATATATATATATATATATATATATATATATATATATATATATATATATTTTGTATAAATATTTAAAGTTATCTTTTGTTATTTTACTCTAAATAAAAATAATAATTAAATATACATTTATACAATTAGATGACTGGTGAGCCGTCAATAAATGTATTATTCTTTCATTCGATTTTTTTTTTGTTTACTTTTCTTCAACAAACGAAATTAATTTAAATTCCTAAAAGAATTTAGAATTCTTTTAATAATTCAGTAAAATAATTTAGAATTTTGAAATATAGAAGAAAAGAATTCCTGAAAGAGCAAAATTACGTTCTAAATTTTCAACTACTTTTGTTAAACTTTGAAAAGTTTTCAGTATCTCGTAAAACTTCCGATGTGCTGTTGTCTTATTTTATAAATTTTCATTTAAAAAAAATTAAAAAATTTTATTTAAAATTTTCAATTTATTTTAAAAATTTTTATTTTTATCTCAATTAGGGCTTTATGCTTCAGTGACTTATAATATTTTGTACTTGTTTGCTACATTGCCTTTCCGGCTTGGTGCCTTCTTTTGATAATTACTTACTTGCATTTTTGTTTTTTTTATTTTGTGTTTTATTAATGGTCTGAAAAATATCCTTCCCCTTGAACCAATCCACAAGGGCCGTGACGAGGATTCGAACCTATTTCTTTCTTTCTTTCTTCCTCTTCTTTCCCCCACCCCCCCAGGTAGCGATTGCTGTGGGAGGGGGGGGGGGTATGTAGATTTTTCAGTTGAAGTAGACTGGTGGGGGGGGGGGATTTTTAGGGGAATTTTTAGGTGATTTATTATATTTGATACAAATCAAACAATATAGAGTTAGATTTTAATTTATTTCATAAAATGTTTCGTGTCATACAAACAATTTTTTTTTGTTCCAATTAATTATATGAATTTTCAGGAGAGTCAAAAGAATTAACATGTTTTTCAAAATATTTTATCGATATTTTCCACGAAAACAACGGAAATTGAAGCAATTATAAAATAACTTAAAAATACAAAACTCAATGAACTTTAAATATATTCAGTTTTTAATTTTTTTCAAAATTTATCACCGACTTACATCATATCTCCACATCCACTCCATCATATTTTTTAATTTATTTGTTATACGAAGAATTTATTTATTTATTTATTTATTTATTTATTTATTTATTTATTTATGCATATACAAGAAGGTACATTGGGATTGTGAGGATACATAATATGGTAATTACAATCTTGTAAAGCCACTAGTACGCGCAGCGTTTCGGGCAGAAACTTGAAATCGCTTTCAAGAAAATATAATTCCCGTTATCGGGGACAGGTAGCCTGGACTTAATCTTATGGACGTCTTCTTAAACCACTGCCACATTTACTGCTAGGGGGGAACAGCTGCATTAGTTGAAATGAAGCGTGCCCAATCGTTTCTCTCTCTCGCCCCTTCAACAATAAGCTTCAACTCAAGATTGAAAAAAAACAGGTTTGAGTACCTGTAAGAATGGTGATCTGATTCATAATACGCCTCAACAAAAGGGAGCAAAGATTGAATTATTATTATTATTAATATCTTTATTGACAAAATTAATTACAATTTTGCCTAATCTGAGGATTTTGATAGTCTTATTAAAGTGAGGATAATGGTGGTATTCACTGTCACGCAGGACAGAGGGTCATACATAAGACAATAGGTCTAAACTGTAGGCTGAAGCACATATATATCATGGTTACAATCAATGTTTTAATGTATGGATATGTGAAAACAACTTTCTACTGTGCACTGCCACACAAGGATTGAAGAGATGAAAACGGAGGGTGGCAGCAAGGGGACAACCACAAAGGATCCAAAATGTTTTTGCAAATATGATAACATAACTGAGGTAGTTTGATCCTGCATAACAATGTTTACTGGCGATGTAAACCTGTTGAAACTAGCCAAAAACAGGTTAAAAGTCTTATAAAATTCTTTGACCGTAAGAGGACAAGCTTGAGAGAGAGATGTGGCTGTTCGACTTTAATTGAAGCAAATGCAAGGTAATAAGATTTGGGACACGAAGGGGGGAAGTGGACTGAGAAGATCATATGGAAAGTACAAGACATAATTGAGCCTCTGGGAGTAGACATGACCTCTATGCCTAACACAATAAAACTGTAACATGAGACCTTGGCTTACAGACTTAACAAGGTCTCACTCTCCAAGGATATCTTAGGCAAGTCAGCTACAGCAAACAGTCGATGGGATCATGTTATTATTATTGTAATAACTGATATAATACGGTATTGTGATATCTATAAACTTGATAATGGTTCAGAACGGACCGAAACGTCGTAAATTCTTATTTTTTCAGATTCGTGAGTTGAGTGTCCAATGTTACATTTATTTAAGGCTAGCGGGTATGAAGCAGCAAGTGAAGATAATATTCACTCTTCGGCTTCTTCTACAAAAAAATGATCTCATAGACCAATTACTTGTGTCTCTATCTAGCTTTTCAATAGTTTCCCTCGACCTCCCTGTCCTGTTTTCTTTATTTCTGAATCTTGTTGTGGAGACAGAATTGATAGACCGAACAATTTGATTTGTTGATTTCCTTCGTCTTAATGGTATATTCACGTGAAGGTAAGATCTAAAATAGATTTTCTGGATATCTATATGTCATGCAATTTTAGGAGAAGAGACTGTGGGCCGGGGAGAAATTGTTTTGCAATATTCCTGAAGTTCGGGATTTCAATTGACGGAAATCAATTTGCATCTTGGGCGTTTGATCCAGAGCATCAGCTGGGGTTTCCGCTTCTCCTCTCTAACTTTCTACTCCCGGCAATCATGCCACTGGAAAATAAGCGCCTAACGATTCCAATTAGACAGGCGGTCTGTGAGAGGGGAGCCTAAAAAATATATATATATACTTTTTCCTCTGATTACTTTTAGAGCAATTATAATATTTTCACAGGGGGGTATGTTGATCCTTTTTTAAGAGGGGGACTGGTTTAAGTAGCATAGAGCAGTATAGAGCAAGCATAGAGCAAGCCAGAGGTTACGCTCTTTGTTGCAGACTTGCTAATGAACTTCGTCGGCTCTGTGAAGCTCGCTCCCCACTTTCCTGATCTGAGAATTTTTCCTTTCTTGCTTTGACGCTGCAATAGAAAGTTTGTCGCAGTGATCTGACGCTGCAAAAAATTCCTTGTTGCAGTATGTTCGCAACATTGAAAAGCAAAATTCGTTTCAATAATTTTGTGACAGATGTTGACCATCTACATTTCTGTGACCAAATATTGACCCGTCACTGGAATAACACCTGCGGCCGACTACGGGCTCACCATAGCCCGTGCTACTTGGGGCTTTTAGTTCCAAGTAGCGAATCTTTAACAACAACAAACCTGTAGCCGACCCTAGGGATGTGCGTGTGTTCGATCCCACTATATGGCATCAATAGCTTATATATAGATAGATAGATAGATATATAGATAGGTCTTAGGTACGTTAGGTTAGGTATTTTGCTTCTGTTGACAATTATTTGTAAATAATATGCATGGGCGAAGCCCTCAGGGAAGTGTTCTTTGTCAATAGGAGTGAATAAACTCACTCCCATACTTATTCATGGTGATTCACCTGTCTCCCACGCTCCCCCATGGTCACCCATCTCCCTCCCACCAGACTCACCCATCTCCCATGCATCTCCGTAAGCCGCACTTGCGGCTAACATGGGAGACGACATGTGTATTTTGCCGAGTCAATTACAGATGAATTTAAGCTGTGCCAGGGAGTCCCAATTACCAGGAGCTGTATTTGCGAATACCAATTAAGGATAAGTCTGCCTGGAACTGTGTTCCTCCGGCCTGCCGGACCAATTAGGTGTCGATCGTGAGAACGAAAATGGTTGAGTGAAGGAACGAGGGAGAGGCTTCGACGACGCTGTTGCGAACGACCTCGTAATATGTTCATCCTGGTTCTGTTTTGGGTCCAGTTTTGTGTGAGCATTTGAGTGCTGGATTCAGTTTTGTGTGAGCATTTGAGTGCTGGATTCAGTTTTGTGTGAGCATTTGAGTGCAGGAGTTCATTTTTGTGTGAGTATTTGAGTGCAGGGGTTGTTTTGTATGAGTATTTGAGTGCAGGGTTCAGTTTTATGTGAACATTTGAGTGCAGAGTCCAGTTTTTTGTGAACATTTGAGTGCAGGATCCAATTTTATGTGAGCATTTGAGTGCAGGATCCAATTTTATGTGAGCATTTGAGTGCAGGATCCAATTTTATGTGAGCATTTGAGTGCAGGATCCAATTTTATGTGAGCATTTGAGTGCAGGATCCAATTTTATGTGAGCATTTGAGTGCAGGATCCAGTTTTGCCGAGGGGGGGAGGGGGGTGGACACAAAAACTGGCTGAACTCCTGATGAAAAAGACGTGTCCAAATTTTTTGTTGCAAACAGGACACAAAAAAGTATTTGAGCGTCACAGGAGTGGAATTTTGTAATATCTAAAAAGTTACATAAAAGCTATCAGAATTTGATATATATATATATATATATATATATATATATATATATATATATATATATATATATATATATATATATATATATATATATATATATATCGTCACCCAGGATATCTTAATGTTTTCCTCGTATTGATTCCAGAAACAGGTAACCATTAAGATTCAGGTAACTATTAGGCTTCACGTAACTATTAGGCTACTGACGACCATTTAACGACAACAATGTGGTATATATGTTGTTCTAAAACATGCGAACATAGCAACATACTCTAAACTATTGAACACAACTTGGGTTTCTTGCTTTCATGTGCAAATAAAGTGACAGAGTTCAGAGAAGGAGTCTAACAGATGAGGAGAATTTTCCGGTATTTGGAGAGTTAAATGGCGCCATTTCTCATCAGAGTCGCTGGAAGTAGAGCCATTTATTGATTATTTATTGTCAGGGCATAAGAGATTAGGGTAAGATGGCTCCTGAAAATTCCCTTTTTACCTGGGAAGGTTCTTTATTTGAGTCTTAATGGGTATGGGAAAAGTCCTTCACTTTAGGCGTAATGGGTATGAGGAGGTCCTTCGCATAAGCCTAATGAGTATGAAGAAATCCTTTTGTATGGTGCTTACCTGACAGCATTTATACCTACTAATAAAGGTCTATACTTCATTCATTAATGTTAATTTTCTATACAAGTCTCGTGGTTTATTTATTTCTGTTAACTTTAATGACGTTCCATCTTTATTTTCATTCCCATTTTCCCATTTTCTATATGGAAATTTGCGTATTTGCGAACAAAATTTATGCCATTCACATCTCGAATGCCATAAAAAATTCATATATTTTTGTAGCAAATAGCAGCAATGATGTTTTACGCTCCAGTTGCCATATTTCCATTTTCTGTCAGCTGGTGGTGCATTTGCGGTGTGCCGCATTCTTTTTCGCTTCGTAATAATCTCGTTCAACCCCGGGATGAGCTTCCAGGTACTAGCCAGTCATATTCCAGCAGTCTGCTCGTCCACGACACAATATAATCCTTGTTACCATGTCGTTATAGCTTTTTCCAGAGGTTTCTTTTAATTTAGATGTGGTGACAATGCGGGATCCCCACTCTTTGAGATTTCAGAAGCCTGATATACCTCTGAATCTGGATATATCTCATGGCCTCAGTATATCCCATGATCGCTCGGTATATCTCTGGAGGCACTAAAGGTTGGTTTGGAACGATGTTTTCCCTGAAGAACATCTAGAACAGATTTTGAAGCCCTGAAGGACACCTGGAAACGATCTGGAAGCCTTTAAGTAGACCTGGAATAGTCCTGCAAGTCTTCAAGCTTGTGTCAATAATGTGTCAAAAGAATCTCTTTTTTGGCGCATTATTGAGAGACTCAGACAGTTGTATCTCTCTCTCTCCTCACTATCTCTCTCTCCTTACTATCTCTCTCTCCTTACTATCTCTCTCTCCTCACTATCTCTCTCTCCTCACTATCTCTCTCTCTCTTCACTATTTCTCCTCACTATCTCTCTCTCTCCTCACCAAACAAATGATTTCAATTACTGTTTCATAGTTAAGACAATAAACTGCTTTGATAATCAACATTTTCATCCTCATTCAATAATATGGAAAGTAAACGTTCTTCAGTGATGCACTTGCATATTTTCACCTTTATATTTGTTGAATATGACCACAAAAAAATTATCAGATGGTGCATTTCTTGAGCCGGAATTATTTAACAGTAACTAGGTTATCTTGAGGTTATCTTGAGATGATTTCGGGGCTTTTAGTGTCTCCGCGGCCCGGTCCTCGACCAGGCCTCCACCCCCAGGAAGCAGCTCGTGACAGCTGACTAACACCCAGGTACCTATTTTACTGCTAGGTAACAGGGGCATAGGGTGAAAGAAACTCTGCCCATTGTTTCTCGCCGGTGCCTGAGATCGAACCCAGGACCAGAGGATCACAAGTCCAGCGTGCTGTCCGCTCGGCCGACCGGCTCCCCTAAACTTAGGGGACCCCTAGGTACTTTCCAGCAATTTTAGCTTGGACTATTTAATTCAGTTTCGTAATAAGATTAACAAAAAATATTTCCTTACTGCAGTTGAAAAAGATTGTATTCGGAATTCAGTCACGGTCTTCGACAATGTCTGGAATGCATTTAAGCAATGTATGTCTGGTGGGCAAATCGCTTTGCCTCGGGTGTCAAGTGAGAGAACTTTGCCCCTTTTCAGGAAATAACTTTTTCTTGAGAAAGTTTTGAAGATTTCTTAGTCTCTCTGTCGAGGCTTGCCAATAGAGGATTTCTCACAATCTTGTACTGACCTTCTTGTACTAGCCTGAATGTCCTGACCTTTGATGTACTCTCGGATATGCACTCATCGAGACGTACTCAACATGTACTCTCCAGCCTAAACTCATTGCATAGAGAGTTCGTCTGAATGAGAGGGAAAGGTAGTATGTGTGTGAGTTTATATGTGAGAGGGAGAGACTGTGTATGTGTGTGTGTGTGTGTGTGTGTGTACTTACCTAGTTGTTCTTGCGGGGGTTGAGCTGTGGCTCTTTGGTCCCGCCTCTCAACTGTCAAATCAACTAATGCACAGGTGTGTGTGTGTGTGTGTGTGTGTGTGTGTGTGTGTGTGTGTGTGTGTGTGTGTGTGTGTGTGTGTGTGTGTGTGTGTGTGTATGTGTGTGTGTGTGTGTGTGTGTGTGTGACTAGGGACAACTACAGACCAACCCAAGGATACAGTCCACACAAGCAGTCAAACTTCCATGTATCTACTACTAACTGAACAGAAGCACGAGGTGAAAGGAAACCCTGTCAAATTATTTCTCTAAATTGGCTAAATAACAAATTATCAAACTCCAGCAATCACTTGTTTAGCATGTGTACATTGCGATGCAAAAATCATTCAAAAACACACATATATATGTATCATACACACATCACCGAATAACTGTCAATCTCTTAAAGTTACAACAAGATAACTGAACCACTGGTGTATGACACATGTGGTAAGTTGTCGGAACTCGACCATTGAATCCCAAGTGATTTGGGGTTCAATTGTCGGCTCCAAGGAATCCTATTCCGTTTTCTATGTGTTTTTGTCATATAATTCCACACCTAGGCTGTTTTATTTCTCTATTTGCTCTTTTAATTCTTTTTTATTATAATTTATAATTTTGCATTTTTGTTTGATGTATTTGTTGTTTAAGTTAAAGTATTTCGTATGTGTTAGATGTGTGTATGTGGGCTTGTGTGTGTGTGTGTGTGTGTGTGTATATTTGTGTGAGAATGAGTGCGTGCGTTCATTTGTGTGTGTTCGTATTATCTGTGTCTAGCCTAATCTCACTTTACTCCTAGCCAATCAGAGTTGGTTTAACTTGAACTAACCTAACTTCATCCTACCTGACGTCATATAACCTGGGGTAACTTAACCTAGACTTTAGTAGCCGTGGCAAATGTTAACTGACTTATTCAAGCCTAGGGTCTGGGTTAGATATCCTAACTTGAACTTTCTCTAAGCTTCTCTCACCCAACTAAAGCTAACCTAACCTAACCTAACCAAACCTAACCTGACCTAACCTAACCTAACCTAACCTAACCTAACCTAAATTAACCTGACCTAACCTAACCTAACCTAACCTAACCTGACCTAACCTAACCTAACCTAACCAAACCTAACTTTACTGAACCAAAACCAAATAAGTTAATTCAATTAAGACTTACTGACATCAGCTTACATATTCTAACCAATCCATGACCTTCATAGCCCCTTGAACAAATCCACAAGGGCCGTGACGAGGATTCGAACCTGCGTTCGAGAGCATCCCAGCCGCTGCCTTAATTATACAGCCTACGCCCCCTTATTACCAAAACCAATTTAGGATGAACCAAATTAAACTTAACAATGTCAGTACGTTATGAAACGAACAAGAACTCCACGGAAAACGTTCTTCGAAAAGGCCTTTGATTTATTGTTCGAAAAGCAACTGTTCGAATAATCAGCCTTTCGAATAATCAGTCATTTCACAAAAAACATCGGGATCGCTTTACACGGTCGTTGATGTAATTATGTCCGTAAATGAGAATTTACAGCCTGTTAGACAAAAAGGCCAATGAGTGCTCGGCCCTCTGGCGACGAGGTTAAAGAAATCGGATTTATTTTTTTGTTGTTAAATAATTTCTTTCAAAATTAGCGCGATTATGGAATTTTTTTGTTTAATGTCTGCAGGTTTTGCGCGTCTTTGTATAAGTGGAGACTTATTTCTGTGCTGTTTGGGAAAGTTAGGGTTGGGTAAGTGTCATCCTTGTAAGTGTGTCACCTTGTAAGTGTGTCACCTTGTAAGTGTGTCACCTTGTAAGTGTGTCACCTTGTAAGTGTCACTTTGTGCAGGCGAGGAGTCACAATAACGTGGCTGAAGTATGTTGACCAGACCACACACTAGAAGGTGAAGGGACGACGACGTTTCGGTCCGTCCTGGACCATTCTCAAGTCGATTGTGAGAATGGTCCAGGACGGACCGAAACGTCGTCGTCTCTTCACCTTCTAGTGTGTGGTCTGGTCAACAAGTGTCACCTGGTTTGTTTGATACAGGGACACACGCACGTTTACACACACACATATATTGTAACTGAAAACTCACACCCCAGAAGTGACTCGAACCCATACTCCCAGAAGCAACGCAACTGGTATGTACAAGACGAACTTAATCCACTTGACCATCACGAGTCACATACTTGCTTCTGGGAGTATGGGTTCGAGTCACTTCTGGGGTGTGAGTTTTCAGTTGCATATTGTCCAGGGGACCATTCTGGCTTGTTCGCATAAATTGTGTGTGTATGGGATCTGGTGTCATTGACAAACGACGAAAAGAAACTAGAAAAGGTCCAAAGATATGCAATTAGACTCGTTCCGGAGCTGAGGGGATTGAGCTATAAGGAAAGACTGAGAGAACTTGACCTTAGTACACTGGAGGAATGGATAGATAGAGGAGACATGATAACAACGTTTAAGATTTTAAGGGAAATTGACAAAGCAGCATTGTTCAAAGCTAGGGACAGTGGAAGGAGGGATCAGTGATGGAAACAAGAACCGGAAATGAGTCGTAGGAACGCCAGGAAGAACTTTTTCAGTGTTAGAGTTGTCAATAAGTGGAATAGATTAGACGTAGAAGACATTGAAGCTAATTCCATTCAAAATTGTAATTATAAATTGGATATAAGCGTGAAAAATGAGTTAGTACATAAGTCTGTTGTTGTTATTTTAGATTCAGCTACTCGGAATCAAATTTCCATGTAGCATGGGATATGGTGATCCCGTAATATATAAGACTCAAAAACGTTCGGAAGACGGGGCTATAAGAGCCTGGCTCACCCCTGCCTGCTCATCTAGTTGAATACACAAAACACACACACACATACACACACATACACACACACACACACATACACACACACACACACACACACACACACACACACACACACACACACACACACACACACACACACACACACACACACACACACACACAACCCAACCCAACCCAACACACACACACACACACACACAACACAACCCCAACCCAACAAAAGCACAATTAGGTGAGTACAATTAGGTGAGTACACACACACACGGCCGGAGACAGGAACTGAAAAGTCCCACGGAAAAACTCTTTTAATGTCGAGGTTAATCTGATCACAGCCGGAGCGACGTGTTTTGTGTGTTTTAATTATAGTCACTTTAGGAGACATGCTGAGGGCCTTGGTCTATGTTGGGTTGGGCTATGTTGGGTTGGTCTATGTTGGGTTGGGTTATGTTGGGTTGGGCTATGTTGGGTTGGGCTATGTTGGGTTGGTTTATGTTGGGTTGGTCTATGTTGGGTTGGTCTATGTTGGGTTGGGCTATGTTGGGTTGGTCTATGTTGGGTTGGGCTATGTTGGGTTGGGCTATGTTGGGTTGAGATATGCTTATCTTGGCTTTCTGGCTTTATGCCTCTCTCTCTCTCTCTCTCTCTCTCTCTCTCTCTCTCTCTCTCTCTCTCTCTCTCTCTCTCTCTCTCTCTCTCTCTCTCTCTCTCTCTCTCTCTCTCTCTCTCTCTCTCTCTCTCTCTCTCTCTCTCTCTCTCTCTCTCTCTCTCTCTCTCTCTCTCTCTCTCTCTCTCTCTCTCTCCCCCTCCCTCCCTCCCTCCCTCCCTCCCTCCCTCCCTCCCTCCCTCCCTCCCCCCTCCCTGCCCAATCACATCCTTTGCTGTGGGTCGGAGCCTTTTACTGAGCCATCGTCACATCAGGAGAGCGAAGCCCGCGAGTGGTTTAATTACTCAACTTTCCCTAGTTGGCTTAGCTCTCAAAGGCCATGTTGCACGCCTTGCGTTATGGGGCGCCTTGCAGAAGCGTGCAATGTTTGCAAGAAAACTTTGATGTTTGTTGGTTGTCTGTCTCTCTGTCTGTGTGTGTGTGTGTACTCACCTAGTTGTGGTTGCGGGGGTTGAGCTCTGGCTCTTTGGTCCCGCCTCTCAACTGTCAATCAACTGGTGTACAGGTTCCTGAGCCTATTGGGTTCTATCATATCTACATTTGAAACTGTGTATGGAGTCAGCCTCCACCACATCACTTCCTAATGCATTCCATTTATTAACTACTCTGGCACTGAAAAAGGTCTTTCTAACGTCCCTGTGGCTCATGTGGGTACTAAGTTTCGACCTGTGTGCCCTTGTTCGTGTGTGTGTGTGTGTGTGTGTGTGTGTGTGTGTGTGTGTGTACTAGCTGGTGATAGTGTCACGGGAAAGGGATTTGGGAGGGTGGGGTACGGGACGGAGGAAGAAAATTTAAATATTCTTGCTTTTTTCAGCGCCGCACTGATGCGATACAGAGAGGAAACGCCTACTGCCATCGACACACACATATTGCAGAAGCAATTAGAAGTGCCGGAAATGTGTAAGTAACTCTTGCTTTTCATGTGATGTATTGTGATTTAAATTTTAAATTTTGCCCCGAGGGGCGAGTTTATTGGGCAGCGCCACTCATCTTGTGAGTGGACATACCGCCATAGTGACAGTATTGGGCAGCGCCACTCATCTTGTGAGTGGACATACCGCCATAGTGACAGTATTGGGCAGCGCCACTCATCTTGTGAGTGGACATACCGCCATAGCAGCATGTACAACACTCCCCAATAGGAAGAAAACCCGGTTGTGATGACATGCAATCAAATTGCAGCTATTGCAGAGCCGAGCCATATACCTCTTAACACACACGAGCTGTCCTGGGGCCAGATTCACGAAAGCACTTACGAACCTGTACATCTTTTCTCAATCTTTGGCGGCTTTGTTTACAATTATTAAACAGTTAATGAGCTCCGAAGCACCAGAAGGCTGTTTATAACAATACCAACAGTTGATTGGCAACTTTCCATGCTTGTAAACTGTTTAATAAATGTAACCAAAGCCGTCAAAGATTGAGGAAAGATGTACACGTTCGTAAGTGCTTGCGTAAGTGCTTTCGTGAATCTGGCCCCTGGGTTACAGAACAACTCTATACAAACATCAATCTCTCTCTTAGTGCTGCGTCCTCAGTCACTCAAATAATACTATTTTTCGTTCTTAGGTTTAATTTAGAAAATAAAAATTGCCGATTTTATCGTCGATCTGTATATCTCTTTTTTTATTTTTGTGCCTATTTGCAACAGAAAGGCATTTCAACATACCGTAATTGACCTCAGAATATTCAGATGGGAAAGTTTGGATTCCATCCGGATTCACGGCGGGGCTCTGGGAAAACGCAGCTGCGCCGCCAAACAATAGACGGCGGGAACGCGAACTATAGTTGCTTCATAACAGAGGAATGCCGCAATTTCCCAGAGAGCCTTGAAACACACGCGCGTGCAAAGTGGGTGAAGCCCAGAGTGTGGATTGTGGATGACTGTGTGTGTGTGTGTGTGTGTGTGTGTGTGTGTGTGTGTGTGTGTGTGTGTGTGTGTGTGTGTGTGTGTGTGTGTGTGTGGAATGGGTGAAAATAAATTGATGGGTGATAAGGAGGAGAAAGTTGATGGGTGGTATTGTAACCTATCCTCGCTGTCAATTAGGTCGCGTTTCCTCACGTTAATGGTAAACCAAACGTTACACCTTTACGTTTTCTCTGCATCGGACTCGATAGGTTAGGTGGGTTGCTGAGGCTTGTTGCGATTCTGGTTAGGTTAGGTTAGGTTAGGAGGCTTTTAGGGACAAATCAAGAAAATAAGCTGATGCAAAGACGACTAGGCGCTTGTGTGTAGGTGGAATAGATAGGTTTCATGCTCCGTGAGGAGGTAATAGATCCCATGTTTGTGATAGGTGGGGACCCCCATGCCCCTTGTGGAGGTGGGAGACCCCCCCCCCCATGCTCTATCTGAATGTGGGAGTGTTGGGTAAACTAAGTTACTCCAAGGGTAACAACGCTCGCCTGCAGTTTGGTGAATCAACGACCAATCAGGAAAATCCACAGTTTTATTGGAAGCTCCAACAAGGCGTCTGGCGCACAGGAAACTCCTTGTGTGGTGCAGAAGAGACTGAGCAATGCAGTAGTTCTACTGTTAATATTCTGTTTCGGGTTCCACGTGAATTCATGGTTTTAAGATTTATTCATTGATAAAATTAACACAGAAGCTTGTTGTATTGAGACAATAAATACAGTTTAAAGTAACAGATACAGTAACTGTATTGTGTCTGGCTCACGAATGCAACTTAAGTTTGAAGAAATACAGTCATTGTATTGTGCCAACCCAAATATTGCAGCATAAATGATCAGAAATACAGTAATCGTATCGAATATGGTTGATCATTGCACACAGAGATCACACTAACGTGATGCATCAAATGAACAAAATCCACAAGGGCCGTGATGAGGATTCGAACCTGCGTCCGGGAGAATCCCAGACACTGCCTTAATCGACTGAGCTACGACAGGGTTAAAAAGAGTTGAAACCGAAGTTCTACTGAACTTACTGGATCCTGCAGCCTCTCCGAGAGACAAACCAGGGTTTTACACAACTCCCCCCATGCACCCCGAGCTATGTCAATAGGCCGTTCTCCGTCTTCGCCCTTACATCATTACACACAGAGATCACATTACTGAAAACGAAGAAGATATATTTTTGTAATTGACTTTTTCCCTAAGATTATTGCATAATTAAGAGGGTCTGGAGGCTAGAGGAGCTGGCCAATACGCTGACAGAGATGAGGTTATATTTTGCGGGAATAAATTTACGAAACATTTGATATTTTTAATGAATATTAATTTATGTTTTTTTCCAATTGTCTTAAAATGTGGAATTTTTCTCCAGTTCACCGGCCTGAAATTTGTGTCGTGGTCAAGATAATACATTCAGATTTTTTTAATACATTAGGAGTGCATAAATCTGTATGCGAATTTGTTATCAAATTTGTGCGAAAACGCAGACGAAACGCGGAAATAGACCAGAAAATCTGTTGTGGAGTCGAACCTGAGCGTCCAGGTCAGGTTCGGGGGGGAGCCGGTCAGCCGAGTGGACAGCACGCTGGACTTGTGATCCTGTGGTCCTGGGTTCGATCCCAGGCGCCGGCGAGAAACAATGGGCAGAGTTTCTTTCACCCTATGCCCCTGTTACCTAGCAGTAAAATAGGTACCTGGGTGTTAGTCAGCTGTCACGGGTTGCTTCCTGGGGGTGGAGGCCTAGTCGAGGACCGGGCCGCGGGGACACTAAAAAAAAAAAGCCCCGAAATCATCTCAAGATAACCTCAAGATAACCTCCGGAGTCACCCCAAACACACACGACTTAACCCCCTTAACCACGACGTGCTAAGGGTTACACAACATGTAACCCGCGAGTCATCGTCCATTGTTAAGAGGGAGCAATCGAGGGAGGACCTCGATAACGTATATAAACTGTCTCTGTCTACTACTATTTATCCCTTTGAGAATTTTGTATGTGGAGATCATGTCCCCCCCTAACTGTTCTGTCTTCTATCTATAAACGTGTAGACAGATCTATCAGAGATCTGACTGGGATAGATCTATTAGAGACAGATCTATCAGAGATCTGACTGGGATAGAGCTATTAGAGACAGATCTATCAGAGATCTGACTGGGATAGAGCTAATAGACAGATGTATCAGAGATCTGACTGGGATAGAGCTAATAGACAGATGTATCAGAGATCTGACTGGGATAGAGCTATTAGAGACAGATCTATCAGAGATCTGACTGGGATAGAGCTATTAGAGACAGATCTATCAGAGACAAGGCTTAAGGAGAGTTTACATAAGCAAACAAACAAACATATTGTCTGCATAGTACAAAATACGACTGTTCTACCTAACCAGAAACGCATGAACCCACGCAACCCACCTAACCTATCGATTCAGATGTATAGAACGCGTCAATATCACGATGGTTTAATTTGTAACTAATCCGTTGCATTTTTAACGGATTGGTCGATTAAAAAAAATTCGAGTTGATCCATAATTAAAATTTGTCAATTATAGCTCGTTCACAATAATTAATTTGAACAGCTTATTGTGCATCTGCTTAATTACATAAAAAGTGCATTGTAGATTTAAAAAAATTTTTAATTCCATTACTGTAAGAGCTTTGGGAGTTATATAATGTTAGTGTTTTTATTTGGTTAGTGTTTAATTTTTTTTTTGGTTCTGATGTTTAAAACAGCTTTATGTGTCGCTGTCGAAGTGTGTGTTTAGTGTGATGGTGTTGTGATGTAGTGGTGTTGTGTTTACATCTTGTGTGTAATTACCTAAGTGTAATTACCTAAGTGTAGTAACAGGATGAGAGCTAGGCTCGTGGTGTCCCGTCTTCCCAGCACTCTTTGTTATATAACGCTTTGTACTCACCTATTTGTGCTTGCGGGGGTTGAGCTCTGGCTGTTTGGTCCCGCCTCTCAACCGTCAATCAACAGGTGTACAGGTTCCTGAGCCTATTGGGCTCTGTCATATCTACACTTGAAACTGTGTATGGAGTCAGCCTCCACCACATCACTTCCTAATGCATTCCATTTGTCAACCACTCTGACACTAACACACACACACTCTGAGTGTGTGTTTGTATGTGTGTGTGTGTGTGTGTGTGTGTGTGTGTGTGTGTGTGTGTGTGTGTGTGTACATCTGGATTAACCATTGAAAACGTCACTTTAGATTAACTAAAATAATTCTTATCAAAAAGTTGTTCATGAGATGATTCAGAAAGGGGGAAAAAGGAAGGGGGGGGGGCGGCTTGAGAATGGGGGGGGGAGTGCCAGGAGAGGGAAGTGCCAAGGTAGGGGGGAGGGGAGGGGAGAGGGGGCGGCACGCCAGACAATCCTCTCTAGGTCGTAAAACTACCGGATTCATGGCTACGCTCACGAACGCTCCTCAATTCCGTTTTCTTTCTCGTTCTTGTGTCTTAGTAGAAGAGCGTGCTTGTGCTAAATCGCTTCGGTGAGTTATGAAATTTTGGCACACACCTTCCACCTGATTGTGCGGGTGTGTTTACTATTTGTGTCTACAGACAACCCGTTCTCGCACTTTTGTATAGTCAATATTGACTTATTAAATACGTCCATATGTGACATACTAAACATACTAGTTTACCTTGAAAAGCTTCATAGAAAAAACCGACCTTACCTAACCTTCTTAGTATATTAAGATAAGCATCTTATTGCTTCGTAATTACAATTATTACTTAACCTGTACCTATAATAGGTTAAGTAATAATTGTTTTTCGAGGTAAATTAGTATGTTTAGTATGTCACATATGCACGTATTTAATAAGTCAATATTGACAGAAAGAAAGTGCGAGAACGGGTTGCTACAGAATCGAGCTATTAGCTCTTGGATCCCGCCTTTCTAACCCATCTATTTTTCCTCTATTATGGCTACTACGTATTAACACACACACACATCCACAGGAAGCAGCCCGTAGCAGCTGTCTAACTGTGGAGACTGAACAGTCTGTGGAGACTGAACAGTCTGTGGAGACTGAACAGTCTGTGGAGACTGAACAGTCTGTGGAGACTGAACAGTCTGTGGAGACTGAACAGTCTGTGGAGACTGAACAGTCTGTGGAGACTGAACAGTCTGTGGAGACTGAACAGTCTGTGGAGACTGAACAGTCTGTGGAGACTGAACAGTCTGTGGAGACTGACCAATCAAAGTAGAGTGAACAATCGTGCCACAACGTACCAGTCTTGTTCACCATAGTTCAAGCTAACAAAACCCTTTCATGTTCAAATAACCTCACCGAGAAGCAGAAGGGTGTTCAGGCCTCCGGCAGAATTTAGAGTAACTCCCAATTTAGGAAGTTGTCTCTGAGTTCAGACAAAGGAGAAACTCACATGCAAATGGCTAGCGTTCTGCCATTATTAAATTGAGTTGGATCTCAACTCTGCTGTGTTCAACTTGTTCTATTGTTATATACGACTGTGTCCGACGGGTATACTCGACTGTGTTCGACGGGTATACTCGACTGTGTCCGACGGGTATACTCGACTGTGTCCGACGGGTATACTCGACTGTGTCCGACGGGTATACTCGACTGTGTCCGACGGGTATACTGGACTGTGTCCGACGGGTATACTGGACTGTGTCCGACGGGTATACTCGACTGTGTCCGACGGGTATACTCGACTGTGTCCGACGGGTATATTCGACTGTGTCCGACGGGTGTACTCGACTCTCTCCGACGGGTATATTCGACTGTGTCCGACGGGTATACTCGACTGTGTCCGACGGGTGTATTCGACTGTGTCCGACGGGTATACTCGACTGTGTCCGACGGGTATATTCGACTGTGTCCGACGGGTGTACTCGACTGTGTCCGACGGGTATATTCGACTGTGTCCGACGGGTGTACTCGACTGTGTCCGACGGGTATATTCGACTGTGTCCGACGGGTGTACTCGACTGTGTCCGACGGGTATATTCGACTGTGTCCGACGGGTATACTCGACTGTGTCCGACGAGTATACTCGACTGTGTCCGACGGGTGTACTCGACTGTGTCCGACGGGTATATTCGACTGTGTCCGACGGGAGTACTCGACTGTCTCCGACGGGTATATTCGACTGTGTCCGACGGGTATACTCGACTGTGTTCGACGGGTATACTCGACTGTGTTCGACGGGTATATTCGACTGTGTCCGACGGGTATATTCGACTGTGTCCGACGGGAGTACTCGACTGTCTCCGACGGGTATATTCGACTGTGTCCGACGGGTGTACTGGACTGTGTCCGACGGGTATACTCGACTGTGTCCGACGGGTATACTCGACTGTCTCCGACGGGTATAATGTATATTGTTCGATCTACATCTTTATTATACTCGACTGTGTTCGAACAGTAGACAAGCTCATTCCCTGTAAATAATTTTGTAAACTTAATCCTAAGTTGAGCTTCTTGCAAACAGTAAATAAGTTTCAACCAAAGGTAAGAAATAAGATCTCGCCAAGCTCACTGGAACGGTCAGGAAGATCGAGGAAAATGGCCTTCTTCTTGAGAGGTTATCTTGAGATGATTTCGGGGCTTTTAGTGTCCCCGCGGCCCGGTCCTCGACCAGGCCTCCACCCCCAGGAAGCAGCCCGTCACAGCTGACTAACACCCAGGTACCTATTTTACTGCTAGGTAACAGGGGCATAGGGTGAAAGAAACTCTGCCCATTGTTTCTCGCCGGTGCCTGGGATCGAACCCAGGACCACAGGATCACAAGTCCCGCGTGCTGTCCGCTCGGCCGACCGGCCTTGAAGACATAATTGATAGAGATCTAAGGAGAAGATATACAGCCTTCTATTTACTGCATGAGTAAAAATTCAGCCAACTTACTCACATGGAACTCATGCGATATCTGAAGCAACGCCGTGATAGTGACGAATATCGTCTACACCTTCAAATGTCCACTTGTAGACTGTTTACCCCAGCGATCTCAATATATAGACAAGACAGCAACATCTCTGTCAAGGCAACAAGGCTCTATATCAAAGATCAGCTCATTTCTGCATACTACCATATTATTTCCAGAGACATCCTGCCCAGTAATACCGAAATAATCGACTGAAACAATGACAATAGGAAATTTGACATAGCCGAATCACTACATATCAAACACTGACATCTAACTATGAACAGCAATTGTATACTTGAATACATCAAGCTGTTCCCTAGGCCTACCACCCCAGGCAACACGCCCTATATATATATATATATATATATATATGTTCTAAATTTGTTGCATCTTCAGCTAAATTGTATTAATATTCCCTTGACGGCCAAAGATGTCAAGAGTCTCAAACATTGCATCTTATTGCATTGTCATATTCTAAAAGGAACTTTGGGGGGGGAATTAATTTTTCAACTTCTTCGTTTCTTACATTCAAGAGTGTGGGAAATGTGGAGAGGATTCGTGCTAAGATCATATTCAATAACATGTGTCTGTAATAACCATATTTACATTATTATTATATATGTAGATGTTACTGTGTCGAGGAGGCCTGGTCGACGACCGGGCCGCGGGGACACTAAGCCCCGGAAGCACCTCAAGGTAGGTTACCACCGAACGAACGAGGTCGTTCGCTGTTCTATTTTTTTTTCTGGTTGTTTTAAGTTCTTAGCTGGATGTAGATGAGTCTGCAGGATTGAGCTTCAGCTTCTAGGCTCCGCCTTTCTTGTAGTTGGTCATCGGACACAATAACTCTCTCCTTGTCTTTTCACCACCGTTTGTGTTATCTTTAGGTTATCTTGAGATGATTTTGGGGCTTTTTTTTTTTAGTGTCCCCGCGGCCCGGTCCTCGACCAGGCCTCCACCCCCAGGAAGCAGCCCGTGACAGCTGACTAACACCCAGGTGCCTATTTTACTGCTAGGTAACAGGGGCATAGGGTGAAAGAAACTCTGCCCATTGTTTCTTGCCGGCGCCTGGGATCGAACCCAGGACCACAGGATCACGAGTCCAGCGTGCTGTCCGCTCGGCCGACCCGGCTCCCCTTCAAGTGTGTACTTCAAGTGTGTTTATGTGTGGGGGGGGGGGGCGCACCACAGAAGGTCAGTCGAATAGTTTTAAATCTCGACGGAATTTCGTCTAAAGATCAAAGTGCATCCGAACCGTAAATGTCATTTATTGAATGACTCGGGAACCTAAAGGTGATCCTTATAAGCAAGAGCTGCAAGCCCAGCCCCTGCAGGTTCGTCCTAGTTGACACCCACGGAATAAACAAGATAGCACTAAGACTTAAAGAGGACCTGTGTGACAAAGACTGACTGCCAAGACTGATAACGACAGCAATAAGGTGATTCATCTGGCTGTGTGTCTTAAAATGACTCAATGGTTAGATTTAAGATCGGTTGAGAGGTCGTTCCAAGAAAGTTGTCAACTCGCGACAGATATCCTGATCGTTTACGAACTGTAAAACCAATCCCGTCATGATCCGACAATACAATTCTCTAACACCCTGCCGGAAGCTACATACGCGCTCCGGAAATCAAGTGAATGTGTGTGTGTGGTTGATTACGGGCTCACCATAGCCCGTGCTACATGGACGCTTCGTTCTGAGTAGCTAAATCTGAAACAACAAAGAATCAAGTGAGTGTCGGCGACTGACCGCAGAGTGACGCTTCACACAGCGCGGTTCTCAGCGTATATTGCAAGCGATGACAGGAGTATGTTTATGTTTGCACCTTGCAATAACGCCTCGACATTTATAATGCAAAACCCACGGTACAGACGCTATTGTGCCTCGATAAACACGAGATTACGCCTGGGGATTGAACTTCGTCCTGGAAAACTACTTCATCCGTCGACAGATTTCTGACAGGAGTCAATTATTAATAGACAATCCTACGAGGGGAAAGAATCAAAGCCATTATCTATCGCACGATGCCCTAAAATGATATAATATATTAAGTCGTGTTGTGGGGGGGTTATTTTGACCCGTTCGTCCCGCAAGAATATGACCCGGGTTCGAGCCTTAGGCAGGGTGTGGGTTAGTTATTTGGTTCAGTGGTTTTTGTTTCACGCGGGACGCAAGCCATCTATTGTTTTACACCCAGGACGCAAGCCATCTATTGTTTTACACCCAGGACGCAAGCCATCTATTGTTTTACACCCAGGACGCAAGCCATCTATAGTTTTACACCCAGGACGCAAGCCATCTATAGTTTTACACTCAGGACGCAAGCCATCTATTGTTTTACACCCAGGACGCAAGCCATCTATAGTTTTACACCCAGGACGCAAGCCATCTATAGTTTTACACCCAGGACGCAAGCCATCTATTGTTTTACACCCAGGACGCAAGCCATCTATAGTTTTACACTCAGGACGCAAGCCATCTATTGTTTTACACCCAGGACGCAAGCCATCTATAGTTTTACACCCAGGACGCAAGCCATCTATAGTTTTACACCCAGGACGCAAGCCATCTATAGTTTTACACCCAGGACGCAAGCCATCTATTGTTTTACACCCAGGACGCAAGCCATCTATAGTTTTACATCGACATCACGATCCCAGGTATTTCTTGGCTAGAAGAACCTGAAAGCCACTAAAATGAAGATCAGATGCATGGTTATTAGAGTTTAACCAAATAAAACGCAATGTTGTGAAATTTTTGGAAAGCAGATCTTAAGGGCAATATAGACTGAGACGAAGGCAGCTAGAGAACTTATAAAAGTGAGAAAGATTAAAGAGTTGATATCGCATCGAGTCTAACATCCTCATAAGGAACACTTTAGTCTTGTTCACTACCTACGTGAGAACATCATTGAAATATGCAGCCCTTGCATGAGGACGTCATCTACAGACACAGAAAAGTGAGAGATAATGTCTAGATGTTTACGAGGAATGGCTATAAGAGTTCTACCTCATATAACTCCTAGCAGAGATAGGGAGACATGACCACAACATTTAAGATTCTAAGAGGAAACTAAGATGGCAAAAAAACAAGATATCCAGAGAGGGAAATGGAAGAGGAAAGTGACATCAGTGGAAGTTAGAGACTCAGAAGAATACAAAAAACTGAAGCTCGACCCCTGAGAACCACAACACACACACACACACACACACACACACACACACACACACACACACACACACACACACACACACACACACACACACACACACACACACACAAGGAAATCAGGGAACCACAGACCCGAACCCTACACTTACATAAGGGAGTGGGGAACACTCCACCAGCAGTCCCGGTGAGAAGAGCATCACTCCACCTTCCACCCAGTAGAAGCCCTAACCCCTACCAGTCTCCCACTAAGTGCCCCCTTCCCTCACTTCCCCTCTCCCCTCACTTCCCCTCTCCCCAAGCCCTCCCTCTTCCCTCCCAGCCCTCCTTTCTCCCCCTCCCTCCCCCCAACACCTCCCTTTTCTGAAAAGTAAAAGGCTGGAATACAGAAGGGGAAACTATGATGAGATTAGACAATTTCTAACAGGAATACCATGGGAGACAGAACTCAGTGGAAATTCTGTACAAGGCATGATGGATTACATCCCCCCAGAAGTGTCAGGAGGCAGAAAACAGGTTTATCTCGGCCCAGAAAAAAAACAGAAAAGCAAAAGGGGGAATCCGTGGTTCAATCAGGCATGTAAGGAAGCAAGGCAGCTAAGCACAAGGGCATGTAAGGAAGCAAGGCAGCACAAGGGCATGGAGAAACTACAGTAACAACAGGACACCAGAGAGCAGAGAGAGAGAGAGATATCAGAGGGCCAGAAATGGGTACCTCAGTGTTAGGAGAGAAGCAGAGAGGCAGTTTGAAAACTACTTGGCAAATAAAGCCAAGACCCAACCAAAACCACATCAGGAGGAAAACAACAGTGAAATAACAGGTGATGAAACTGAAAAAGGGAGGAAATTGGTACACTGAGAATGGCAAAGAAGTCTGAACTCATCAAGAGATTCCAGAAGGTCTTCACAATAGAGCAAGGGGAAGTCCCTGAACTTAAAAGAGTGGCGATAAACCAAGCAGACTTGGAAGATATTGAGATTACCAGTGATGAGGTTAGAAGGTATTTGTTTGATTTTGAAGTGACTAAGGCTGTTGGACCTGATGGAATCTCACCATAGGTGCTAAAATAGGAGGCAGAAGCATTTTGTGTGCCACTATCTATGTTCTGTAACAAGACACTGGAAATGGGAGACTTACCAGAGAGTTGGAAGACAGCTAACATAGTCCCAATCTACAAAAAGGGTGGATAGGCTGGAGGCTCTAAACTACAGGCTGGTGTCCTTAACTTCTATACCAAGCAACGTGATGGAGAAGATCGTGAGAAAAAGCCTCGTAGCACATCTGGAGAGAAGGGACTTTGTAACACACCACCAGCATGGGTTCAGGGATGACAAGTCGTGTCTCACAGGTATAATAGAATTCTATGACCCAGCAACAAGCATTAAGCAAGAAAGAGAAGGATGGGAAGACTGCATTTTCTTGGACTGTCAGAAAGCTTTTGACACAGAACCCCATAAGAGACTTGCATAAGCTGGAGAAACAAGCTGGAGTAAGTGGTAGGGCGCTCCAATGAATAAGGGAGTACCTAAACAACAGGAAGCAGAGAGTTACTGTGAGGGGTGAGACCTCAGGCTGTCGTGATGTCACCAGCGGAGTCCCACAGGGCTCTGTACTCGGTCCTATCCTGTTTCTGATATAAGTGAATGATCTTCCTGAAAGTATAGACTCATTCCTCTCAATGTTTGCTGATTATGCTAAAATTATGTTAAGGATTAAGACAGAGGAGGACAGCAAAAGGCTACAGGATGACCTGGACAGATTGAAGGAATGGTCCAACAAGTGGCTACTAGAGTTTAACTCGATCAAGTGCAAAGTGATGAAGATAGGCGTAGGGAGCAAGAGACCAAACACAAGATTACAGCTAGGAGCGGAAATCATTCAGGAGTTAGGACAAGAGAAAAATCTGGTGGTTGATATCATACCAGACCTGTCCCCTGAAGCAAACATTAAAAGAATAACATCAGCGGTGTATGCAAGGCTGGGGAACATAAGAACTGCCTTCAGAAACTTGTGTAAAGAATCATTCAGAACCTTGTATATTTCATACACGAAGTTAGAGAAAGTTCAGAGGTATGCCACCAGACCAGTCCCCGACAGAGAGGAATGAGCTATGATTACTGAACCTCACGACACAGGATGAGTTAGTGGAGACATGATCACTACAAAATTCTCAGAGGAATTGACAGGGGTATATAAAGATAAACTGTTTAACACGAGTGGTTCGCTAACTAAGGGACACAGGTGGAAACTGAGCACCCAAATGAATCACAGAGACATTTGAAAGAACTTTTTCAGTGTCAGAGTATTTAACAGGTGGAATGCATTAGGCAGTGATGTGGTGGAGGCTGACTCCATACACAGTTTGAAGTGTAGATATGATAGAGCCCAATAGGCTCAGGAATCTGTACATCAGTTGATTAACAGTTGAGAGGCGGGACCAAAGAGCCAGAGCTCAACCCACGCAACCATAACTAGGTGAGTACACACACACACACACACACACACACACACACACACACACACACACACACACACACACACACACACACACACACACACACACACACACACACACACACACGACGAAAAATCTCACCAGTTGTTAGAACGCAATAAAAGCTGTATGAGTGTGTGAGTGAGAAAGGTGAGAGCTTTGTTTCTAAAGGCAAAAGTAGAAGGAACTTCAAGAAATCCCAGATCAAAGAATTCAGTGAGAAAAAAAGGCACAGAACGCGAGCTTCGAGGAGGTAAAGGTTGTCCCTCGCTGATGACAGCCCCTGAGAAATGGCCAGGGAACTTTCCCCGGGCAGAAAAGAGCAATGAAAGAGGATAATTTTCCAGCCCTGCCAATTTCACGAGGTTTGAGAGGTGGGCGTGTCTGAGGGGTGTGCGTGGAGAAGGCGGGGTTGGGGGGTTGGAGAAGAGGTGGAAGCCTGGTGGACCAAACTCTCACAAGTCAAGCCTGGCCTCGGGCCGGGCTTGGGGAGTAGAAGAACTCCCAGAACCCCATCAACCAGGTATATGTGGGCCTGCGGGCCGCTCCAAGCAACAGCCTGGTGGACCAAACTCTCACAAGTCAAGCCTGGCCTCGGGCCGGGCTTGGGGAGTAGAAGAACTCCCAGAACCCCATCAACCAGGTATCAACCATTAGGTGATGTGGTGTATTGGGGAAGTAGATAAGAGAAGGGGGTGTTAAGGAATGGGGAGCACGAGGCAGGCAAATGGGGAATAGAGGTGGGGAGTGTTGATGGATAGTAGGGGAGGGGGTTAGGAACAAAAGGAGGAGAATAGAATAGAATAGAATAGAATATTTTTTTCCTCAGCAAATACCATTGTGTTTATATCAACCACACTTATTGTTTTAATAATTTAATCTGACATCAATCGCCTATTAATCACGCACACATCAATTACCCATACATCAATTACCCATACATCAATCCCCACCCGTGCATCAATCTAGTTAACTCAAATGATTACTGAACTATCTCTTAAGGAGACAGCCTGTTAGGGCAGTACTTTTAATAAACAAAAGTCTAAGTATCCAACTAGAATCTGGAAGACAATCACATAGTTTCCTGCACCCTTCGAGGGCAGAGATTGGCGGTGCCAGCGGCGGCAAGTGCCACTCTCCGTGGCACTCTCGCACCTGATGGCACTAATTTTAATGTAAAATGCAATTTAAATGCTAAAGCGACTGACATAAACATTAATTACCTAACTGAAACGAAGAAGAGACTCGACAATTCCTGCCTGTAAACTACGGGGGGGGGGGGGGGGGGGGGAGGGGGGGGGATTGCAATATATATTTAATTTTGGATGAGTTAACCACTTTAATCTATTAAGTTAATACTGTGAATCAAATTTGTTATCCCCGACGATGATGTCCGCAGCAGTTTTACAAATTTGTAGAAAACGGGATATGTGTGAATTGTTTAATTAGGTCTATGTAACTAGCTTATCAAGACTGTAACTTGCTTAGCTAAATGAGTTTTGGGGTTTAGTTCGTGAGTACGTTGTGTGCCTTTGTAGAGCAGACCACAGACTAGAAAGTGAAGGGACGACGTCGTTTCGGTCCGTCCTGGACCATTCTCAAGTCGATGCGTTTGTAATCTTCTCCACTATCACCCACATGGTAGTTAACGGGTCTATTATCTTATCTTGAGGTTATCTTGAGATGATTTCGGGGCTTTAGTGTCCCCGCGGCCCGGTCCTCGACCAGGCCTCCACCCCCAGGAAGCAGCCCGTGACAGCTGACTAACACCCAGGTACCTGTTTTACTGCTAGGTAACAGGGGCATAGGGTGAAAGAAACTCTGCCCATTGTTTCTCGCCGGCGCCCGGGATCGAACCCAGGACCACAGGATCACAAGTCCAGCGTGCTGTCCGCTCGGCCGACCGGCTTCCAACTACTACCCACATTTTAAGTAATTATAGTATTACCTTAATTTCCGATTACCCGTCAACTTGGATTGATCTGTATGACAACAGACAGGTACCTTACAAGGCCGGCGCTCGATCCCCAATGGCCCAAGTAGTTGGGTACTGTTCCTTCACCCCGTCCTCACACCTCTGCTTGTCCTCATATCCCTTCCAAGTACTTTGAGACTGGTTCAGTACTTTCTCCTCATTGCTATCTTCGGGTAGGTTGTTGATATAGGCCTGTTCCCCCATGGCACTTTGCTCACTCGATAAGCACTGACTTATCATGGCATCTGGTGTGTGCAGATATATACATTTAATATACATTTAGGCCTCTAAGGATGCTAAAGTTGGTTTTAGAGATACGTTGTGTTATGAGACTATGCTTTCTAGCCAGAGGTGAGAATATTCTCTCTCTCTCTCTCTCTCTCTCTCTCTCTCTCTCTCTCTCTCTCTCTCTCTCTCTCTCTCTCTCTCTCTCTCTCTCTCTCTCTCTCTCTCTCTCTCTCTGTCTCTCTCTCTCTCTCTCTCTCTCTCTCTCTCTCTTCTCTCTCTCTCTCTCTCTCTCTCTCTCTCTCTCTCTCTCTCTCTCTCTCTCTCTCTCTCTGTCTCTCTCTCTCTCTCTCTCTCTGTCTCTCTCTCTCTCTCTCTCTCTGTCTCTCTCTCTCTCTCTCTCTCTCTCTCTCTCTCTCTCTCTCTCTCTCTCTCTCTCTCTCTCTCTCTCTCTCTCTCTCTCTCTCTCTCTCTCTCTCTGTATGGCTGGCAATTCATCCAATTTAAAATAAAGGTGTCAAGAGATGACACATTGGTAGAACTTTTCATGTCTCCTTTTCAAGTTAATTCATTGCAGCTTCCTCACGTATTCTGATATAAGATCGAGAACCTCTTCCGGACGACATAATCTCTTTAAGAGACTCCTAACGCTTTTATAGGATCAGGGACTGTCGCCCCCCCCTCCATCCTATAATTGATCTTATGATTAGACCTGCAGATCCAGAATCGAGGTGTTCCGATCCAGACTTGGGGGTGTTCATATTAAGTCCTTAATTCCATTTTTTCCCACAGGGAGTACTTCCTTATGTCCACTCTAAAATGGAATTTCTACAGCAAGTGCTCTTTGGGCAGAATGCATAAATCTCAGGGAAGCCATTCACTAACACACACACACACACACACACACACACACACACACACACACACACACACACACACACACACACACACACACACACACACACACACACACGCTGGGATTCTTTAATTCTTTCTACGGGAATTAAACCTCACTTCGCTGGAAGACAGAAGAGTTAGGGGGGACATGATCACCACATTCAAGATCCTGAAGGGAATTGATAGGGTAGATAAAGACAGTCTATTTAACACAAGGGGAACACGCACAAGGGGACACAGGTGGAAACTGAGTGCCCAAATGAGCCACAGAGATATTAGAAAGAACTTTTTTAGTGTCAGAGTGGTTGACAAACGGAATGCATTAGGCAGTGATGTGGTGGAGGCTGACTCCATACACAGTTTCAAGTGTAGATATGATAGAGCCCGATAGGCTCAGGAATCTGTACACCTGTTGATTGACGGTTGAGAGGCGGGACCAAAGAGCCAGAGCTCAACCCCCGCAAACACAACTAGGTGAGTACACACACACACACACACGCACACACACGCACACACACACACACACACACACACACACACACACACACACACACACACACACACACACACACACACACACACACACACATACACACACACACACACACACACACACACACACACTATATTGGAAGCCTTTACAAAAATTTTACAGCAAACCAACGCCACAAATGTATAATTTATTTTCCAATTTTTTTTCTTTCAAAATACAGTAATTCATTTCCTTCAAGAGCTTCGTAGAAATTGCATTTTATGGCATTTCTGTACTTTTAGATCCTTATTTTGCTCATCAATAAAGCTATTTACAATTATTTATTGCAAGCGAGAGTTGCATATTTTCTTAAAAGTTATTTGCAACAATACGCAACTTGCCCTTAAATCTATATAACTAACTTAACCAAAATAAACGAAATATAACGATATTTATTGCAAACTATATTCAGTCGATGAGTCACAATAACGTGGCTGAAGTATGTTGACCAGACCACACACTAGAAGTTGAAGGGACGACGACGACGTTTCGGTCCGTCCTGGACCATTCTCAAGTCGATTGATGAATGGTCTTGAGAATGGTCTCAATGGAGACTTGAGAATGGTCCAGGACGGACCGAAACGTCGTCGTCCCTTCACCTTCTAGTGTGTGGTCTGGTCAACGATATTCAGTCATTAAGCATACACATGCATGCTATCTGATATGTTGAAATGATAATGATAGTAAAAATAATAATAATTTTATTCATAAAATATACATATTATATATATAGTGGTTTATATGTAGGTCCGGAGGTTGCATGTTAGATGCAATTTGTTGCATAAGCAAGCTGTATAATTCTATTTTTTGCTTTTAATGTCAATAATGTTGATTTGATTTTGTCTTGTTTAGTTTTTTTGCTTAGGTAGTTTCTTCTCGAAACTGGGAATTACAGTGGTGATGTCTGCTGGAGAGGTTTGGCTGTATTGTAATACACAAGTACTTGTACACACATCAGCCTCTGCTACAGCAATGATCTGGTTTCTTGCACATTCGGTGCTCGATCCCCAATGATCCAAGGGGCTGGGCATTGTTTCAGCTTCTTGCATTAACCCAGCTCCTTGTTCTCATATCCCAGCTCCTTGTTCTCATATCCCAGCTCCTTGTTCTCATATCCTAGCTCCTTGTTCTCATATCCCAGCTCCTTGTCGTCATATCCCAGCTCCTTGTCCTCATACCCCAGCTCCTGGTCCTCATATCCTAGCTCCTTGTTCTCATATCCCAGCTCCTTGTCGTCATACCCCAGCTCCTGGTCCTCATATCCTAGCTCCTTGTTCTCATATCCCAGCTCCTTGTCGTCATACCCCAGCTCCTGGTCCTCATATCCTAGCTCCTTGTTCTCATATCCCAGCTCCTTGTCGTCATATCCCAGCTCCTGGTCCTCATATCCCTTCCAAGTGCTATATAGTCATACTGGCCTAGCGCTTTCTCCTCATAATCACTCTTGCATTCACTATTTCTCACCATTTCTGTTTATATTTGAGCTTTGCAATATCACTATTGACTGCGGGTCGCTCCAAGCAACAGCCTGTTTGGATCAAGTTATCACACGACTCATCTTGGCTACAGACAGGGCTTGGGATAGTGTGAAGAACTCTAGCAACCTTCTCAAGGTAAATTCCAGGTAAACTGCCCTATCTAGGTCAATAACCATGGCGTGTTGTATGGGATCATAGCCTGTATTGTTATGTATATTAGATTTTTTGGGGTCGTAGCCTATGAGGAAAAATCTGGAATTCAATTATACAGGCGTATTGACCTTTGACCTGAAGGGATGTTTTTTGAGGAGTCGTGACCTGAGAGAGGAGAAAGGGGGGGGGGGGTAAACGACGTGACTCGACTGTCGTTACAATTACAGCCTCTTAACGACCTCACCCTCCCCCCCCCCTCTAGTTCAGGTCGTCTGCTCTGTGACCTCGACCTGACCTCACTCTAAGTGTTTAGTGAGACGTCTTCTCGACATTTCCACATATATAATTTAGAATCGTCAAAGCAGAGGCTTACAAATGTCTCCGTTTTCTAAGCATCGGACTCAATAGATTGGGGTGGGTTGTTTAGATTCGTATGATTACCATTAGATTAGATTGTAATGTGTTTACTGAGGAGGAAATCAAGAGATCGTGTTGCTTAAACAGGGGTTGTAGAGATAGCCAACCCTCGCCGTGTCTAGCCTTCTCAATAAGGCAATTAGAGGTGAGCATAACGGTCCACCACTACCAATTGCCTCGTTAACGTTCGGGGTGATAGAGGAGTGAATCCCTTATTAACGCTGTCAAGGATGACCTCTAGTCATAAAGGATATTGTTCCCTTGTTTACTGCTCTCTCGGGATAATTTGCTGTGGCTCAATTATACATGGCATTTTAAGCTTTATCTTTGTTATTGTATCTGTATCATAATTGCCACTTTATACAATATGTTGTATGATATAATAAATGCAAAGTACCTGTTAATTAGGAATTAAAGCTGATCACTCAATCTATGATGTAACAAGGTGGGAAATTTAGACGTATTTGAGGTTATATAAAAGTCAGTTTCATCAGGATTAGTGATTACAATTCCTGTGAGTAGGATAAAAAAAAGCTTTGTTTATAAAAAACAGTCCGTTTCAATGGGATTATTTATTAAAATTAGTGTAAACAGGATATGTTTACACCAAACAGGATATGAACAAGGTCTGTTGCAGCTTTGCAACAGCTTTGCAACAGCTTTGCATTTGTTGTATTTGTATGTGTAATTCTTTACTATGTAAAAATGCAGTCGTTTGCTGGACCTGTGTGTGTCGAGCCGCGCGTAGCTGGTAGTGGCAGGTAGGGAGCCACAGGTAGGAATGGCAGGTGTAGGCCACATGTGCAAATGACAGTTGGGGCTACATGTGCAAATGACAGGTGGGGGCCACATGTGCAAATGACAGTTGGGGCTACATGTGCAAATGACAGGTGGGGGCCACATGTGCAAATGACAGGTGTAGGCCCACATGTGCAAATG
>NC_091215.1:28847116-28894616 GCF_040958095.1 Procambarus clarkii | reverse complement strand
GAAAATATTTTGTGATTGGTGTTATGTGTATATGTTTTAGGTGTGTGTGTGTTTGTGTAGGTGTGTGTGTGTTTGCGTGTGTTGGTGTGTGTGTTGTGCGTACGGGGGTTGAGCTTCGGACATTTGGTCCCGCCTCTCAACTGTCAGTCAACTGGTATACAGGTTACTGAGCCTATTGGGCTCTATTATATGTACATATGAAACTGTGTATGGAGTTTATATATCCCATATATGTGTAGCATCACACATTCAGGTAACGTGATCTTCAGATCACATCATAATTTGTTTCCCCCCCATTTCTCTCTCTCTCTCTCTCTCTCTCTCTCTCTCTCTCTCTCTCTCTCTCTCTCTCTCTCTCTCTCTCTCTCTCTCTCTCTCTCTCTCTCTCTCTCTCTCTCTTTAGGGCTCTATCTTGAACCCTAAACTACCGGCATAACAGCCGAACAACCTCGTTTTTCTACTTAAGAGAATTGACTGGAATAAGTATCACCTAAGATGCACTTAAGTGGCTCCCATGAAGACACTCCAAAAACAATAGTTACGATCCTCTTGATTCCCAAGGCTAAGAATTAACTGTACCTTATAGCCTAAGATAGGTAAGAATATCTCTCCCTGTCTTCCTAGTTAGTCGCTTCGTACACCGATGTGGTAATGTCCGAGATTATGGACGAGGAGAAGGTCAGACACGCTGACATCAAGTTCTGTGTGGTGATGTCACCGTCAAGAACGATGTTTCCACGGGTTTGGCGACTTCAGTTGTCTGTACATAAGAGACGGGTGACTTTAGAGGTAATAACAGCGTTCTTGATGGCTGTTGAAATTTGGGGTGTGGTGGGGGGGGGTTGGACCCACAGTGGGAGGGTAGACCCACAGTGGGAGGGTAGACCCACAGTGGGAGGGTAGACCCACAGTGGGGGGGTTGGACCCACAGTGGGAGGGTAGACCCACAGTGGGAGGGTATACCCACAGTGGGAGGGTAGACTCACAGTGAGAGGGTAGACCCACAGTGGGGGGGTTGGACCCACAGTGGGAGGGTAGACCCACAGTGGGAAGGTAGACCCACAGTGGGAAGGTGGGCTATGGTGGAAAAGTTGGCTATAAAGAGTGCTGATCCTCTCCTGAGACAGGTCTGACCAGACAAGGTCATCTTCCTCCCTCCTCCCACTTTCCTCTTATGTCTTACATCATCACGTTTCCGGTTCCGGTATCCCCGTGACACATGGGTCATCTGTCATGTTATGTGTCTTGTGTGTGGTAATGATGCTATTTTTTGTTGTTCTTGTTGTCAAGAAAAAGGTCACAGGTGAAGTCGCCTTTGACAAACACATCGCCGCTTCACAATGTTCACATAGGGCGCTGGTGGCTGAGTGGACAGCACGCTGGATACTTAATCCTGTGGACCGGGGATCGAATCTCGGCGCCGGCAGAAACAAAATCGATAGAGTTTCTTTCGCCCTTATGCCGCTGTTAGCTAGCAGGAAATAGGTACCTGGGAGTTAGACAGCTGTTACGGGCTGCTTCCTGGGTGTGTGTGTGACAGTTGAGAAGCGGACCGAAAAAGCAAAGCTCAATCCCCCATAAACACAACTAGGTGCATACAACTAGGCTGAATACGCCCACGTATGTCTATACTTAAACGTTGAAGACAACCTTGAAGCAAATTACAAGTATAGGTCACATTGGCTCGTTACTTCCGCCTCACGACATGGTGATGGACTTACACACAGAGATCACACTAACGTGATGCATCAAATGAACAAATCCACAAGGGCCGTGACGAGGATTCGAACCTGCGTCCGGGAGCATCCCAGACACTGCCTTAAACGACTGAGCTACGACAGGGAAAAGGGTTGAAACCGAAGTTCTACTGAACTTACTGGATCCCGTAGCCTCTCCGAGGCACTCTTCTGATCCAAGGTTGTAACAAGGTTGGTATTGATGATCTCTCTCTCTCTCTCTCTCTCTCTCTCTCTCTCTCTCTCTCTCTCTCTCTCTCTCTCTCTCTCTCTCTCTCTCTCTCTCTCTCTCTCTCTCTCTCTCTCTCTCTCTCTCTCTCTTTCTCTCTCTCTCTCTCTTCGCCATCTTGGAAACTTCGAACACTTTCTCCATATCTTCACCTTAGAATTCTTCGAGTTTTGATAAAAAAATGTGATAAGAGCGAATAACTTTTGGTCATAAATCTTGAGGGATCATTAAGAAGCTTTTATCTAGCTGTACACGGGACTCCGAGAGGTCACCTGGTAGGGGTCAGAGGTCACGTAACAGGTCACAGGTTAAGGGATCTGCCATTTTCTGAAATTTAACGTAGAATTAATTCCTTGCAAACGTCGCAGTTACGTGGCTGAAGCTATGATCTATCTTGAGGTTATCTTGAGATGATTTCGGGGCTTTAGTGTCCCCGCGGCCCGGTCCTCCACCAGGCCTCCACCCCCAGGAAGAAGCCCGTGACAGCTATCTTGAGGTTATCTTGAGATGATTTAGGGGCTTTAGTGTCCCCGCGGCCCGGTCCTCGACCAGGCCTCCACCCCCAGGAAGCAGCCCGTGACAGCTGACTAACACCCAGGTACCTATTTTACTGCTGACCAAATGACCAGATGATGACCAAAGCACACATTAGAAGATAAGGAGACGACGACGTTTCGATTAAAATTTCGATTGTGTCGACAGTCAAGTCGACAATCGACTTGATAATGGTTCAGAACGGGGCGAAAAGTTGTTGTTTCGATCTTCTGGAGTGTGTGGTTTGATCGTCAATTATAGCTTTCTTGTGTTCACAATAGTGCTGAATGTTGTAAACAATACTAATTATAGATGTTTAACCAATTATGAATAATTTTTTTTATTTAAATTTGGATTTCAACATCAGAGTGACGTCAGTGTTTACTTGCTACAGGAATGACGTCATTGTTTGCCTGCTACAGGAATGACGTCATTTTTTGCTTGCTACAAGAGTGACGTCATTGTTTGCTTGCTACAAGAATGACGTCATTTTTTGCTTGCTACAAGAGTGACGTCATTGTTTGCTTGCTACAAGAGTGACGTCATTGTTTGCTTGCTACAAGAGTGACGTCATTGTTTGCTTGCTACAAGAGTGACGTCATTGTTTGCTTGCTACAAGAGTGACGTCATTGTTTGCTTGCTACAAGAGTGACGTCATTGTTTGCTTGCTACAAGAGTGACGTCATTGTTTGCTTGCTACAAGAGTGACGTCATTGTTTGCTTGCTACAAGAGTGACGTCATTGTTTGCTTGCTACAAGAGTGACGTCATTGTTTGCTTGCTACAAGAGTGACGTCATTGTTTGCTTGCTACAAGAGGCTTGACACTTTTTAAAGGTGTTGAGAAAAATTTTTTTTTAATTTTATTTTTTATTCTCCATCTGTTTCAATAAATTCATTAGACATCTGTCACTTTCTCTCGACACACGTTCAAAACATGATATATACCCAAGTTTCTCTTCGCGCGTTTTCTCTTTGTCATCACCTGCATATATGTTGTATATTCGAGTATATTTCGATTTGTATGTTAGTATGAGGCTTGAATATAGTTATTTTTTTTATCAGTTGGAAAATAAATTCTATTATTTGGCTCTCAGGGGGAAGATTACGGATTATGGAAAGGAAGATGATAGTGCTGTTGAGTAATTAAAATAAATATTGATAAAAATATACGTGAAGATCGGAAATTCGTGAAATACATCAGATACCTTCCGGAAATTCAGCAGTGAAATACATTCAAACGAATACAATACTAGATAGTTTTGTTGGGACGATAAACATTACACAAATTATAACCTTGTTAAATACAGGTTCTGAAATAGAGCTGTTAATTTGTGGTACCAATTACCAGGTAAAATAATGGACGATGGAGTGTTTCAAGCGTAGGTTAGACACTCACACACACACACACACACACACACACACACACACACGCATACATACATACATACATACATACATATATATATATATATATATATATATATATATATATATATATATATATATATATATATATATATATATATATATATATATATATATATGCAACTGGCAGTCCTCTTGAAAACAAACCAAAAACCCTTACATCATCTACAATGATGTAAGTCCATAGCATGACTCTCCAAGTCCGTCATTAAAGGCATTTTAAAGTGTTTTTTTCACATTTTTCTTCTGGAATATTTCCACTGTGGATTGTTGATAGCAGACGCACTCAACATTGACTCAAGAGCCAGCGGTTGCAATGCTCTCCTCCAACGAGTGATTTGGCCAATGGGCATTGAGATCCGAGGAAAAAAGGGCAGCGATATGCGTGCAACACAGCTTGATAGATCAATGCTGTGCTGCTGTTTGATCAAGAGAGTGTGTGTGTGTGCATTTACTATTTTTGCCTGCAGAATCGAGCTGTTAGTTCGTGGACCCTGCAATTCTAACCAGTCTGTTTTTTCCTTTGTTAAGTCTACTTCACACACACACACACACACACACACACACACACACACACACACACACACACACACACACACACACACACACACAGGGATCCTTGATATTATACCTCAGGAGACAAATACTCAAGTCAGACTCGAGGTCTTGAAGACGCTACAAAATTCGCTCCAACTTGTTTCCCTGAGTTAATTAAACCTGGTTCATAGTAGCTACTCTTATGATAGTGACTGGTGAGGAGAGACTCCTCGTGGAGGAGACATATGGGGGTAGAGGAGACGGAGGAGCTCCAGCAGAAGAACCGGAGAGGCAACAGGATGTGAAACTTGAGGAGGAGAAGTAGCATGGATATGCATAAGAGGAGAACGAATTGGATGAGGAGAGAAAGAGGAGGAAATAATAGGAAGAGAATGAGATAGTGAGGATACCTCATAATGCTTGCAGTGTGTGCTACAGCAATCTGTCTCAAGGTTCTCAGTGGAGATAATTCTGTAGGAACGTTAGTTTCTTGAGAATCTCTTCCATCTCTCTCTCTCTCTCTCTCTCTCTCTCTCTCTCTCTCTCTCTCTCTCTCTCTCTCTCTCTCTCTCTCTCTCTCTCTCTCTCTCTCTCTCTCTCGCTAGCGATTTCTTTCTTCAACTAAAAAGATTGGGACTGAAACTTTAGCGAATTTCAGACAAGCAGTAAAGTGAATTGCTCGGGGGAGAGGCCAGAAACGTTTAAAAAAGTAAGTATATATATATATATATATATATATATATATAACTGCCCTGACACACGGCAAAGAAAATATAGTGTTATACAGTGTTTAAAGTTGGAGGGAGGGAGGGAATTATCAGGGGAAAGGGCCAAGCCATTACGACTATATTGCACTGGGAAGGGATCAGGATAAGGATTTGGGATGGGACGGGGGAAAGGAATGGTGCCCAACCACTTGTGGACGGTCGGGGGATTGAACGCCGACCTGAATGAAGCGAGATCGTCACTCTACCATCCAGCCCAAGTCGACTGGACTTGACTTATGTGATATATGATTCATGAAACTATGATTCATGTATCAAACATTCCGCCACCACGTGAGGGTAAACGAAACCCGTACATAACACGTCCCAGACACGTATTAGACACGTGATGGTTGCTCGTAACATGCTTGAATTAATTACAAGGGGAAACAGAGATCAACTTCACCTCATAGCATCGTTTTAAGAGTCAAACTCGGTCACCCAAAAGATCCTGGAATGAGGAGGTAGCATGTGTTGTCTCCTGTGTTGAGGTAGCATATGTTTGGTCTCCTGTGTGTTGAGGTAGCATATGTTTGGTCTCCAGTGTGTTGAGGTAACATATGTTGTCTCATGTGTGTTGAGGTAACATATGTTGTGTCTCCTGTGTGTTGAGGTAACATGTGTTGTCTCCTGTGTGTTGAGGTAACATGCGTGTTGTCTCCTGTGTGTTGAGGGACTGGAGTGTCTTTGTTTGCCCTTTCCAACCACCTTGTTTACACCTTCAGCGACAGTCTAACGAGACAAAAGACTCAATACCCCGTCTGTGACATTGATAAACACGTGTTCTACCCCACAATTTGGCTGTTTGACAGGGACATAAGTCCTCTATGACTACTTGACACTCACAATCATGATTCTCTCTCTCTCTCTCTCTCTCTCTCTCTCTCTCTCTCTCTCTCTCTCTCTCTCTCTCTCTCTCTCTCTCTCTCTCTCTCTCTCTCTCTCTATCTCTCCCTCCCTCTCTCTCTCTCTCTCTCTCTCTCTCTCTCTCTCTCTCTCTCTCTCTCTCTCTCTCTCTCTCTCTCTCTCTCTCTCTCTCTCTCTCTCTCTCTCTCTCTAAGTATTCCTTCCCTCTCTGTGTATCCTTCCTACAGGATAGAAGTGGGTAGAATGGGATCACCAGTGGGATCCAATCTGTAAGCATAAGCAGTAAGAAAAGCCCGGTTTGTGCCTCGGAGAGGCTACGGGATCCAGTAAGTTCAGTAGAACTTCGGTTTCAACCCTTTTACCCTGTCGTAGCTCAGTCTATTAAGGCAGTGTCTGAGATGCTTCCGGACGCAGGTTCGAATCCTCATCACGGTCCTTGTGGATTTGTTCATAAGAATGACAAAGCCTCGTTTAGTCTCTGTAACGGTTTAAATCAGATAGGGAAGAAGCTGAGGGTAATTACTGGTGGTTTAATCACCCTTTAGGTGCACACTTTGGCCACAAACTTCACAGGAACAGTGTAAGAAAGTGAGTTAATTTAGCTGGACACTCGATTCCTTCTTCGGTTTCTCTTCCTGTGCGCGCCTTGCTTGCTGGGTAGGTTTTTCTCCATTTAAGTTTGAGCATTGAGTCTCTAGTGGGAGAGGAGTTAGCTCCAGGGCCCCGAACACCAGGTGAAGCTGTCTCTAGCTAGACATCTAACTCAACAGGAAGGTTATCTTGAGGTTATCTAGAGATGATTTCGAGGCTTTTTAGTGTCCCCGCGGCCCGGTCCTCGACCAGGCCTCCACCCCCAGGAAGCAACCCGTGACAGCTAACTAACACCCAGGTACCTATTTTACTGCTAGGTAACAGGGGGCATAGGGTGAAAGAAACTTTGCCCATTGTTTCTTACACACTTACACACACACACTTAGTCTGTCTCATATTCCTTGCCCATAAGAGTGGCTTCACAAGCAAGCTCACCATTATCCCCCACTATGGAGATGCGGTGTTCCATGGAGGATAATGGTAGGTGCAGTTAATAGTGAAGAGCAAGACACCATTCACTGTGATATGTGGCCATTGAGTTGCCTCGGGTCGCTGGAGCGAGCCCTCTTGTTGGGTGCTCACCGATAATATATATCTCCTCACCATTTGTGTGTGTGTAAAGTGGCGCTTTTCTTTCATATACAATGGATGACAGGAGATGTGTTGGATCAATTAGAATTTGGCCAGTGTTGTTGAGCGCGTCCTCAAATCCTTAAAACATTTGCAAATGGTCGTTAATTCAGGAGCAGAGAGAGAGAGAGAGAGAGAGAGAGAGAGAGAGAGAGTATAACCCATCCTCCAACTGTTTCTCATGCAATTACCATAAAATAATAACCCTTATCTCCTTGGCTAACTTGCATATTCAAGCCGCGAAGCACTCGTTCGGTTCTCCCTTAACACTCAGTCCTGCCTATGTAATCTCTCTCTCTCTCTCTCTCTCTCTCTCTCTCTCTCTCTCTCTCTCTCTCTCTCTCTCTCTCTCTCTCTCTCTCTCTCTCTCTCTCTCTCTCTCTCTCTCTCTCTCTCTCCCTCTCTCTCCCTCTCTCTCTCTCTCTCTCTCTCTCTCTCTCTCTCTCTCTCTCTCTCTCTCTCTCTCTCTCTCTCTCTCTCTCTCTCTCTCTCTCTCTCTCTCTCTCTCTCTCACACACACACACACACTGGATGCCCTTAGGAATCCTGATTCAACCGGTGCATAGTACACTGGTTGATTGACAGTTGAGAGGCGGGACCAAAGAGCCGAAGCTCAACCCCCGCAAGCACAAATAGGTGAATACACATATCCACTCAGCCACTAGGCCTCTGTACTCACCTATTATGTGAGTACAGGGGCCTCGTGGCTGAGTGGATAGCGTCTGGGGATCGTAGTCCTAATGGCCAGGGGTTCGATTCCCGGCGAAGGTGGAAACAAATAGGCAGAGTGTCTTTCACACTGATGCTCCTGTTACCTAGCAGTTAATAGGTACGTGGAAGTCAGACAGCTGCTAAAGGCTGCTTCCTGGGGATGTGTGTGTGTGTGTGTGTGTGTGTGTGTGTGTGTGTGTGTGTGTGTGTGTGTGTTAAAGAGAAATATATGTAGAAGATATAATAGAGGAAAACTAGATTGGTTTAGAAAGTTGAGGACGAAGAGCTAATAGCTCGATTCTGCCGACACAAATAGTAAATACACACACCCCCTCTATAAGAAAAAGAGCACCTCTCCCTGAGAGGCAGAGGTCGGCGTTCAATCCCCGACCGTCTACAAGTGGTTGGGCACCATTCCTTCCCTCCATCCCATCCCAAATCCTTATCCTGACCCCATCCCAGTGCTTTATAGTCGTAATGGCTTGGCGCCTTCACCTGATAATTCCCCCTCCCTCCCTGAGAGGCAGGGAGGGATCAGAGGTGTGTGAGAGGCGCATCTGGAGGCAGCATCACCGGGAGAGAGAGAGAGAGAGAGAGAGAGAGAGAGAGAGAGAGAGAGAGAGAGAGAGAGAGAGAGAGAGAGAGTCCACGGCATATAGATCCCAGCATCAATGCGGCGCCTGGGGGCCGCGCATGGATGAGTACCGTATCTGATCTCTCACTTCCACAATCCTATTCCTATCCTTTCTCCCTCCTATCCTATCGTACCTACATATCCTCCCTCCTACTCGCCCCTATAACCTCCTTCTCTCCCTCCCTCTCTCTCCATCACAGACCTCAAGCTGTTACTCCAAGTCACCGATTCTTATCCCGTTTTCTGTGCTTGGCGCATTTTTATGGGTATATATACCTCTGAAGGGTTATTAAGTTCTATCAACCTCTGGAGCATTATTCAGACCACTACAATACCTTATCAACCAACCACCAAGTATACTGCCTTGAGGAAGTCACTCTTTTTTAACCAGATATCTAAGTACTTTTTTATAGAAGGATTTGATAAACGTTTCAATACTCTTAAGACGATGGAAAACATCTTTTTAAACGAGAAAAAAATGTCTTAAGAAAAGTGTAAACAGGAGGAGTGCCTTCGTGTTGAAGTCAGTTATCACGGAAAGTCTTCTTCCTTAATATACCAACATGTAAAGTTGGGTCAAAACTTGACAAGATGAAGACAATTTTGGACAGTTTGCAAAGAGAGTAAAATGGTGTGTAGTCGGTGGAAGATTGTGCTGATAAAAGTTACAAGACAACCTGGCCGGCTGGTGCGGAGTGTGAGGCAGTGTGAGTTTGAGTGTATGTGTGTGTGAGGGAGTGTGAGAGTGTGTGTGTGTGGGAGCGTGAGTGTACTCACCTATTCCCAGTGTGTGTGTGTGTGTGTGTGTGTGTGTGTGTGTGTGTGTGTGTGTGTGTGTGTGTGTGTGAGTGTGAGTGTGTGTGTGTGAGGGAGTGTGCGTGAGTGAGAGTGTGTGAGTGGGAGTGTGTGTGTGTGTGTGTGTGTGTGAGGGAGTGTGCGTGAGTGTGAGAGTGTGTGAGTGGGAGTGTGTGTGTGTGTGTGTGAGTGTGTGTGTGGGAGTATGTGTGTGTGAGGGAGTGTGCATGTGGTAAAGTGTGTGAGGTAAATGAATGAGTCAGTGTGTGAAGTAGTTAATAAGATTCCTTATGAGGAAGTGTGTAAAGCCGTGTGTACATGAGGAAGTCTGAGTGTGTGAGGCATATGGTGTGAGGAGCAATTTATGAGTAAATGTTTGTAGAAATTTGTGTGGAAATAAAATTAATTTTCCATGCCAAAAAAAATTTCAAGTTCAATGATAAGAGGCTTCAATAGACGTGAGATTTTGAAGAGATATTAAAAGTAATTTTAAACCCTCTTGGAACGAGCGGTTACAAGCTGATGAAACAACTTCAAACCTTCCTTGAACGAGAAGTTCTAAACTGTCGAAACAACTTTTAAAACCTCCTGAAACCAGAATTTTAAAAATGACGGAACAGCTACAAGACTTCCTGGAAGTAGATAAAACTATTCCAGCTCTATTTAATCCCATATCAACTCTTTAACCTAAGCACAACAGATGAATATCCTTCTGGAACTAATAATTTTAACCAATAAAATCGTTCCAGCTTCCTTTAATACCATGGTACTTTACTGGAACGTAGAATTCTCACCAATAAACCGGTTCCAACTCCTTTTAATACCATGGTACTTTACTGGAACATAGAATTCTCACCAATAAACCGGTTCCAGCTTCCTTTAATACCATGGTACTTTACTGGAACATAGAATTCTCACCAATAAACCGGTTCCAACTCCCTTTAATACCATGGTACTTTACTGGAACATAGAATTCTCACCAATAAACCGGTTCCAGCTTCCTTTAATACCAAGAAACTATTGCATTACGTGTCCTACAGGTTTGAGATCGAAACGACTGATTCTTATTCAATAACTCATCAACAGCTATCTTCCTAGGTACTAGGAAGTACCTAGTTCCTCATGAACTTAATATCCGGTTCCTCATTAATTGGTTCCTCCCTTTTACATTTCTTCGTCTTTCAAGTACCGACTGAAACCTTTCATAACGTCCAGAGTTACAACTGAGAAGGATCTGTTTTCTCAATCTCGTTTTTGATGCTAATTAAGAGGACTTTATTGTGAGTCGAATTGCATTCTTTTGTCTGATTTTCAAGTGAATATACATTGAGAAATGTACCTCACTTTTCGGTGTATATAGTCTTAAGAATTTAATTTTGTTTGGACTATGTTAAGGATTAAACTATGGTTGTTGGTTGGTCAGTTAGCTATTGTGGTGGCCTTAATAAAAACCTTCCAGAGGTTGATAGGTCTTAATAATCCTCCAGAGGTTGATAGGTCTTAATAATCCTCCAGAGGTTGATAGGCCTTAATAACCCTCCAGAGGTTGATACGGCTTAATAACCCTCCAGAGGTTGATAAGCCTTAATAATCCTCCAGAGGTTGATAGGCCTTAATAATCCTCCAGAGGTTGATAGGTCTTAATAATCCTCCAGAGGTTGATAGGTCTTAATAATCCTCCAGAGGTTGATAGGCCTTAATAATCCTCCAGAGGTTGATAGGTCTTAATAATCCTCCAGAGGTTGATAGGTCTTAATAACCCTCCAGAGGTTGATAGGTCTTAATAATCCTCCAGAGGTTGATAGGCCTTAATAATCCTCCAGAGGTTGATAGGTCTTAATAATCCTCCAGAGGTTGATAGGTCTTAATAATCCTCCAGAGGTTGATAGGCCTTAATAATCTTCCAGAGGTTGATAGGTCTTAATAATCCTCCAGAGGTTGATAGGTCTTAATAATCCTCCAGAGGTTGATAGGCCTTAATAACCCTCCAAAGGTTGATAGGCCTTAATAACCTTCAAGAGGTTGGTAGGCCTTAATAACCCTCCAGAGGTTGATAGGCCTTAATAACCCTCCAGATGTTGATAAGCCTTAATAACCCTCCAGAGGCTGATAGGCCCTAATAACCCTCCAGAGGTTGATCGACCTTAATAACCCTCCAGAGGTTGATCGACCTTAATAACCCTCCAGAGGTTGATCGACCTTAATAACCCTCCAGAGGTTGATAGGCCTTAATAACCCTCCAGAGGTTGATAGGCCTTAATAACCCTCCAGAGGTTGATCGACCTTAATAACCCTCCAGAGGTTGATAGGCCTTAATAACCCTCCAGAGGTTGATAGGCCAGAATGCTAGAGTTACATTTAGAATATTCGTGAGGATTAAAGAAACTCAATTTCAAAATCAATTTCGAGGATTAAAGAAGCAGCTGGGACATGATCAGTACATACAAAATAATAAGATTAAAGAACAAGATTGAAAAAGGTCAAACTTTTTTAAAATGAGGGAAAGCGAATCAAGATATCACAGAAGGAAGCTGTAAGCACAGATAAGCCAAGGAAACATAAGGCAATTCTCACACCCGCCATCTTTATGGTAAGATACGACCCAGTTCTCTCATGTCAAGAAAGTTGGAACAAACAAAGCCATGTTGTACAACATTGTTAATATACCGGGCATAATTGCTATGCCTCAGTTTTCTGATTACTGTCAGGTATACCTCCTCGTGGTATTCCACCGCATATCTTTCCTACTTCGCCCCTATACATTCCTATCTTAAACCTACACATTCCTACCTTAAACCTACACATTCCTACCTCACCCCTACACACTCCTACTTATCCCATCCTTCACCTAACTATGCACTAAGTCGTAAAATAAACAGATATTAAACAGCACTCGATCCCATACCATTTTCATAAGGGTGACTCTCGGCTCTAAGACTCCCACTACTCAGGCTGTGATCCACTGGTAGAGTTTCCTCTGGTATCATCCTGGACAGGTATGATACCTAGACAGGTATCCAATACCGGGATACCTGAAAGCTTACCATCTTTCTGGTCCCTCTGTCTTTTCAACCCAACAGCCATCCTAAACCATTCAGCTTTACAAGCCCTGTAACATTCCAGAACCATCCCCAAGTCATCACAGTGATATCAAGATGATAATCTATCAATCCACCACTTCTCTCTCACTATCCTGCCTATCCAATTCTTGAGATCTTATAGTGGATAGTTAAGGTAGTTGCCAGCCGTGTCAGATAGGCTTGGGGGAGAGGGATGCCGGGGATCGAAGAGGATAGGGTGGTGTGTTGAATGGAAGGAAAAATCCCCACAGAATTGCCACACCATTTATCCCGTTCATATTTACCGCTTACGTATTGGAGAGACAAATGCCTTTTTAGTAACATTCGGTCTTGACATAATGCAGATACCTTTGGATACCTGTGTTTGGGCGCTTGTTTCGGGCAGATAGTTGGGTAGTTATGTCTTGAAGGCCGTGAGAATAGCGCACAACTGCATCAATAACAACCTTCACTTTCTTCCAAGAGGTGACTGTGTCCTTTGGAGATACGTCACGGTTTTCGCCCAGTCATCTTGAGCTGACGTCACGATTCCTAGCCAATCGTCTTGCGCGGATGAGCTGACGTCACGGTTCTCAGCCAATCGTCTTGCACTGATGAGCTGACGTCACGGTACCCAGCCAATCACCTTCCACGGATGAGTTGGCGCCAAGGTGAGGGCGCTCAGGCGTTGAAGTCTCCAAACCCTCTTCGTTTCGTGTTTTGTCTTTAACTCATCTTCACGTTCTCGGAAGATGAACGCAATACCCTACGAACACCGTAACGAACGATAAAACGCCATAGAGGTTAATGAAGGTGTGTGTGTGTGTGTGTGTGTGTGTGTGTGTGTGTGTGTGTGTGTGTGTGTGTGTGTGTGTGTGTGTGTGAGGGAACATATAACCGGTCTACTCTGAGGCTTCACGTTCACTTATATCTTAGTTCCCATCCCAGGTGGGCGTTCATACTCTCCTCCGAGGAACGTTCTGGTGAGGCCCTGTGTTCAGCATTGTGTTCTACGGGTGTTTTTGCAGGTGTTCATATGATCCTGGATGTTCTCCGGTGTTCAACGTGTGTTCTACAGGAGTTTTTGGAGCGGTGGTGCTGTTGAAATATTTCAATGTTATAACAGTTGTGTGTGTGAAGAACTCACCGTATGAGATCATCAATTCTTTCCTTATTTATTTAGTGAAGAGAAGCAGGATCCATCAAACTGTTACGGTGTCCAGCTACGAAACCTATGCATCTTTCCTCAATCATTGTTTCCAGCTTGGAAACTTCACAACCCCCAAGGTTATTAATGTTATAACAACCTTCTAGTGCTTCGGAATCAATTCATTATTCAATATATGTCAACAAAGTCGCCATGATTGGGAAAAGATGCACGGGTTTCGAAAGTGGTTGCATAAATGCTTGGCAAATCACTGTGCATCTTTTCACTGTTCAGCTGAGGTTAGAAGATATACATAGACACAGTTTCGGTCCGTCCTGGACCATTCTCAAGTCGACAATCGACTTGAGAATGGTCCAGGACGGACCGAAACGTCGTCGTCCCTTCACCTTCTAGTGTGTGGTCTGGTCAACATACTTTAGCCACGTTATTGTGACTCTTCGCCTGCATATAGACATAGATATTTGTTGCACATAATTCTGTGCAACAAAACCGGCTATAGAGAACCGGTTCTCTCTATTTCTCTTTAGAAATAGAGAGTATAATTTGTGTCTTCCAAGGTACCTAAACAATCCAACCAGGCCTAAGGTGATTATGGGTAATTAACTACTTGGGCTGGACGGTAGAGCGACGGTCTCGCTTCATGCAGATCGGCGTTCAATCCCCGACCGTCCACAAGTGGTTGGGCACCATTCCTTTCCCCCGTCCCATCCCAAATCCTTATCCTTACCCTTTTCAAGTGCTATATAGTCATAATGACTTGGCGCTTTCCCCTGAAAACTCTTCCTCCTTTATTGAGTCCAAGATGATGCCTTATCACCAGTTAGATAAGATTTTCATGTCGTCAAATTTGAAACACATTAACAAAAACATTTTGAATTAGTTTAGATTAACCTTTTGAATTTGTTTAGTTTTGACATTTTCAATTTGTTTGTGGCACCTACGGATGAGTTGCCATAAAAATTGTAATATATACGAACTGTCAACAGTTCAAAATAAAATATCAGATTAAAAGATCAATCCTTGCATACCCATCCTGTGGGTGGCAGGGGGCCCCATACCCATCCTGTGGGTGGTAGTGGACCCCATACCCATCCTGTGGGTGGCAGGGGGCCCCATACCCATCCTGTGGGTGGTAGTGGACCCCATACCCATCCTGTGGGTGGCAGGGGGCCCCATACCCATCCTGTGGGTGGCAGGGGGCCCCATACCCATCCTGTGGGTGGTAGTGGACCCCATACCCATCCTGTGGGTGGTAGTGGGCCCCATATCCATCCAGTGGGTGCTAGTGGGCCCCATACCCATCCTGTGGGTGGTAGTGGACCCCATACCCATCCTGTGGGTGGCAGGGGGCCCCATACCCATCCTGTGGGTGGTAGTGGACCCCATACCCATCCTGTGGGTGGTAGTGGGCCCCATACCCATCCTGTGGGTGGTAGTGGGCCCCATACCCATCCTGTGGGTGGCAGTGGTCCCCATACCCATCCTGTGGGTGGTAGTGGGCCCCATACCCATCCTGTGGGTGGTAGTGGACCCCATACCCATCCTGTGGGTGGCAGGGGGCCCCATACCCATCCTGTGGGTGGTAGTGGGCCCCATACCCATCCTGTGGGTGGTAGTGGACCCCATACCCATCCTGTGGGTGGCAGGGGGCCCCATACCCATCCTGTGGGTGGTAGTGGACCCCATACCCATCCTGTGGGTGGTAGTGGGCCCCATACCCATCCTGTGGGTGGTAGTGGGCCCCATACCCATCCTGTGGGTGGCAGTGGTCCCCATACCCATCCTGTGGGTGGTAGTGGGCCCCATACCCATCCTGTGGGTGGTAGTGGACCCCATACCCATCCTGTGGGTGGCAGGGGGGCCCCATACCCATCCTGTGGGTGGCAGGGGGCCCCATACCCATCCTGTGGGTGGCAGGGGGCCCCATACCCATCCTGTGGGTGGTAGTGGGCCCCATACCCATCCTGTGGGTGGTAGTGGGCCCCATACCCATCCTGTGGGTGGTAGTGGGCCCCATACCCATCCTGTGGGTGCTAGTGGGTCCCATACCCATCCTGTGGGTGGCAGTGGTCCCCATACCCATCCTGTGGGTGGTAGTGGACCCCATACCCATCCTGTGGGTGCTAGTGGGTCCCATACCCATCCTGTGGGTGGCAGTGGTCCCCATACCCATCCTGTGGGTGGTAGTGGGCCCCATACCCATCCAGTGGGTGCTAGTGGGTCCCATACCCATCCTGTGGGTGGCAGTGGTCCCCATACCCATCCTGTGGGTGGTAGTGGACCCCATACCCATCCTGTGGGTGGTAGTGGGTCCCATACCCATCCTGTGGGTGGCAGTGAACCCCATACCCATCCTGTGGGTGGTAGTGGACCCCCATACCCATCCTGTGAGTGGTAGTGGGGCCCATACCCATCCTGTGAGTGGTAGTGGGCCCCATACCCATCCTGTAGGTGGCAGTGGACCCCATACCCATCCTGTGAGTGGTAGTGGGCATCCAATAGTGTTTACTATTTATATAACTGAATAGTAAACAAACTGTTGTTTGTTGACAGTTCAGTTACATTGAACTGAATAAAGTATCTGAATAGTTTGACTGACAGAATTTCCATTGAGTCAGGCCTACTTCAGCAGGTGGTGCATACTCCCAGAGATGCTTGTAGCCGAGCCTAAGCCTATCAGTACTAACCTCTAGAGGTCTACTGACCTTATATGGGATGACCCATAGGTTCGTGGCTCCAGTATAATAGGAAAATGAATAACTAGAATGAATAAAAATGAATGAATAGGAAAAGGAATAACTAGGTTTGAGCTTTTGTCTCAGGGCTACTAAACTTTGTGGTTGTTCCCGGTATTTTCCTGTCTTTAGGGTGTTCGTAGCCAGTCCAAGATGGCAATCAAGGACCCTTGATTGCCATTCAGAACACTAATGTAGCTAAATCGTCAGGTTTGTTATTAATTCGGAGGCCAATATGGGATGGGATTCATAGTAGACAATCTCTGATTCCATCACTGATGATTTGATTATAGCTTCGGCCTCACACACACATAGGGACCATGGTTCGAGTCACCCAGAGCCCGGGTTAATGGAATGTTTATTTCCACGAAAGTGTAGATGACAATTCCATTCCTCAGAGAGTTTCGAATAGACGACTCAATCCTCCGTCTTAATTCGTCACGCTCTGCGGCTTTCCTCTCGTTAACGATCATTTCAGATCATTAACGAGACATTAGAAGTGAGAAAGGAAACTATGTACCTCCACTGATGGAAAGCAGTTTACTAGTGCAGATCTCACTGCACCAGATGTCACTCTTTTAAGAGTATAACCGACAACCTTGTGGCAGAAAACGAGTAGAACACAGGTGAGTAGAACACAGGTGAGTAGAACACAGGTGAGTAATATTAAATATGTGTGAGAACACACATATTTAATATTAATATTACATTCCTCTTGCATTAACTAGTAGTTAAGAATGATATGTCGCTCTGTTGGGTTACTGTGGGTGCAGGAGGGGGGAGAGGAGATGGGGGTGGGAGAGGGGGAATAGTGGGTGAGAGTGGCTTTGGATGGGTGGTAAATGGAGTAATTTGTTGATTAGGCAAATTAGTGTGACTAATTACTGGTTGTACGAGACGAGAATTAAGTGAGATAACAGGTAATTAGACTGCAGGGGAATGCGACTACCAGTCGAGCGTTCGAATACAATTTAATCGAATGGTCTCTGTTCGGTATCGGAGTGTTCGGTTGTTCGAACTTTGAAATGAGTGACACACACGTGTCCTTGACTATTGTGGATCGGCGTTCGATCCACAATGGTTCAAAGGGTTATAGTCATCGTTCCTTCACTCTGTCCTCATATCCCAGTTCTTAGTCTGTCTCATATCCGTCTGTCTCGTATCATATCTCATATTATTACTTAACCTATACCTATAATAGGTTAAGTAATAATTGTAATTACGAAGCAATAAGATGTTCATATTAAGATACTAAGAAGGTTAGGTAAGGTCGGTGTTTTCTATGAAGCTTTTCAAGGTAAACTAAAATATTCACAATAAATTAGTATGTCACATATGCACTTATTTAATAAGTCAATATTGACTATACGAAAGTGCGAAAACGGGTTGCAAATCCCAGTTCTTAGTCTGTCTCATATCTCGCGACTTCGTGTGTAGTTGAAACAGAAGACAGATAAGAGACTAGGCAATACAGACAACAGCGAGGAAAGAACACCTGTTTAAGCAAATGTTTGGTAGGCTAAGGAGAAAGGGGGGGGGGAGAGGGGGTTCAGGTGTGTGTGTGTAAAAGAGGAGAGTGTGCTTACAGGTGTGTGAGGAAGAGGTGTTGATAAGGAAGGGGGCGTGGGAGAGAAGCATCACCCTCTTTGTCGTCATTATTAATCCCAGAATTTACACTTTACAAGGATATGTTGTTTGCTGGGTTGAGCATCTTAGATAATCCTTTAAGTCTCAACTACCATCACCCATCGTTAGACTTATGGTTAAGTCTTGTCCCTATAACAGCTGCAATGACTCCTACACTAATGCTCAGACTTATTCCAAAGTCTTCTTACCAGACCGGAGGGAGCCGGTCGGCCGAGCGGACAGCACTCTGGACTTATGATCCTGTGGTCCTGGGTTCGATCCCAGGCGCCGGCGAGAAACAATGGGCAGAGTTTCTTTCACCCTATTCCCCTGTTACCTAGCAGTAAAATAGGTACCTGGGTGTTAGTCAGCTGTCACGGGCTGCTTCCTGGGGGTGGAGGCCTGGTCGAGGACCGGGCCGCGGGGACACATTAAAAAAAAAGAGGCCCCGAAATCATCTCAAGATAACCTCAAGATAACCTGTAACTAGTACAGTGATGTGTGTCTTAATTTCTTGTTCCATCTGGCTGTTGCAGGCTGTGTGTGAAGTGCATTATGCACCCCACCACCTGGAGTGTTGCAAGCTTCCACTTGGAGACACTTGAAGACAACACACACACTTAAAGTGTCGAGGGGAACGAGCCAATTACTTGTGATGTTACTGGAAACACAAACCGAAACTGTCTCTTATTTCCCGCTTGTTACAACTTGTAATAAAGTTGTTACATCTTGGCTTAACGTGTTTATGACGTATTAGAACGTTGTGACAACTTGCTATATTGGTTGTTATAACTGGTTAGGAGGTGTTAAATCTTGTTCGAACGTTGTACCAACGTCGTAGTTTCGGTGTGTGTTTGGTGGGTTTTGCCCTTTGTCTTGACAATGACCTGTGTAACGATGCCCTTGGCTTAGTTTCAGCGTGGCTTTGTAACCGCTTGTAACCTGGTTGTAACTACGGGATAAACAGCGTTTATATCCGGCCAGGCACTAAGGAGAGGTTTCCACTCCAGTGAGGTTGATGTCTCACATCTGCTATGTCATCCAGTATATAATTGTAACAACACGATTGGGGACGTTGAGATTTAGGAGAGCCCTGGGTCAATACTGGCTTGGAAATAGGGTTGCTGATTTATGGAACAGATTACCGGGTAGTAGAGTGGATGTGAGAACACTTTTGAGTGTTTCAAGAGTAGGTTAGACATATCTAACGGCAGTCTTCGTGGTGTAGTGGTAAGAGCAGTCTCCGTGGTGTAGTGGTAAGACACTCGCCTGGCGTTCCGCGAGCGCTATGTCATGAGTTCGTATCCTGGCCGGGGAGGATTTACTGGGCGCAATTCCTTAACTGTAGCCTCTGTTTAACGCAACAGTAAAATGTGTACTTGGATGAAAAAACGATTCTTCGCGGCAGGGGATCGTATTCCAGGGACCATAGGATTAAGGACTTGCCCGAAACGCTACGCGTACTAGTGGTTGTACAAGAATGTAACAACTCTTGTATATATCTCAAAAAAAAAAAAAAAAATATATATGAATGGGTTTCGGTGGATATAAATAGAAGCTGCCTCGTATGACCTTATAAATATTTCTAAGTTTGTATGGTTTAACAGATTCACACATTCTGTGTGCCTTACAATTTATATATGTCGAGAACCTATGGCCATTCCACGTGACTTAGAAACTGTTAAAACTTGAATCTATGTCTTTACAGTCTTCTAAAGATTATATATATTATTGTATATATATATTTTTTTCATGTGGTGGCATGAAACACATTGGCAACTGCATGCTACTGTTTTGGTCTCACATATCACCAGTGTTGAATAGTTTATCCTTGTTTACCCTTTCGGTTCCCCTGAGGATTTTGTAGGTTGTGATCATGTCTCCCCCTTACTCTTGTGTCTTCCAGTGTCGTAAGGTGCATTTCCCGCAGCCTTTCCTCGTAACTGTGAGGAAGTTACACACACACACATAGCCTGTGTGTGTGTGTGTGTGTGTGTGTGTGTGTGTGTGTGTGTGTGTGTGTGTGTGTGTGTGTGTGTGTGTGTGTGTGTGTGCGTGTGCGTGCCCTGGGTACTGACATTGGGCGAAAGTCAGAGGTCAGTTCTCTATTACAGTGGAGGCGACGGTGTCTGGAGGAATTTCCTTTAAGGCGTCTAGTTCCCTTCTCTTCTTCATTATTCTCTTCTCTCTTACGTCTGATATTCTCTTAGTATCTACCTTCTTGTTTCTCTTCTTAGTTCACCTATTTGTGAGGCTTTTTCTCTTTATTTTTGGTTGTCATAATATCTGTGTTTGCGTCTCTCTCTCTCTCTCTCTCTCTCTCTCTCTCTCTCTCTCTCTCTCTCTCTCTCTCTCTCTCTCTCTCTCTCTCTCTCTCTCTCTCTCTCTCTCTTCCTCTCTTTCTCTCTTTAAGAGGAATTCGTGGTCAAGCGAGGAACGACTTCGAGTCTCAATCGTAAGTCCCGGGTTCGAATCCCGAAAGGAACAGAAATAGTTTGGCAGCGTTTCCTTTCACCTGATGCCTCTAAGTGGGTACCTGGGAGGCTTACAGTTTTAGGTGCTTGAGATGATGAGTAGTTAGTAGTTAAATGCACACAATCACTCACTAATCACTCATTCACTTGCAGACTCACTGTAAGTCATGTTCTAGGGGAAAACTGGTGGTGTAAAGCTTAGTTTAAGCTTTACCTTAAAGCTCTAAGGTAAGCTTTATAAAGGGAAAGCTCTCAGCCTGCTAAGAGAGTCAGAAGTCGTCAACTCCTGTACCCACCTGTGTAAAAATGAAATGAATGAGAGAGAGAGAGAGAGAGAGAGAGAGAGAGAGAGAGAGAGAGAGAGAGAGAGAGAGAGAGAGAGAGAGAGAGAGAGAGAGAGAGAGAGGTGCCATGACCTTATGGGATGGATATAACAATAGAAGAAGCCCCTGGGGGTCGAACCCCTGTCTCCATGTGCACCATTTTTCCCCATGTATGCCTCCATCTGTGTGTATTTTCACTTCCATTCGCGTGGCGCTGTATATTCTCATTCCTCCAGAACATCTGTATATATTTTTTTGACTCTGTATTATTCTGAAGCTTATTCTTCATGCATTATTGTGTGTGTGTGTGTGTGTGTGTGTGTGTGTGTGTGTGTGTGTGTGTGTGTGTGGGTGTGTGTGTGTGTGTGTGTGTGTGTGTGTGTGTGTGTGTGTGTGTGTGTGGGTGTGTGTGTGTGCGTGTGTGTGTGTGCGTGTGTGTGTGTGTGTGTGTGTGTGTGTGTGTGTGTGTGTGTGTGTGTGTGTGTGTGTGTGTGTGTGTGTGGGGGTGTGTGTGTGTGTGTGTGGGTGTGGGGGTGTGTGTGGGTGTGTGTGTGGGTGTGTGTGTGTGTGTGTGTGTGTGGGTGTGTGTGTGTGTGTGTGTGTGTGTGTGTGTGTGTGTGTGTGTGTGTGTGTGTGTGTGTGTGTGGGTGTGTGTGTGTGTGGGTGTGGGTGTGGGTGTGTGTGTGTGTGTGTGTGTGTGTGTGTGTGTGTGTGGGTGTGTGTGTGTGTGTGTGTGTGTGTGTGTGTGTGTGTGTGTGTGTGTGTGGGTGTGTGTGTGTGTGTGTGTGTGTGTGTGTGTGTGTGTGTGTGTGTGTGTGTGTGTGTGTGGGTGTGTGTGTGTGTGTGTGAACTTTGACACCAGCTCCAGTCATGTGCGTGTTTCCTCTGATTAGTGAGGCGTGAATTAACTTTTTTTTTATTATTCCTTTGGCTGCAGGTGTGTGCGTTTTCCGACGTTGGAAGGCGTCGTGTGAACGTCTGTGTGTGTGCGTTTTTCAACGTCTGAAAGGAGCTTCGGTTACGTTATTGGCTCTTGTAAGTAATTTTCAATATTTTGTATTTCCGCGTTTCGTGGAGTGACGTGAGTGGCTATGTATTTGTTCATTCTTTCTTTGTTTCATTCGCTCTTATTATTTGTCTTTGTGTATTTCGGTATATAAAATATATATATATTTTTATTTTTGCTTATTTTTTGTTAATTCAGATTTTTTTATTAAATGATTTTGATCATGAATGATTTCACAATTTATTTGTTATTTCCAAATGGCTGGTTTTTCTCCTGCTGCTCTTCCCCTCCTCCTTCTTCCTTCCTCCTCCTCCTCCTCCTCCTCCTCCTCCTCCTCCTCCTCTTCCTCCTCCTCCTCTCCCCTCTTGAGACAGTTTTTCTCATGAATTACTGTTTAAGAATGGTCTCATCCTTGAAATAACAAGCCATTGTCTGCTACCTGTCATCAAGAAGGTCTTCTGGGTGTCTCTCACCTCTTTCCCTCCATGCCTCCCTCCTTCAAGTAGAGAGAAGGGGAGGGGAGGGAGAAAGGTAGGGAGGGAGAGAGAGGGAGGGGGGAGAGATAGGGAGGGATGGAGGAAGGGATGGGTGAACTTCCACACCACAAGTGGAAAGGCTCGTTTGAAGCCCTCTATCCCCCAGGAGGGGGAAGGCTAACTTTCACTATCGACATGACATTGTCAAATGTAAGAGCCAAGGTCCTTGTGGGAAGGGAGAGAGAGAGAGAGAGAGAGAGACAGACAGACAGACGGTGACAGAGACTGTGTGTGTGTGTGTGTGTGTGTGTGTGTGTGACACTTAAGTAACATATAATTCGGACAACAAAATAGGTAAATTATCTAAGTGGTTCATTAGTATAATTTGTTAATTATCTTGAAAATTAGGTTATTTATTGTGTTTTGATTGTATCTATAATCACTATATCATTTACCTGAGTTTACCTATAATTAGTGAAGATGGTGGTCCTTTTTTCTGTTTTATAATTCTTGTATTCCTTCATTTGGTTCTCCGTTAGTGTCTTTCTTATCCTTATCCTTATTCTTCTTCTTACCTTGTCCTCTAATCTCATCTCATTCTTCGTCTATTCATCCTTCTCCATTCTAATTATTATCTCTCTACCTCTAATTATTTGTTATCCTATTCCTTGTTATTCTTCTTCAGTCACTCCTTCTCCTCTCCTTCGTGTGTCTCTTCTGTCCCTCTCATTCGTTCCTTCCTCAGTACTGCCAGTTATTTAAGTCTATTGAAAGGAAAATCATTCTACATTAAATGTTTGACATTAAAAATGGTTTCCCAGTTGGGAGTTACGGTGCTAGGATGTGCTTGCTGGGGTACCTAGGAGGCGGAGTTACGGTGCTAGGATGTGCTTGCTGGGGTACCTAGGAGGCGGAGTTACGGTGCTAGGATTGGTGACTTGTGCGCATGAAAGCACCTTAGTGTACAGGAACGCATCCTATGTACACCAAAACGCACACAGGAGCACCTTTGTAGCAGCATCGGGCACCTTTCTCCCACTCCACCTCACCCTTCCATGATAGCCGTTCCATAAAGGGTGAAAAAGTGATTGTCATTTCTCTCTCTCTCTCTCTCTTCCCTCATTTGCATGTCAACGCCCGTCCTGACCTCCTGAGACATGACTGTGTAAAACGTGAAATACACCACAATATACTGACATGAAGCAAGTCCATTACATTAAAAGCAGGAATTATTCATTTGTAATACTAAAATTTTGCATAAATACAGAGAGAGAGAGAGAGAGAGAGAGAGAGAGAGAGAGAGAGAGAGAGAGAGAGAGAGAGAGAGAGAGAGGACCGTAGCGGCACAAGCAAATAGTGATTGCATTCTATTATATACAAAAAAATATCTATTCTCAATTGACTGTATCAATGTCAATAGGAATTGAGAAACTTTTCAAGAAACCATTGATAACCGTAAAATTTGGGGATATAAATTATCTTAGAAAATTCATAAATATATTGGAGAAATGACACCACTCCACCTACAACCTTTCTCTGATGTAGAAGATATTGGGCTTATAAGACTCTTGAACTATATATATATATATATATATATATATATATATATATATATATATATATATATGTGTGTGTGTGTGTGTGTGTGTGTGTGTGTGTGTGTGTATGTGTGTGTGTATGTGTGTGTGTGTGTGTGTGTGTGTGTGTGTGTGTGTGTGTGTGTGTGTGTGTGTGTGTGTGTGTGTGTGTGTGTGTGTGTGTGTGTACTCACCTAGTTGTGTTTGCGGGGGTTGAGCTCTGGCTCTTTGGTCCCGCCTCTCAACCGTCAATCAACAGGTGTACAGATTCCTGTGTGTGTGTGTGTGTGTGTGTGTGAGCGTTATACAATATAGGAAAAAATTAATAGTGCGACACATTTATCCTATACTAGTGATTCCTGGAAACAAAATACATATAAATTCTCCTCCACACTTGCGTGGAAATACATCATTGTATGTATACCAAATGTACATGTATACCAAATACATCATTGGATTTACCAATTTCCGTTGCATTTACCAATGGTTTTCTATTCCTAAATCAGTTATATTATTAATACATTTGCGCTGCTCATATTGTATATCATTATTTTTTCCAAACTAAAAAAATCAGAAAAATAGATAACTATATATATATATATATATATATATATATATATATATATATATATATATATATATATATATATATATATATATATATATATATATACTATATACTATATATACTTGTTTCTCTCGATCCCTGAACTACAAAGCGAATAAAATTCTCCAGCGTTCATTTTGGGACGGTTGCAAAGTGGTGAAAAAGTGTGCCAAACAGATTTAGAAAGTTTGACAACGGAGAAGTTTGACAGTTTGACAGTTTGACAGAGGGTTGACTGGTTTGACACCAGAAGAAGCTGTGTAATTCCATTGCCCATTGTTTACAGAAACATCTTTGCTTACGATCGTTCAGCACCGGAAGCGTCCCCCCCCTCCCCCCTAGTGCCAGTATCTATCAAGCATTTGCACATCCACTTACCCAATAACGTATTGGAACGAACGACATGGTGAGAAATGCAGACTAGAGCCAGTGAAGAGTAGAGAACCAGGTTGTGGTGGGTATGTGGGGCTGCGGGCCGCTCCAAGCAACAGCCTGTTGGATCAAGTTCTCACATGTCAAGAAGTATAAGAACTTCTGAGAGTAGAAGAACTCTCAGAATCCCCTCCAGGTACAATCCAGGAGCCTCGCCAACTTTCAGAGGGAAAAATAACTGCGTAAATTTCTCCATAAAACGTTTTATTTGGGTTCGCCTTTTATTGTTATTGGACAGCTATTTGACCCCTCCAACCACCACCACCACCACCACTACTAGCACCACCATCACCACCATCACTAGCACCACCACCACCACCACCATCACTACCACTACTAGCACCACCATCACCACCATCACTAGCACCACCACCACCACCACCACCACTACCACTACTAGCACCACCATCACCACCATCACTAGCACCACCACCACCACCACTACCACTACCACTACTAGCATCACCACCACCACCACCACCAACACTACCACTACTAGCATCACCACCACCACCACTACCACTACTAGCATCATCACCACTACCACTACTAGCATCACCACCATCACCACCACCATTACAGCATTAGCACCATCACCACCACCACCACCACCATCACACCACTAGCTCCACCACCATCACCACCACCATCACTTCACAATTAATGGCCCTCAATGCCAATCTTATAGTAGGCAAATAAAGGAACTAATTATCACGGAATAACGCCAGAAAAATACACGTTCTATCACACAATAAAATAAAAACTCCCCCCCTGGCAACACTGACTACAGCATACATCCACTAATACAATAACAGAAGAAAACTGCCAACTTTAGCGTGTATAACTACCCCCTAACACCAGTGACAGATTAGTCTACCATCTTTGTAGTGTAAACCGCCTCTTCTTTCACCACAAGTGAAAGAAGGAGTAGTCACTTGCGGTGAAAATTGATCGAAGCACTTATATCTATTTAGTTATTCTGCATTCAGTTTCCCTTTACCTCTAAGGATGCCTCAGTTTGATCTAGCGAAACGTGTCAAATTTATCATTTTGATTATTCTGCCCGAAACGCTTTGCGTAATAGTGGCTTTAGGCATTGTATGTACTAGCTCTATCTATAAATTCATGAATTTTTATATCACCCCTTGTATGTATGTATTTTACCTAAATAAACATTTGAATTTGATTTTTTTTTTTAATTTGATAAACTCGGGCATTAAGTAATCGCAATCCTTGAAAATCCTCATCAATCCCCCCTAAACAATAGCATATCTTAAATCCAGTATTTCAACTTGAGAGCAACGGGCTGAATACACCGACTTAATGAGCCTTAACAACCCTGTTCACCCCTGGCATTAACCCCCCACTAATAGGTAATTTGGGATCACTAAATCAACTACAAGTTCCTGAACAAGTTCCTCTCTTTCAAGAGATAATTTGGTTGAGAACAGAATGGTATCCGATACCACTAACGGGGGAAGATACATATAGTCTCACGACTACCAAGATTTTTGTAGAGTCGTGTGGTCTAGTGGTTAAGGAACCAGGTACGCCAAGGTGCACAGTGCTCCAGGCTGTCTGGGTTCGAATCCTTCTGGGGTGTGGAGTTTTTTTCAGTTACATATTGGCTTGGGGACCATTCAAGCTTGTTTGCTTTATTTATATATATATATATATATATATATATATATATATATATATATATATATATATATATATATGTGTGTGTGTGTGTATATCACGAAAATAAACACCTGATTAAGAATGTGACAATGTCAGACCACGGAGGAAAATGAAACAGGAATTTCCTTAAGTACTTTCGTATATTAAATACATCTTCAGAAGGAATCTTCCTTCTGAAGATGTATTTAATATACAAAAGTACTTAAGGAAATTCCTGTTTCATTTTCCTCCGTGGTCTGACATTGTCATATATATATATATATATATATATATATATATATATATATATATATATATATATATATATATATATATATATATATATATATAGTTGGCTAACTTCTCGACGCCGCTCTTTTTAAAGCTACTGGGGATACCAAACATATATTTTATATGAATGACTGCAGAAAGAGACGTTTAGGGTTCCCCTCTGAAGATGCTGAGGCAATTTCTAGTGAAACATTTCTTAGAGGAAATGTGGGCCCTAATGCTAATATTTTTAACGTTATTGTCCCATGCTTTTACGGTTTGTTGTCCTCGTGTGTGTGTGTGTGTGTGTGTGTGTGTGTGTGTGTGTGTGTGTGTGTGTGTGTGTGTGTGTGTAACACTGTGAGGACCCATAGTCTTGGAGAAGAGTATGTAAGGCATTCAGGGAACCAACTTTGTTGGTTTCAACGTGAATTTATTTTCCTTTTTTTTTCTGTATTGAAATACATATACCCATATGTGTATTTCAGAGACGCTTATTGTGGGCACCCAGGGCATGGTTGGTAGGATGAGTGTCACGTACTTTTGAGACTCGGGTCCGAGTCCTTCCCTTATATCCCCAAAACATCCCCACCCCCCCAAAAAAAACTTTCCCACTATCATATCTTCCTCTACCTCTTCCCCACATTACCCATTCCTTACTTTCAGCTTCCCTATTCCCCATTTTCCCTGTTCCAGATTTCCTCCAGCCCCCCCCCTCCCTGTCCCCTATCCTCCCCCCCCTAAAAAAAAATGGCCACAAGAGAGGACTAGGATCTACTGAGCCATTTTATGCCCATCTCCCAAAACGCAAGTCTCTTCTTGTAGAGCTTCCGCTCTAGTCTGTTCAGATCGCTTCCTACTGAGGGTGATAATGACCCTTACACACGAGCAGCGTAAGGGTCACATTTACCTCCTCCCTCTTCTGGAGGGGTTGATATCGAGAGCGCCAGCTGAGGACTTTCGACCGTGTGAATTCGACACTTAAGTGTCAAAATCTAATGCCAGCGGATGGAGTTTTCACAGTCAAGCCATGGAGGGATTATCACCCGTTGTGCATTAGTACTCAAGTGTCAGATTTGCTAAATGGCGGTCATCTTTTCTCTATACTTCTCAGGGGAAAGGAATTTAACTCCTTTAAATTTACAACATTTGAGTCGAAATTACTCAGTTTCCTTCAGAGGAATAGGGACATAAGTCGGTTCATAAGACAGGCTAAGCAACTGAAAATGTCTCGTTCGTCCTAATGGGGTTAATAGGCCTATATCTATTTCGATCTGCAAGGCTTATCAAGAACTTGCAAAAGGTCCATTGGCCCACAGGAGGCCTCTTATGTCCACCCCAAACTCACCCATATAGTATGTCTAACCTGCGCTTGAAACAATACAGTCATCCCAAGTCTTATTATGTTACCGGGTAATTGGTTCCATAGATTTTAAGACCGTTCTCTCTCACACACACACACACTCTCTCTCTCTCTCTCTCTCTCTCTCTCTCTCTCTCTCTCTCTCTCTCTCTCTCTCTCTCTCTCTCTCTCTAGCTCTCCCTCCCTCCTCGCTCTGATTATTTTTATTCTATTTCCTCCAATTTGCACCGGCCCCTCTCTCTCTTTCTCTCTCTCTCTCTCTCCATCGTTCTCCTTCATCCACCAATTCCTCCTTTCTTCGTTTCAATTTCATATTCTACCTTTATTGTTGTATTTCCGTAGTGCCTCTATCAGGCCCTCCCCTCTCTCTCTCTCTCTCTCTCTCTCTCTCTCTCTCTCTCTCTCTCTCTCTCTCTCTCTCTCTCTCTCTCTCTCTCTCTCTCTCTCTCTCTCTCTCTCTCTCTCTCTCTCTCTCTCTCTCTCTCTCTCTCTCTCTCTCTCTCTCTCTCTCTCTCTCTCTCTCTCTCTCTCTCTCTCTCTCTCTCTCTCTCTCTCTCTCTCTCCTGAAATTTATTGGTCTTTCTGTACGATATATTCTCTTCTACCTTCTGTGTCTCATCTCTTTCGTCTCCAATTCCATTCATTCCCGCCATATTATCACCTCACTCACCTATTCTCTGCTTCTCTCTCTCTCTCTCTCTCTCTCTCTCTCTCTCTCTCTCTCTCTCTCTCTCTCTCTCTCTCTCTCTCTCTCTCTTTCTTTATTATCTGACTTGTTATCTCTGTCTCTCTCTTAAGCATTCACCTCTTCTCCCGTTCATTTATCATTCTCTCCGTGTTCTTAGTTCCAGCTTTCTCTCACTCCTCCCCTCACCCCATCATTCCCCTCCCCACCATTTCTCTCCCAGCAATAAATTAGAAGGAAGGTGAGGCTAGGTGGAGTTATGTGTGTAATAACATATGCACTCTGGGAGACATATTTAGCATGGGTGTAGACACCTGTTTCAGGCTCTTTACATAGGAGAGAGGTGCCTCTTGTCTGATATTGCCATGGGTGTAGACACCTGTTTCAGGCTCTTTACATGGGAGAAAGATACCTCCTAACTGAAAGATATGCAGCGGAAAACTCCTTACCCTAGAAGGATTCGAACGCAGGCAGCCAGGGATGCTCCCATGCACCTTAGCGAGTCCAGTACTCTGACCACTAGACCCACAACGACTGTTTAAAAAGAATTGGAAGTCGTAAGGCCCCTTAATCCAATGCCCAACAGCTCTCTGGTGACCGTTTAGGTCTCCTGAGCGGTACAAGAACGTCAGATCACAGGAACACGTTCAGGATTCGTTGCCATTAGAGTCGGGGCCCAGGAGCTAGAGATAGCTTCCCCTTAGACGCAATTAGGTAAGCACTGTTTACTTTAACCCTGGATTATAGTGAAGATATAAAGTATATACGAGAAGTGGAAAAGATAGAGACAGTGTACGAGAAAAAAGGGAGATAGAGAGAGAGAATGAGATAAAGGAGAAACAGCGAGACGACAAGGAGACGCAGAAAAGGGGAAACAAAGAGGAAATACAATGGGAAAGGGGAAGAAAGAGGAGAGGAGATTAAAGGAAATGGAAATAATAGGATGTGGAAGGGGGATTATGGAAGGGGAATGGGTAGAGAAAGAGGAATTAGGAGAACAATGCCAAGTGGGTGATTGGGAAAGACAGTTAAGGGGTAAGTATTGGGGCACCATTAGGGGAGCCGGTCGGCCGAGCGGACAGCACACTGGACTTGTTATCCTGTGGTCCCGGGTTCGATCGCGGGCGCCGGCGAGAAACAATGGGCAGAGTTTCTTTCACCCTATGCCCCCTGTTACCTAGCAGTAAAATAGGTACCTGGGTGTTAGTCAGCTGTCACGGGCTGCTTCCTGGGGATGGAGGCCTGAGGACCGGCCCGCGGGGACACTAAATGCCTCGAAATCATCTCAAGATTACCTCAAGATAAGCCCTTACTGTCGAGCCAGTTTGGCACGATGTCCAATAGTGCCACTCTGCCCCCTAGACCAAGTAAAGATGGTGATGACTCTGGTGATGACTGTAGTGATAAGAGCAACGATGGAAGCTGAGATGATGCTTCTCACCTCATCTCCTTATCTCCCTCAGCTCCCTGACCAAAAGAGGAACGATTGGCTTTATCTCACCAATCAAAAGTTTGTAGCAATTTCCTTGTAGATACTTTGTGGGTGTGAGGCGTTTAGCTCTGAGGAGGAGAGGATGGAGGAGGCAGAGAAAGATAAGAAAGCGAAAGGAAGAATAGAAGACGACAATAACAAAAAGGAGAAGTGTGCGATTGAGGAACTAAAGAAGAGAAACAGAAGAAGGAAGAATCAGGAATATTTTTCCGTCGCGAAACCATTCAAATACTCATCATACAGAAACAAATATGTCCATCGAAAATTTCCGTATTACGAAGAAAAATATTTTAAATATCTCCCTTTGTTAGGCCTGCGATTTATGCCGGAATCCAAACTGATTGCAAACGACAGCTGTTCTCATTGGAAGGTTTGCATTCCACCCACTGAAGTTGAGTTTGATAGTAGAATGATTGTTCCTTCTCTCTAGCGGATGACAGCCTTTGACACTGGTCATTCAGTCACTCAGATGACAGTATTTGACACTGATTATTCACTCAGATGACAGCATTTGACACTAATTATTTAGTTACTCAGATGATAGTATTTGACACTGGTCATTCAGTCCCCTCAGATGACAGCCAGCCTTTGACACTAATCACTTCAGTCCCTCAGATGACAGCCAGCCTTCGACACTAATCACTTCAGTCCCCTCAGATGACAGCCAGCCTTTGACACTAATCACTTCAGTCCCTCAGATGACAGCCTTCGACACTGATTACTTAAGTCCCTACGCTTCAGCTAAGAAAGCAATTACCATTATCTTCAATGCTCCTAAACATAATTAATCATCTAATTGAGAACATCGCCCCCGTTCCTCTGATGATATCCTAATCAGTTTAGGTAGTGACAGAGCTCAAGAATTGCCTCACTATGAGGAGAATGATCAAGAATTACCTCACTATGAGGAGAATGAGCAAGAATTACCTCACTGTGAGGAGAATGAGCAACCATCCCCTCACTCTGTTGCAAGACTGGAGTCAAAGCTCACACGTGCATTTTTGCAACTATGCTAATGCCCAAGAAAGCTGAGAACCGTTGCATCACGTATTACATCCCATGTTGCATACAACTGCAGATTCAAGAACCTTGTCACTAGCGTTGCAACCTTGCAATTCCACTCACTTATTCGGCCCAGAGAAGAGGGCACAAGTGTTTCATGGGGCAAGACATATATATATATATATATATATATATATATATATATATATATATATATATATATATATATATATATATATAATATATATCTGTCCCCTGATTGGTTGCTTGAGTTCTATATAGGTGGCACTCCGCAAGTGGCCTATACCGAGATGCTAGAGTGAACTTTCTCTCTCACAGGTGCTGAGAACGTCAGAGGTGTAGAGGAATTTGAACTTTTTTTCCTCAACATTTCTGATTAGCAATGAACGACCCCACAGCTGTTTGCTTTCATTGTTTCAAGTCACAATTGTGCTCGGTAATGGGTAATAAATGCTTCTCTCTCTCTCTCTCTCTCTCTCTCTCTCTCTCTCTCTCTCTCTCTCTCTCTCTCTCTCTCTCTCTCTCTCTCTCTCTCTCTCTCTCTCTCTCTCTCTCTCTCTCTCTCCCTCTCTCTCTCTCTCTTGGTGCAAATGCGACATATTGCAACCCATTAGCACTAATTATCCAACGCAAGTCAACTGTTCATGATTTATCTGACGTTCATGATGTTGTTGTAATAGATTCAGCTACTCGGAACAAGTTCCAAGTAGCACGGGCTATGGTGAGCCCGTAACTTACCTGGCACAGGAGCGGGGCAAGTAGCACGGGCTATAGTGAACCCGGACGTCGGTAGCGTCCACAAACACAGCCTAATGACGCCTGAGAATGGTACTTGTGTGCTACTAATGACCTCTATGAGGAAGGTCAAGCTCCTGGCCCCGATAATTCAGTAAACTGCACGCCGTGCCGCTGAGACAAGCACTACTAGGCAACAGCTAATAGGACGTCACACAGCTACACTTTGCGCGCGTTCGAACGCACAACTTTCACTGTAAATGTGTAGATAATTTACCCTTGCATAGGGCGGGGCCTAGGCTGGGGTGGGCGACCCCGCCTGACCTCTCAGGGTCATCAAGTAGGGTGATAAAGCTCAGTCGATTAAGGCAGCGTCTGGGATGCTCCCGGACGCAGGTTCGAATCCTCGTCACGGCCGTTGTGGATTTGTTTATTTGATGCATCACGTTAGTGTGATCTCTGTGTGTGTGAAGTAGGGTGATAGGTAGGCGAGGTGTACCCACAGGGTAGCTATATAATCTCTCCTGGTTATATAAGAGATACCTTTTTACCTATTCCCTTGTTTCATGAGTGATAGAGACAGGTGAGGGGAATGTCCTCGAGGGAGGCTGGCCTCTCTTGACCCTTGTGTCTCGAGGACAAGAGATGAGTGGGATGTATAGTGACCCAGAGTGGTCCTCCCTAATTATGAGTTGTTAATTAAATCTTCATGCTTAGTTTAGTTTTAAAATCATCCTGGACAGACAACAAAATTTTAAGTGAAAAGAGATGTGTTTTGTGGAGGGGGAGAGAGCTAGAGAGAGAGAGAGAGAGAGAGAGAGACCCAGGTGAGTGTAGGAGATATGGCACAGGCCTTTACGTGGGGAGCAAGTTTCAGCCCCGCTCCTGTGCCAGGTAAGCCTATCACGGGATCACCATAGCCCGTGCTACTTGGAACTCTTAGTTCCCAGTACCTGAATCTTAAACAACAACAACAACAACTTGGAGGGGGTGGGGGGGGGGGGGTAATTAAAGGACAGAGGGCTTGTCCCTGTTATTCTCTCTTCGTATCTAACTTGCTTTATCTCTTTTTCTTATTTCTTTATTTCCATTTTCATGTGGAAGGTCTTAATATTTTTGGGGAAAATTCTTGGGCATGTAGGTTGATTAGCTCAACCTCTATCAACTAACCTAACCTAATATGGGCGAGCCGGTCGGCCGAGCGGACAGCGCGCTGGACTAGTGATCGTGTGGTTCTGGGTTCGATCCCAGGCGCCGGCGAGAAACAACGGGCAGAGTTTCTTTCACTCTATGCCCCCTGTTACCTAGCAGTAAAATAGGTACCTGGGGGTGTTAGTCAGCTATCACGGGCTGCTTCCTGGGGGTGGAGGCCTGGCCCGGGACCGGGCCGCGGGGACACTAAAGCCCCGAAATCATCTCAAGATAATCAAGAATATACACAAACGGTGTTTCCACAAATATCTTAATACAAATAAAATAAATATATCGCGATCATTTCTCCCAATTACAATTTTTTTTTCAATATGAAAAATGCCACAAATAAATCGCCTCATTTTTTTCCATCATGCATGATCAATACATAAAATTCTAGGCGCCGTAGCAAAGGCGTATTCGAGTTTCATGATATTTTTTGCAAGTTGCCTTTTTCAAAGTTGCGAAATTTCGAATTAATATTTCATAGGAAAGATTTTGCAAACTCAGTGACTCAAAAAATCTCAGAAAAAAATTTATTTCAATTTAGAGATAAATAGTTTTGGTGAAGTTTGTTTAATAGGTATAAAGAGGAAGCGAAAGGTCCTTGTTTGTTCTTGTTTGTCCTTGTCTGACCTTGTCTGACCTTGTCTGTCCTTGTCTGACCTTGTCTGACCTTGTCTGACCTTGTCTGACCTTGTCTGTCCTTGTCTATCCTTGTCTGACCTTGTCTGACCTTGTCTGACCTTGTCTGTCCTTGTCTGACCTTGTCTACTTATATTTTACGTAAATGATCAATTCATTAAAATGTGACGTATTAGTAAAACTTATTGCGCCGTAATATAGACGTTTTCAATATGGCAACCTCCATAGGTTAGATAGGGTACTTAATATGTATTTTTTATAGATTAGCAAGTCTAGATGACTGTCTATAAGCCTGGTTGAGGTTCTCGGTGTTGCTTCATACTGAGCGGTTGGTCTCACGTACGTGATGTATGCCGTTATGTTTGCCTCACTTGTTGAGTGTGTGTGCTGATGTAATTCGATTCATGTTTGCTTTATGCTACAGGTTTGATGTGATGGATAATTCTCATTTTAAATTCTTTTTCAACGTTCTGGGAGTTGACTTTGCCTCTAGGATGACAGGACATCTAACTCCTCTCCAGAGAGAGAGAGAGAGAGAGAGAGAGGGAGAGAGAGAGAGAGAGAGAGAGAGAGAGAGAGAGAGAGAGAGAGAGAGAGAGAGAGAGAGAGAGAGAGAGAGAGAGAGAGAGAGAGAGAGAGAGGGAGAGAGAGAGAGAGAGAGAGAGAGAGAGAGAGAGAAAGAAAGAGAGAGAGATGTTTGAGGCAATAGGGAAGATGAAAGTAACACATGACAAGGCCAGTAATCTGTCCCAGCATCTTCACACACACACACACACACACACACACACACACACACACACACACACACACACACACACACACACACACACACACACACACACACACACGCACACACACACACACACACGAGTCAATCACAAACTTGGCCAAGCTGGAACTTGACGACAAAGTTCCCCTGCAACGCGGCTCTCACCGCTTAGAAAGACTGGGAGAGAAAGCAGGACAGAAGAGGGAGTAGGTGAAAGGAAACGAAGTAGATTCGTGAGTAGATGAGGGGGTGAGGCGGTAGATGAGATAGTGAGGGGGCTGAGAGTAGAATGAGGGAGGAACGGATGGAAAGACTATAGCAGTGTGTGTGTGTGTGTGTGTGTGTGTGTGTGTGTGTGTGTGTGTGTGTGTGTGTGTGTGTGTTTATGATTTATGTTTCCTATTTGTAGTTGCAGGATCGAGCTATTAGCTCTTGAACCCCGGTTTCTACTTCTCCCAGGAATCGAACCCGGGCCCTTAGGACTACGAGCTAGGATCTTGTGTCCACTCAGTTAACTATTGACCCCCCCCTCCCCCGGGATAGAATCCACAACAGTTGTCTAGCTTTTATAGGTACCTATTAACTGTTGGGTAAACAGAGGCATCAGGTGATAAGAAAAGTTTGCCCAAACGCTTCTGTCCTGCAACGAGGACTGACCCTTGAATGAGTCCATGATAGCTCACAGCATCATATAACACCTCTCTCTCTCTCTCTCTCTCTCTCTCTCTCTCTCTCTCTCTCTCTCTCTCTCTCTCTCTCTCTCTCTCTCTCTCTCTCTCTCTCTCTCTCTCTCTCTCTGTCTCTCTCTCTCTCTCTCTCTCTCTCTCTCTCTCTCTCTCTCTCTCTCTCTCTCTCTCTCTCTCTCTCTCTCTCTCTCTCTCTCTCTCTCTCTCTCTCTCTCTCCCTCTCCCTCTCCCTCTCCCTCTCCCTCTCCCAGCCCATCGTGTGCTCACCTGGCGCACGTTCGCCTGGCGTAGTCACATTGGTTGGGATGCCTGTGTGTGTCAGGACCGGGCAATGTTCGTGTCACTCCCTTCTCCAATATTTACACAGCCAGCCAGGCAATCAAGGCGAGCAGTAGTGCCCTGCCTCCCTCCACCTACTGATCAGCTCCCAATGTTCAGTTCACAGGTCATTTACCGATTTTTTTTTGCACAAGTCTCCCATTCCAGGGGAGTTTTATTCCTACTCTGAGTCTGTGAGGAGAACTGAGGCTGCTGGGAGCATCGCTGATGCTCCACTGTCTGGCATGACGTCAGAGGCCTACTTGCCTGTGATTGGTTATGTTTCAACTGACATAGAATTTGAGTATAACAGGAGCCGGTCGGCCGAGCGGACAGCACGCTGGACTTGTGATCCTGTGGTCCTGGGTTCTATTCTCGCCGGCGAGAAACAATGGGCAGAGTTTCTTTCACCCTATGCCCCTGTTACCTAGCAGTAAAATAGGTACCTGGGTGTTAGTCAGCTGTCACGGGCTGCTTCCTGGGGGTGGAGGCCTGGTCGAGGACCGGGCCGCGGGGACACTAAAAAGCCCCGAAATCATCTCAAGATAACCCTTCCAGACCTTGTCTCTTCGATTCACTTATTTAATCAGTAATTTTGTGTGTATGGGTTTATCTCTGGGGAAGAAATGTAATTTGAGTTTTTTTATCTTTATTATCTATCTTCCTCTTCTACTTTATTGTCTTTTTTCTACTTTCCTTTTTGCTTTACTTTACTTGTGTATTTCGCGCGGGGTCGTTGAGCAAACGCTTATTGAACTAACTGATAAGAAATCAAGTTCAAGATCGAGGATTTGAAATTGGGCCGATGTAAGATAACATTCTTTAGCTGCTCCTAGCTTGTAGGATGAGTTTTGGGTAGATAGCTGCTCCTAGCTTGTAGGATGAGTTTAGGGTAGATAGCTGCTCCTAGCTTGTAGGATGAGTTTAGGGTAAATAGCTGTTTCTAGCTTGTAGGATGAGTTTAGGGTAGATAGCTGTTTCTAGCTTGTAGGATGAGTTTAGGAAAGATAGCTGTTTCTAGCTTGTAGGATGAGTTTAGGAAAGATAGCTGCTCCTAGCTTGTAGGTTGAGTTTAGGAAAGATAGCTGCTCCTAGCTTGTAGGTTGAGTTTAGGAAAGATAGCTGCTCCTAGCTTGTAGGATAAGTTCAGGCAAGATAACAGCTCCTAACTTGTAAGATAACATATCCTAGCTTGACAAATGAACTGTAGCAGGATAGTCATTCTTAGCTCATAAAATGAACTGAAGAACAACAGCAGTTGTTAGTTTGTAAAATATAAATCATACTTCATCTTAAGTCATCTTAAGTCATCTTAAGTCATCTTAAATTCGTCTTAATTCATCCGTATGATCTTGGATCCTGTACTTGGGACGTTTATGATCCCCTCTTCTGAGGGGAGCTGTGGTTGTTCCTCTGTTATTGAGGGGAAGTAGAGGAAATGGAGAGGAGAATGGACGATGGAATGGGAGATAAAAATCCGTTTGTAGGAGGGAAATATTGAAAAGAAAGGAGTGATAGATGATAGTGAAGAAGGGGAGAGAGAGAGAGATAGAGAGAGAGAGAGAGAGAGAGAGAGAGACAGACAGACAGACAGACAGAGAAGAGGTGAAAGCCTCTTCTATTAATTTCAACAACGTTAAATCCGGTTCGGTTCGACTAGCGTTCTCGTCAATTACTCGAAATCCGGATTTTTATTTTTTTTATTATTTTTAAAATCCGGAATTTCGAATTTTATTTTTATTCCATATCTCGTTATCTAAGTCTCGTCTATTGGGGGTCCCTGGATTTACTGAAGCTCTTTATCATAATTGTAGATCTTTTTTTTATTGCTATCGTAGATTTTTCTTATCGTAGATCTCTTGTTATCGAGGTCTTAGATATCTGTTATCGCAGGACAGATGACGGCGCCGGCTCAGTAATAATTTTAGAGTTTGTTGCCTAAATCGGCTTTCTTATATGATATCTTTATGTCGATGTTGTTTTTATGTCTGTCTCCCTTTGTATCTGTCTGTATATCTGTGTATGTGTCTGTCTGTCTGTCTCTATGTGTCTGCCTGTCTGTCTCTGCTTCTCTATCTCTTGGTATGCCTGTCTATCTGATCATCTTTCTCTGTGTATGAGTGGGGGTATTTATGAATGTCTCATCTGTCTGTCTGCTCGTCTATATCTACGTATGTATTTTTGTATGTATTAGCACGACTGTCTGTCGTCCTGTCTGATTTACTGTCTAAGGACCCCGTCTCGACAAATACGGACAGGAGGAAGAACTCGTTCAGAGGACCTGCTGCAGAGGTCGTCTGAACGAGTCTGAATGTCCAGACTGAACGAGTTCTGAATGTCCAGACTGAACGAGTTCTGAATGTCCAGACTGAACGAGTCTGAACGTCTATAACTGTAACGGAAATGAAGAACGTAGAGGAAGAAAGAACTGGATAAACAGAAGGAGAAACAGGAACAGGAAGAACGTGTTAACGCTGAAGACGTGATCTTCTGCTGAAGAATGGAAAGTTTAGTGTGTGTGTGTGCATGTGTGTGTGTGTGTGCATGTGTGTGTGTGTGTGTGTGTGTGTGTGTGTGTGTGTGTGTGTGTGTGTGTGTGTGTGTATGTGTATGTGTGTGTGTGTACATGTGTGTGTATGTGTGTGTATTTTTACGAGTGCCAGTACACACACACACACACACTCACACGCCTCTCGAGTCAAAGGGTCATTAAGTGACTCGTCCAAACAGTGTCGTCAGCGAGCGAGAGCCATACAACGTTCTCAGAATGTTATGTAAATGTTCTCGTTAAAACTTTAACGTCGTAATCAGGTTAGATTTAATAATCTGTCTGTCTGTCTGTCTGTCTCGCTGCGTCATCGTCTGGAGTGTTTTGTTGCGTAGGGTGAGGTTCTGCGTCCTCTACCTGTCGTTGCGTAATAGGCGTATGTTCTTGCGTCATCTTTAGCTTCGTCGTTTACCTGTCGCAAAAGAGTTTTTGTTTGTTTGTTTGTTTTACATAAAAAATTGTGAAATGTTGTTTTGAATTGATTTTAATTAGAGCGGTTCCAGAGTAACTGAATTCTAATCTACGAATGTAAGTAGTCATCTCTGTTAGGCTCAAGTGCGACGTATATACACGTATATACACATACACACGCATATACACATGCACACGCATATACACATATACACACACGCACAAACACACACATTAGAGACATTAGAAAGACCTTTTTTCACTGTCAGAGTAGTTAACAGATGGAATGCATTAGGCAGTGATGTGGTGGAGGCTGACTCCATACACAGTTTGAAGTGTAGATATGATAAGAGCCCAGTAGGCTCAGGAATCTGTACACCAGTTGATTGACAGTTGAGAGGCGGGACCAAAGAGCCAGAGCTCAACCCCCTGCAAGCACAAATAGGTGAGTATACACACACACACACACACACACACACACACACACACACACACACACACACACACACACACACACACACTAGTGTCGTAAGGTTCAGTTCCCTCAGACGCTCTTCATATCCCATCCCTTGTAACTCTGGGACAAGCGTGTGTGTGTGTGTGTGTGTGTCATTTTAATACCTAAAATTAGGAATACAAAATACGTATAAATAACAAATACATAGAATAAGTCAAGGATATGAGACAAAGAATTACCACCCATTACGGAAGAAACAAAAAACAAAAGAGGGGAGAAAGTTTGGAAGGTGTGTAAATTAGGTGAGATAATGGATGTCAGGAGAAGGGGGAAGGGTGGAAGAGGGGGGGGGGGGGATGTGGGAGGGGATGATATGAAGGGGGGGGGGGACATAATAGTCTTAGAGAATGTGCACCATAATAACCCCATGCAGAACAAACAATAGAGGGGTGGAAATGTCCTCCCCTTATATCTCTGTCCACCCTCCCGTAACAACACACTAACTGCTCTACCAACAGCCAATTAGCGAGGTCTCCTCTACATCTACGTACGCCATGTACAATGAGAACCACAGCAATCTGATGTATCCGTGAGAAAATATTAAGATTATACAATGAAATCGAACTCGCGACAATGGAATCGATACAAGCCTACCAGGCTTCCTGTCCCCCAGTTATCGGAAATCATAAGGTGCACCATTATATGACAGCTGCGACACCAACCCATTGCGATACAAGCTGCAGCAGTCACCCCTCCACGCCATCGGACGCGCGCGGGACGCCATAGAAAACAGGGGTTAAGTCGTCTCAGTATCCGGGGAGATAATGGCCAAGTTCCGCAGTTCAAAAAGGTGAACAAAAGGTCGTGTGCCTGCCATTAGGCCCGAGACAGTCTGCACATCAGTGTAGACAACCACAGTAAACAGCCTAAGGCTTTCGGATCATCGTGTCATATCTTAATACGTCGAATTATTAACGGTGAAGACCAATCTATTCAAATAACTATACGATATTTTAGTCCACGCTGTAGACGTACATATGTGTGAAGGTGTACTCACCTGGTTGTGCTTGCTGGGGTTAAGCTTTGGCTCTTTGGTCGCGTCGATTATTGTGTGTGTGTGTGTGTGTGTGTGTGTGTGTGTGTGTGTGTGTGTGTGAATGGGAGACGGGACAATTTCGAGGACCAGGAAAGGCTTTCAGAGTCAGCAGTTATAACCCCCGGGGAACGACCCTTCGCTTGAGCGCTGGCTATGACGACCGCCCGACAGAAAAACAAACAAGCACTTAAGCACTTGAATCTGTATAGACGGGGACTGTTAAGTTTATGAGAGAGAGAGAGAGAGAGAGAGAGAGAAAGAGAGAGAGAGAGAGAGAGAGAGAGAGAGAGAGAGAGAGAGAGAGAGAGAGAGAGAGAGAGAGAGAGAGAGAGAGAGAGAGAGAAAGAGAGAGAGAGAGAGAGAGAATTAATCCCATAAAACTCTACCGTCTTAAAACTTGGACTCCAGCATGAAAGTTCAACAAGTGTAATTACCCGGCGGGTCTTGGACAGTAAAATATTATGGATGCTAAACCATGCCAAATGAGAAGAGATTTTATGAGTCTGTTTTTTTTTTACACTTTGTATTTATGTCTGTCCGTCAAACGCACACACAGGAAGGGTCCAGCAAGTGGTTGTTAGAGTTTAACCCGATCAAATGTAATATAATGAAGATAGGATTAGGGAGCAGGAGACCAGATACAAGGTATCATTTGGGAGATGAAATTCCTCTAGAATCAGAGAAAGAGAAAGACCTGGGGGTTGATATCACGCCAGACCTGTCCCCTGAAGATCATATCAAGAGGATAGCATCAGCGGCATATGCCAGGTTGGTTAACATAAGAATGGTCTTTAGAAACGTGTGTAAGGAATCATTCAGAACCTTGTATATCACGTATGTCAGACCAATCCTGGAGTATGCAGCTCCAGCATAGAGTTCATATCTCGTCAAGGATAAAACTAAATTAGAGAAGGTTCACAGGTTTGCCACCAGACTAGTGTCCGAACTGAGGGACATGAACTATGAGGAGAGACTACGGGAATTAAACCTCACGTCGCTGGAGGACAGGAGAGTTAGGGGGACATGATCATAACATAGAAGATTCTCAAAAGGAATTGATAGGGCAGACTAACACAGTTTATTTTTTAACACAAGGGGCACACCCACTAGGGATCACAGAATATTGAGTGCCCAAATGAGCCATAAAGACATTAGAAAGAATTTGTTTAGTGTCAGAGTAGTTAAGAAATGGACTGCATTAGGCAGTGATGTGGTGGAGGCTGACTCCATACACAGTTTCAAATGTAGATATGATAGAGCCCAGTAGGCTTAGGAACCTGTACACCAGTTGATTGAGAGTTGAGAGGCGGGACTAGAGAGCCGAAGCTCAACCCCCGCAAGTACAACTAGGTGAATACACACACATCTCCTGGATATAATCCACGATAACAGTCTAACTCTCAGGTATCTTGAATTACGGTCTCTGACCACTCGGCCGCGAGGCCCTGTACTCACCTAGTTGTGTTTGCGGGTGTTGAGCTCTGGCTCTTTGGTCCCGCCTCTCAACCTGTGTTTGCGTGTGTGCGCGCGCGAGTGTGTTAATGTCTGTCTGTCTCAGCCTGTCCCGGCCTTTGTACAGCCAACTCGGAAGTGCTTTCACTTTTAGCTTTCACTCTTGTAAAGTGGCGCTTCCACCACCACTACCTTCCTGTTCCGTCCCTGTACAGTGATGCTCTCTCTCTCTTCTGTTCCTTCTCTACCCTCCCTCTCTTCCTCTCATTCGTGAGGAGAGAGAGAGGAGGGTAGTCCTTCTCTCTCTCTCTCACTCTCTCTCTCTCTCTCTCTCTCTCTCTCTCTCTCTCTCTCTCTCTCTCTCTCTCTCTCTCTCTCTCTCTCTCTCTCTCTCTCTCTCTCCCTCTCTCTCCCTCTCTCTCCCAGCTGCCTGTAAATGATGTGTAAATTTACGAATGAAGTGTAAATAAATAATTTCCTTTTCCTTGACTTATCACTTTCCCTTTTCTGCCTACCTCTCGTCTCTCTCCCTCTCCCTCACTTCTCCTCCTCCTCCTACCTCCTTTCTCTCCTTTCATCCTTCCTCTCTCCCTCTACCCTTCTCTCACTTTTCTCTTCTGGAATGGACACTAACCAACTCGCAAAATAATTGAGCAAGAACTGACTCTTGCTGGAGCCAACCATTGGGAACGATGGACCGAGTTAAACAGATAAGGAAGGAGAGGGTAGAGGGTAGAGGAAGAGGGGGATAAGGAGGGGAGGAAATTGAAGGGTGGGTGGGAAGAGAAGGGGAGATAGAGGGGGGGATGAAACGAGGGGAATGTCGTATAGAGTTTTTGTAGGTTGGTGTGAAATATCAAGTTTGTGTTGTAGAGTTGTGTGTGTGTGTGTGTCTCTATGCTCTACATCTCTCTCTATCTCCCTCTTTCTCTGTCTGTCTGTCTCTCTCTCTCTCTCTCTCTCTCTCTCTCTCTCTCTCTCTCCCTCTCTCCCTCCCTCACACCGCAGAGACATACAGAACTCCGTATCTCTATATATGTAGATAAATTCTTGAGAATACATTCAATATTATCCTGGAATATTAAGAAGATTTAAAGAAATTCTGATTATAAAATGCGATAACAGTAATAAAAATAATTACAAGTCCAAAAGGAAGAAAAAATGTCATTAGAAAAATCAAAATAAACAGTTGGAAAGCAAATAGTTCTACCCAGTATGGACGCGGTGAATCTTACTAATCCTTCAGACAAGTTTTAGCTGTTGGGGAAAAAAAAGCTAAATGAGCTGATCACGCTACTTTCTCTCACTACGACCCTCTCCGTGCCCAATCACTTAAGCTGGATAGTAGAGCGGTTTAGTGGGGAAACTTAGGGAGAAAACGTGGTTCGTCGTCCGTGAAAGAAAATGGAAAATAGGTAGCATACAATTCAACCTTAAATCTAAAAAAAAATTGAGATTTTTAAAAAAATGAGCTGATAAAAAGTTTTACTGTTTATAAAAGTATAATTTTACTAAATAGAATTCAAATAGGATTCCATTTTCTCTCATAATCATATGCAAAAAATGCTAAGGTCGCTTTACGCAAAAGTAAATAGGGCACTAAAAAAAAGGTTTGTTTTTTTAGTTACGTAGAAGACAAACTTGGCATCTCTGCGATTTCCGGGTCAGCTGCGGGGTTTAATAACAGATGGACTATTTCTTATTGATGAAGTCAAGGCTTTTCTGCAAGCCGGGTTTAATGTGTCAAGTGTGTTGGCGCTCAGTATGATCTGTGAGGAGGTCCTGTGTGTGTGTACTCACCTTGTGCTTGCGGGGGTTGAGCTCTGGCTCTTTGGTCCCGCCTATCAACTGTCAGTCAACTGGTGTACAGATTCCTGGGCCTACTGGGCTGTGTGTGTGTGTTAATGTATGAATTCTCTCTCTCTCTCGAGAGAGAGAGAGAGGCCATGATATCCATGTTATCTAGGACGATAGATGAACACACCACACACACCCTTATGATAACAGTGTTTCGTTGCTATCATTATTGAATCATACTCAATAAAGGTGATTTTTTTTAACTCTACGATGAGACGACAAGAACCCAAACCCGGCCTGGTCGAGGACCGGGCCGCGGGGACGTTGAGCCCAGAACTCATCACAAGGTAACCCAACAAATCATCCTCTGCAACATCCAACCCCCCCCCCCCCCTAGCAATACAAACAATGCAGTGTGGAAATGCTGTGACTCAACGCAATTCAACAAAGGAGAAATAAAGCAGAAATTCTCAGTGATAATTATACATATGTGTTGCAAAATGCTATCCTCTGTTGCGAGTGTTGCAACTTTGCCGTGTTTGTACACAATCGGGGACAGGAAGCCTGTATCTATATCTTAAGGGGGGGGGGGTCCAATGGCCCCAGAGGGGGGTAGAATGACCCCTGTTCCCAGACATAATCAGTTAATATTTTTATAATTATGTGTAAAGTATTAATTTAAAGGTAAGTTTCTTCTGCGTGTGTGTGTGTGTGTGTGTGTGTGTGTGTGTGTGTGTGTGTGTGTACTCACCTAGTTGTGTTTGCGGGGGTTGAGCTCTGGCTCTTTGGTCCCGCCTCTCAACCGTCAATCAACAGGCGTCCTTACTTACTGTGTGTGTGTGTGTGTGTGTGTGTGTGTGTGTGTGTTTGTGTGTACTCACCTAGTTGTGTTTGCGGGGGTTGAGCTCTGGCTCTTTGGTCCCGCCTCTCAACCGTCAATCAACAGGCGTCCTTACTTACTGTGTGTGTGTGTGTGTGTGTGTGTGTGTGTGTGTGTGTGTGTGTGTGTGTGTGTGGGAGTAAAACAGCTTTACATAATGTTGCGTGACTTTTCCCGTTGCCAGCGTGAGATTACTTGCAACATTTGCCATAAAAGCTGCATCCCTGAATTCCTCCTCGACTCCAGGATGTAATTATTTTTAAAATTATCTATTGAATTACTCTGTGTAATGTTATTGCTTTGTGCTTTTCTGCCCGCGTTTATGTGTTTTATATCTATGTTGTCTATGTGGTCTATGTTGGTGTGTTTGTCACATGGGGGAACACTCTCTCTCTCTCTCTCTCTCTCTCTCTCTCTCTCTCTCTCTCTCTCTCTCTCTCTCTCTCTCTCTCTCTCTCTCTCTCTCTCTCTCTCTCTCTCTCTCTCTCTTTTGGGGTTCATTTCGTGAGCCCATTATATGTCTATGTAACCCTTACTGCAATCGCTGACAGGATGGGTATGGGTTCACTACCACTCACAGGATGGGTATGGGGTTCACTACCACTCACAGGATTAGTATGGGGTCCACTACCACTCACAGGATGGGTATGGGGTCCACTACCACTCACAGGATGGGTATGGGGGTCCACTACCGCCCACAGGATGGGTATGGGGTCCACTACCACTCACAGGATGGGTATGGGGTCCACTACCACTCACAGGATGGGTATGGGGTACACTACCACTCACAGGATGGGTATGGGGTACACTACCACTCACAGGATGGGTATGGGGTACACTACCACTCACAGGATGGGTATGGGGTCCACTACCACTCACAGGATGGGTATGGGGTCCACTACCACTCACAGGATGGGTATGGGGTTCACTACCACTCACAGGATGGGTATGGGGTACACTACCACTCACAGGATGGGTATGGGGTCCACTACCACTCACAGGATGGGTATGGGGTTCACTACCACTCACAGGATGGGTATGGGGTACACTACCACTCACAGGATGGGTATGGGGTCCACTACCACTCACAGGATGGGTATGGGGTCCACTACCACTCACAGGATGGGTATGGGGTACACTACCACTCACAGGATGGGTATGGGGTACACTACCACTCACAGGATGGGTATGGGGTACACTACCACTCACAGGATGGGTATGGGGTCCACTACCACTCACAGTATGGGTATGGGGTCCACTACCACTCACAGGATGGGTATGGGGTCCACTACCACCCACAGGATGGGTATGGGGTCCACTACCACTCACAGGATGGGTATGGGGTCCACTACCACTCACAGGATGGGTATGGGGTCCACTACCACTCACAGGATGGGTATGGGGTCCACTACCACCCACAGGATGGGTATGGGGTCCACTACCACCCACAGGATGGGTATGGGGTCCACTACCACTCACAGGATGGGTATGGGGTCCACTACCACTCACAGGATGGGTATGGGGTCCACTACCACTCACAGGATGGGTATGGGGTCCACTACCACTCACAGGATGGGTATGGGGTCCACTACCACTCACAGGATGGGTATGGGGTCCACCTACAACCCATAGAATGGACATAGGTTGTATAATATATAAACTAAATATAACTAAAATACCAAAAAACTGGTGATATGGTTCTCTCCAGGGGGAAAATATACGACCTAGTCGAACATCACTCACGATCATACTCCTCAATATATCGTATATATATTATATACGATATACCTCAATATATCGTATATTTTGACGAGAGGCTGTTCATTCCATGCCCCAACTGTGTTGTTGGCCAGTTTGCAAAATGTGCTTTGTTCGGCCGTCCGTCCTTTGTGACAGTCGGGCTGTTTGGGGGCTTCAAACAAGCTCAACAGCGCTCTTTTGGACCCTGGCGGTAAGCTTTGGCTTATGTTCACCTAAACTGTTTGATGTTGCATTCTGCTCTCACGGGTTTTTGTGTCGGATTGGAAAGGAGGATTGAAGAGGGGAAAGGGTGGGGGGATTGGAGAGGGGGGGAGGGGGTGTGTGAGGGGTGTAGGGGATTGGCAGATGGTGAGAGATAGAGGGTGAAATAGATAGGATAATGTATAACTAACCTGTAGTTAGTTATAATGGTTCGGAGAATATAGAAGCATCTAGAGGAAGTATGGGCCAATTGGCCCTCTGCAGTTACTTCCATTCTTATACTCTCATATACATTCTTATACTCTCATATACATTCTTATACTCTCATATACATTCTTATACTCTCATATACATTCTTATACTCAAGTATGACGGATTGGCTGACTCTGTTTAGTGTTTACAGGTTACAGTTGTGTGTGTGTAAACTAAAGTCTTTGAAAATGTAATAAGTTATTACGAAACGCGTTCAAGCGTCGCGTCAGACTAGAAATAAAAATGAATTTTGGAAAATTGATTTTTGAATTACCACCAACAGTGAAAAGAAATGTACGAAAGATAGAGAAAATTCGTGTTAGAATTATTAATCTTACTTTTTCGGTCATATTTAATAATATATGTCTACAGGAAAGACTGCTACCAAAATATACTAATATATATATATATATAAATATATATATATATATATATATATATATATATATATATATATATATATATATATATATATATCCGTGATCTTGGAGTGTATTTGAGGCTTCCTTACACCTGTTCCTAGGATAAGGATGTTCCTATCCTTAACATTTGTCTAGGAATCTCAGAATACACATTAGAATAGTTCAAACAGAAGCCATCCTTAGCGATCAATTATATAACCTTGGTTGAGTCATTAGTACTCACGTCCTTCTAGAATATTCCAGAAAAAAGCGTTCTGACTTGTCGTTAATGACCGTTATTATTTGAATTCAAAAATATCTTTTTTTTTTGTCAAAACGTTTTTTTGTTTTAGTTCACCCCTTTGAGGGTTTTAAAATATTACTTTTAATATTGGTGAATTTTATGACGTTAGTTCAGAATTCAGATGAGAGGAATAATAAAGTTTGTGGGCCTTTGACAAGCCGCCG
>NC_091215.1:28787116-28837116 GCF_040958095.1 Procambarus clarkii | reverse complement strand
TTGACTCTTGGATCCCGCCTAGATCCTGTGTGTGTGTGTGTGTGTGTGTGTGTGTGTGTGTACTCACCTGCTTGTGCTTGCGGGGGTTGAGCTCTGGCTCTTTGGTCCCGCCTCTCAACCGTCAATCAACAGGTGTACAGGTTCCTGTGTGTGTGTGTGTGTGTGTGTGTGTGTGTGTGTGTGTGTGTGTGTGCGTGTGTGTGTGTGTGTGTGTGTGTGTGTGTGTGTGTGTGTGTGTGTGTGTGTGTGTGTGTGTTCTAGACTATGTCACGACGGTTTATATAGGGCTGACTCTTCCCCCGGATCTTAGGGGCGGGGGTTCGATCACTTGCGGAACCTGTTTATCTTTCCTCTGTCATGGCGGCTTCGTTTATTTATCGGTTTTGGAGCTCCGAAGCGCTACGAGATACTTTACAAGCAATAATAACCTTAGGTTGTGATGTTTCCAAGTTCGTTAGCTGTTTGATAAATGTAAACAAAGTCGCCATGATTGAGGAAAGATGTACAGGTTTCGTCAGTGGTTGATGCCTTCCCTATAACCGAACCTTCCCTTGGGTAAATTTGGGATTGTTGTATTCAGGTAGTTGTTGTTGTTGTTTAAGATTTGCTACCTGAATAAAAAGTTCCATGTAGCACGGTCTATGGTGAGCCCGTGAGTATTCAGGTGAATTGGGTAATTATAAGGAGAGGGTTCCAAGCCTGCGCGAATTATCCAACTTGTGAGAGATACGAGGACAAGGATCTGGGATAGCAAGGAATGATACCCAACCGCTTGGATCGTCGGGTATCGAACCCCGACCTGCAAAAAGCGAGGCCGTCGCTTTATCGTCCAGTCAAAATAGACGAAATAGGGAGCTATAGGTGAATGGACAGTATGGAGTAATATGTAAGGGGGTATTCTTGAACGTATGTATGTATGTATGTATGTATGTATGTATGTATGTATGTATGTATGTATCTTGAGATTATCTTGAGATGATTTCGGGGCTTTTAGTGTCCCCGCGGCCCGGTCCTTGACCAGGCCTCCACCCCCAGGAAGCAGCCCGTGACAGCTGACTAACACCCAGGTACCTATTTTACTGCTAGGTAACAGGGGCATAGGGTGAAAGAAACTCTGCCCATTGTTTCTCGCCGGCGCCTGGGATGGAACCCAGGACCACAGGATCACAAGTCCAGCGTGCTGTCCGCTCGGCCGACCGGCTCCCATGTAAGTATGTCCGTTATATAAGAGCGTTTACGGTGATATATCGCTTGAACGTAACGCCATAAAATAAACATTTTGATTTTTCAAAATCAGATGAAAATTACATGTAATAGGAAACTTTCAATTCACGAAATAGGAAACTTTTGTTTTATATTTTTAATTTTTAAGTAATGGTATTGCCATAAAAATTTTTACAATTTCTTACATTGGAAAAGGAGTTTCTTATTTGGTAATTGCAAATTATGTATAGCTTACTGAGAGGTATAAATAAAATTGTTTTTATCTCTTTCTCTCTCTCTCTCTCTCTCTCTCTCTCTCTCTCTCTCTCTCTCTCTCTCTCTCTCTCTCTCTCTCTCTCTCTCTCTCTCTCTCTCTCTCTCTCTCTCTCTCCCCCCTCCCTCTCTCTCTCTCTCTCTCTCTCTCTCTCTCTCTCTCTCTCTCTCTCTCTCTCTCTCTCTCTCTCTCTCTCTCTCTCTCTCTCTCTCTCTCTCCCCTCCCTCCCTCTCTCTCTCTCTCTCTCTCTCTCTCTCTCTCTCTCTCTCTCTCTCTCTCTCTCTCTCTCTCTCTCTCTCTCTCTCTCTCTCTCTCTCTCTATATCTCTCTCTCTCTCTCTCTCTCTCTCTCTCTCTCTCTCTCTCTCTCTCTCTCTCTCTCTCTCTCTCTCTCTCCTCTCTCCCTCTCTCTCTCTCCCCCCTCCCTCCCTCTCTCTCTCTCTCTCTCTCTCTCTCTCTCTCTCTCTCTCTCTCTCTCTCTCTCTCTCTCTCTTTGCTGATTTTGAACTTAAGAACGCCGCTAATTTTAAGCTAGAGAACGCTGCTATATATACGCTCTCTCTCTACTAATTACAGCATAAGATACAGAACCTGTTTCAAGTACAGGGTTGAAAAAAAATCTCAAATTTTTACATGGCCGACGAAAAACACAAGAGTAAATATATTTAGAGAAGCCTAAATATTAACGCAGGCAAAACCCGAAAGCGTAAATATTTACACCGGCGGAAACCAGTCGGATACGATGGGCATGACTTCTTCAGAAAACATTTACAGGGGGAAGGTTCCACAGAACTGTTCCACAGAACTGTTCCACAGAGCTGTTCCACAGAGCTGTTCCACAGGACGATTTCAGTTGAATGGTAGATAGAGACGCTGTCAATTCGGATTTAGGAGGTGAGAATGAATGAGAAATAGGCAATTTAAGGTAACAGGAGGTCACAGAGGGTGCCATAGACGGCACGTATCCACGAGTGTATGGCATATGTATACATTATGCATACATGGGATGCTTCCGTGCGTGCAACCGCGCGAGCGCGAGCGCGTATATCCTGCCATGTTTGTTTTTCTACTAACAGTTTACATGTTTGGAAAGCGAATATGTTACATATAATTAAATCACGTCGCGCGCGCGCACGCACACACACACACACACACACACACACACACACACACACACACACACACACACACACACACACACACACACACACACACACACACACACATACACACACACACACATACACACACACACATACACACACACACATACACACACACACACACACACACACACACACACACACACACATACATACACACACACACACACACACACACACACACACACACACACATACACACACACACACACACACACACACACACACACACACACACACACACATACATACACACACACACACACACACACACACACACACACACACACACACACAGGGTGTGTGTGTGTGTAGTTGTAGGGGGTCTGGTAGCTGAGTGGACAGCGCGCAGGGCTCGTAATTCTGTAGCCCGGGTTTGATTCCCGGACCAGGCAGAAACAAATGGGCAAAGTTTCTTTTACTCTGATGCCCCTGTTACCTAGCAGTAAATAGGTACCTGGGAGTTAGACAGCTGTTACAGAGCTGCTTCCTGGGGGGAGGGGAAATTAGCTTGTTAGTAGTTAGAGACAGTTGATTGACAGTTGAGAGGCGGGACCAAAGAGCCAACGCTCAACCCCTGCAAGCACAACTAGGTGAGTACACCTTGGTGTAATAATTAGGCAAGGAAGGAAGTAACTATCAGGAGAAAGCGCCAAGCCATCACGACTATATAGCACTGGGAAAGGGGTCAGGATAAGGATTTGGGATGGGACGAGGGGAAAGGAATGGTGCCCCAACCACTTGTGGACGGTCGGGAATTGAACGCCGACCCGCATGAAGCGAGACCGTCGCTCTACCGTCCTCAAATAATGAGGCAAACAAATCAAGGAATCCCACCTCTCCCACCTGTACCTGGCGGCCCTCACCCTTCCCATCGTCCTACATGGGAGGGGTGAGAAGGATGGGATAGGGAGGAGAGGCAGGGGGGGGGGGGACAGGAGGGGTTCTTACAAGGCTTTGTGGACCGGTTCTCATTAACTGGTGGACGTATAGCCTCAACCCGCGCCCAGCAGGGGATAGCTGAAAGGCCTTCGTGAGGCACAAGCACTCACGACTTGTACCTGCTGCGGCCTGGTGGCCCTGGATATTGTCACTGACCCGGCTTTGGGCTTGGCAGCAGCTTGAACAAGCCTATACCCTCAGCACGTGTCTAAAAGGTTCATACCCACGCCCGCCAAACAATAATAACTACCAGTGTGGCCAACCCACATGACTTATCAAACTTAGGAATATGTTGATATTTTCAGTGTATAATAATTTTATTGTTTTGAATAAGTGTTTCCCATCGCGTGAGAAATATTGAGAGGCACGAGAGAGAGAGAGAGAGAGAGAGAGAGAGAGAGAGAGAGAGAGAGAGAGAGAGAGAGAGAGAGAGAGACAGACAGACAGACAGACAGACAGACAGACAGACAGAGAGTGAGAGAGAGAGAGAGAGAGAGAGAGAGAGAGGGAGAGAGAGAGAGAGAGAGAGAGAGAGAGAGAGAGAGAGAGAGAGAGAGAGAGAGAGAGAGAGAGAGAGAGAGACAGAGACAGAGACAGAGACAGACAGGCAGATAGACAGACAGACAGAGAGTGAGAGACAGACAGAGAGAGAGAGACAGAGACAGAGACAGACAGACAGACAGACAGACAGACAGACAGACAGACAGACAGACAGACAGAGAGTGAGAGAGAGGCGGAGAAAGAGAGGAAGGGGAACAACTCAAAAAGAGAATCAATTAAGGAGAATGACCTCAAAAGCAGGCGAGTGAGATATAAGATAAATCATAAATAAGGATTTAAAGATGAGAGGAACAACGAGACGGATTGTTATAGGCGTGAGGGTGGAGGGTAAGGTGAGTAATTATACTAGTTAATCCTTGTATAACATGGGGGGATTACACCAGTTCTTGTATAACCTGGTAGGGATTACCCCAGTCAATCCTTGTATAACATGTAGGGGATTACCCCAGTCAATCCTTGTATAACATGTAGGGGATTACCCCAGTCAATCCTTGTATAACATGTAGGGGATTACCCCAGTCAATCCTTGTATAACATGAAGGGATTACCTCAGTCAATCCTTGTATAACATGCGAGGGATTACCCCAGTCAATCCTTGTATAACATGCGAGGGATTACCCCAGTTAATCCTTGTATAACATCCTGGAACATTTCTCTATGAAAAGGTCTCTGATGCTTCCACTCTGCTGATCAAAACCCCTTCCCCTAGCACACACATTTTTAGAATCAAAATCAAAAAATCGTTCCCAGAGGAACGTTTCTAAAGTTCCCTGCAGTATTTGTCGTATTAAACGAGACTCCATATTTCCCCCTCACCGGACGCTAGGGGGAAGGAAGGGGAGGTATGGAAGGGGGAGGAGAGGTAAAGGGAAGGAGAGGTTAGAGGTGGAGGTATAGAGAGAGAAGGGGGAAAGGGAGCGGAGGAATCACTTTTTGTGTACATTTCGACGTGGTTTCCCCAGTTCAATCAAATTGTTACTGCATCATTGTATGACTCGTGTGGTTCAGATGTTGGGGTATTATGGTATATTGAGGTTTCGTGCTCTGTCTCTGTCTCTTTCTGTCTCTGTCTCTCTGTCTCTCTCTCTCTCTCTCTCTCTCTCTCTCTCTCTCTCTCTCTCTCTCTCTCTCTCTCTCTCTCTCTCTCTCTCTCTCTCTCTCTCTCTCTCTCTCTCTCTCTCTCTCTCCCATTGTTAGTCAACCACTTGGAGTGGACGGTAGAGCGACGGTCTCGCTTCATGCAGGTCGGGGTTCAATCCCCGATCGTCCAAGTAGTTAGCCACCATTCCTTTCCCCCCCGTCCCATCCCAGTTCCTTAACTCGATCCCTTGCCTCTGCTTCCCAGTTCCAATAGTTTCCTTCCTCTTCTTCTCTTTTATCCTCTGTTGTACTGCCTCTATTTCCGTACCCCATTTATATCACTTTGGTTCTGAATCTTTTGTTCTCTTTTCTCTCTCTCTTAGTTATGGCATTTAGTCCATTTTCCTCCTTTAAATTCCTATTTTGTCTTCCTCTTCCATTTATGCCTCTTCTTCCCTTCATCCTAACTCCTGTACCTCCCTCATTTATCTACATTTCTCCTTCTTTCTAATTCAAATCCTCCTTCCCTATCTCTTTTTCCTATCTTCTCGCTTTATCTCCCCCTTCCCTATCTCTTTTTCCTCCCTTCTCGCTTTATCTCCCCCTTCCCTATCTCTTTTCCCTTACCCCTCTCCCTCCCCTCTCTCATTCGCGTCTCCCTTTTCCACTGTGCATCAGGGGATCAGGTCAGCTTCGCCAACCTTGCAGACTGAGTTAACATAAATTTCGTGCAAAGCAGGTCAGTCTGTCGCCTCCAACCACTCCTACTCTCTCTCTCTCTCTCTCTCTCTCTCTCTCTCTCTCTCTCTCTCTCTCTCTCTCTCTCTCTCTCTCTCTCTCTCTCTCTCTCTCTCTCTCTCTCTCTCTCTCTCTCTCTCTCTCTCTGTCTCTCTCTCTCTCTCTCTCTCTCTCTCTCTCTCTCTCTCTCTCTCTCTCTCTCTTTCTCTCTCTCTCTCTCTCTCTCTCTCTCTCTCTCTCTCTCTCTCTCTCTCTCTCTCTCTCTCTCTCTCTCTCTCTCTCTCTCTCTCTCTCTCTCTGTCTCTCTCTCTCTCTCTCTCTCTCTCTCTCTCTCTCTCTCTCTCTCTCTCTCTCTCTCTTTCTCTCTCTCTCTCTCTCTCTCTCTCTCTCTCTCTCTCTCTCTCTCTCTCTGTCTCTCTCTCTCTCTCTCTCTCTCTCTCTCTCTCTCTCTCTCTCTCTCTCTCTCTCTGTCTCTCTCTCTCTCTCTCTCTCTCTCACTATTCCTTTCTCCCTTCTGGCTCCCTATCAAAGGAAAATGTTTAGAAAGAAAAACTGGGAATAAAAGGGAGAACAAATCAGAAACATAGAGGTTGAAAATGGAGAGAAGAGATTAAAAAGTTGGAAGTTGAAGGTAAATGAAAAAGGGATGGAAAAGAGACCGAATGAAAGGCATGGATGTAAATAGAGAGAGAGACGGGTAGACAGGCAGACAGACAGACAGAGAATGAGACAGAGATATGTCTACATCACAAGTCATTCCCAACCCTGTATGTCTCGGTATTCCTTAAAGAGACTCGAACTTAGGTCTGTTGGATTGCTGGTCAAATAACAGGAAAACATATGGTAACTAACACAGTAGTGATAAACAGGATAGGCAGAACATAGCACGAAAAATAACACTAACAACAAGAACAACAACAAGCCCATAACTAACCGGATCACGTTGTAATCCGGATTAATTATAGACTCCCCCCCCCCCTCCTCCCCTCCCGTTAGGGTTAATATATATATACCATCCTGTTGTTTACTGGCCTACCCCCCCTCACTATTGGGGGGGGGGGTAGCTGTTATTGGTGGAGTTGTTGTTGTTGGTGGTTGTGGTGGTAGTTGTGGAGGAGACTCTGGGAGGTGTGAGAAGTATGAAGGGATGAATACAATCCTCACAATCCTCACAATCATCCCACAATCATCCCATGGTTAAATTGCGTTTGTATAGGAGGTGGTATATTATAGTGTATTTGGGATGTATTGGTGCAGCCTGCACATGTAAAGCTGCCGCCCAGTTGGGTGGGTGTGGAGCACATGACTGTAAAGCTGCCGCCCAGTTGGGTGGGTGTGGAGCACATGACTGTAAAGCTGCCGTCCAGTTGGATGGGTGTGGAGCACATGACTGTAAAGCTGCCGCCCAGTTGGGTGGGTGTGGAGCACATGACTGTAAAGCTGCCGCCCAGTTGGGTGGGTGTGGAGCACATGACTGTAAAGCTGCCGCCCAGTTGGGTGGGTGTGGAGCACATGACTGTAAAGCTGCCGCCCAGTTGGGTGGGTGTGGAGCACATGACTGTAAAGCTGCCGTCCAGTTGGATGGGTGTGGAGCACATGACTGTAAAGCTGCCGCCCAGTTGGGTGGGTGTGGAGCAAGACTAGTAACTGTGTGACTCACCATAGATGTAAAGTGCCTGGTATAGTGACTGTTGTGAACTTCTTGTTGATCACTTGTGATATAAAAAGATTATTGATATGTATATGTATTTATGTTAATGATTGTATATATTTGTACATGTGTATGTGTATATATATATATATATATATATATATATATATATATATATATATATATATATATATATATACATATATATATATATATGTATATATATATATATATATATATATATATATATATATATATATATATATATATATATATATATATATATATATATATATATATACACCCACGGGGTTCCCAGCGGAGTAACCATGGAAGAGTGTGTTGAACTGTCTCCTGATATCATCTACATGCAGTTTTAACTGAAACTAACTATGCAGAGCTTGTGACGTGTCAATGTGTGCATTTGCAGCATCAATCACTACTGTTGTAGGGATTCCCACAGGTGAAAACGTGATTGTAGGGGGTTCCCACCGGTGAAAACGTGATTGTAGGGGGTTCCCACCGGTGAAAACGTGATTGTAGGGGGTTCCCACAGGTGAAAACGTGATTGTAGGGGGTTCCCACCGGTGAAAACGTGATTGTAGGGGGTTCCCACAGGTGAGAATGTGATTGGAGTAGAGGGGGAATGAGACATAAAGGGATGTGAATCACTGCTCTGGACCACTACATTACTCCACACCTGCCACACATATGTTCCTCGTATGGCATTCTTACCTCTAGATTATTAACATCATTTCTAGCACCTTTTCGACGCCCCGAAGGAAACCAGAGAGTAAGGAATGACCGAGCGAACGAGAGCCTAGCGAGCCAAATAGACGCAATTTACTCTTCTGGCGTTGGAGATTTGCGGTAGTTAGTGCTGGTTGATGTACTGGAATGGTGGGCCCATTGGTCTAATGGGTGGTTAGGGAGGGTGATATGGCCGTGAGGTATCGTCTGGGAGGGGTTGATAAGTGACTCCTGTTGCCTGTAGCGTCTCCGAGGCTTCTTGGGGTCTTGAGTAAGATGAAGGAGCGTGTATCTGGTTATTGACAGCTTACTGTCTACCAGTTGCTCACCCTGTCGGTCACCCTGTCGGTCACCCGTCGGTCACCCGTCGGTCACCCGTCGGTCACTCGTCTATATATCGCCAGTGTCGTGTTGAACTCCATTAGGTAATCAGGGAAGGTCTGAAATCACGAATTTAGAAGTCATCAATCATTTGTCACATTTGTTATAATGGAAACGTGTGTCTCTCTCTGTCTCTCTCTCTCTCTCTCTCTCTCTCCCTCCCTCCCTCCAGCACATCTCAGGGCTTGTGCTCAACCTTTCACTCCTTCCCTCTCTTCTGACACTTCCCCTTCCTTTGATAGGAGTGTGCCTATCTTTCCCCCCTTCCCCCCATCACCCCTTCCATCTCCCTGGTTATACCCTCTTCCTCGTCCGCCGGATTGCACTGAGTTTAATTCAAGGCTTAGAAAGTTATCTTCCGTCCAGTGAAGCTGTTCCAGTGTCTGTCGCCAGTGGAAGGAAAAGAGGCAGTGATGGAAGGAGAAGAGGCAGTGATGGAAGGAAAAGAGGCAGTGATGGAAGGAAAAGAGGCAGTGATGGAAGGAAAAGAGGCAGTGATGGAAGGAAAAGAGGCAGTGATGGAAGGAAAAGAGGCAGTGATGGAAGGAAAAGAGGCAGTGATGGAAGGAAAAGAGGCAGTGATGGAAGGAGAAGAGGCAGTGATGGAAGGAAAAGAGGCAGTGATGGAAGGAAAAGAGGCAGTGATGGAAGGAAAAGAGGCAGTGATGGAAGGAGAAGAGGCAGTGATAGAAGATAGGACACAGGAAGTAGTGGTGTAAGAGGACCAATTAAGAAACAAAAAACATTTAATGCCTACTATAACCCGTCTCGGAGTTACTGGTATTCTGTACGTCCTCAAAATAATAATCCGAAGAATTTTTGATATTGTGTCATTACGTCGACGTCTTGAAGACGTTGAGGACTGTGAGAGGAAGGGCAGGGAATCTGGTGGTGAGGAATTGGGCGCTGTTGGAGCATCGAATCTTATAAAACGCCGAAAACCTTTTGCAACATTTGTATCAGAAATCGATGGCAGGAATTAATGCGTTCAGTTGTCGACTGCAAATCAGTTAGTGATAGAAATATTACTGAATTTTTATTTATAATAAAAATACTGGTCTAAGTAATATTAATATATGTCCAGGATTATATAAATTAGATAAGATTTATAATGGGTACGATTTGTGATATAAAATGATGGTAAGATAAATTTGTATTCTTATCTATTTCTGTTTCTATTCCTGTTCAATCATGTCACTTCCATTATTCGATATTAGGGTTATGAATTTTAATCTACTCATGTATAGAAGGGGGGGGGGGGGGTTTCCCTGATCTATATCTTATCTGTTTGTCTGTTTTCCTTCATGTGTTGAAACATGATGATGTATATATGTACACACACACACACACACACACACACACACACACACACACACACACACACACACACACACACACACACACACACACACACACAACTAAGTGAACTTGGTGAGTACACACACACACACACACACACACGCACACACACACACACACACATGTTCATGTTTACACACATGAACAGAATTTTGTGATTTTTATATTATCATACAGTGCGGAGAACAGATTTGTTTATTTAATTGATTATCCATCATGTTAGGGGGGAAAAATTGTAATGAACTTGGAACAAGTTGACCCACGGCAAAATAAACCCAATTCCAATGTGTTGTTTCATCTGCCTTTGTGACTAAAGTGATTCTGTCTCTCTCTCTCCTTCTTTCTCCTCTTTCTCTCCTTCTTTCTCCTCTTTCTCTCCTTGTTCCTCTCTCATTATGTCTCTCTTTCTATATTTTTTTTTAATCTTTCGTTCGCTATGTACTGCTTTAATTTAAGTTTGGTTTATCTTATCTTATTTTCTCTCATTCTTATCTCTCAGCTTACTCTTTGACACTGTGTCTCACTCAGGTTAATTTCTCTCACTATGTTTCGTAGAAAGTTCAGGGCTCCTCCCTCCTTGGGGCCGATGTTTCTCTCTCTCTCTCTCTCTCTCTCTCTCTCTCTCTCTCTCTCTCTCTCTCTCTCTCTCTCTCTCTCTCTCTCTCTCTCTCTCTCTCTCTCCCTCCCTCTCCCCCCCCCTCCCTACCTACTGGTTACCTGTCACCCTTAATCTCTCCCCTACTCTGTTCCGCCTCTTCCCCCCTTTTAGTCTTGAAAGACTTCATTTATAGCTTTTCTCCATTTCCCGCCACGTGTCGACATCTTTACTACCCTTATTCCCATTCATCTCTCTTCTTTTCTCTCATGATTTGTTCCTCCCGCTCCTTTTCCCTCTATTTCACCCACTTTCCTCTCTGCCTCTCCTCCTTCCTTCATTCCCTGTCTTCTGGAGCGTATTTAAGCCTTTTTTGCGACTCTCAGGAGTCTAACTCTCTCTCTCTCTCTCTCTCTCTCTCTCTCTCTCTCTCTCTCTCTCTCTCTCTCTCTCTCTCTCTCTCTCTCTCTCTCTCTCTCTCTCTCTCTCTCTCTCTCTGAAGAGAGAGACCATCCAACCCAAGAAATATGTTTAAAACATCTCACATATATATATATATATATATATATATATATATATATATATATATATATATATATATATATATATATATATATATATATATATATATATATATATATATCGACCGTCCTCCTTCCAAGCTTGAAGAAACAAGAGGAAAATGAACACCACAAAGACATAAATATAAAACATAGCATGAGTTTATAACATGGCTGACCATTAGTTCTTTCGAGTAGGGGTCTTGTGTTGTGTGAAGGGGGGGGGGGGTGGTGAAAAAAGAGGGTGGAGAAGGGTGGGGGGTGAAGGGTATATTAGGGGGGGGGGGTTACCAGGAAGGTCTTATATAGGGGGATATATACAATGAGACATATATCCCGGTAACTCTTATGTCGCTGAGCTTTTCGCAGTACAAGAATGTAACAACTCTTGTATATATCTCAAAAAAAAAAAAAGTAATGTGTGAGTGTATACGTTCTCAAAATTATGAGTTATCTTGCTTTGTTGTTATTTTTTGTTGCTTTACTGAGAGTTGCCGCGACGGGGGTGGGGGGTCATGGGGGGGGATATAGCCATCTATATAGGCTGAAATATATGGGAAGAATCTTGCAAGCACTATGCCAAAAAGGCAGCAGGCTTATCTTGTGTTTGTTTCGGGGTTTAGCGTCCCCGCGGCCCGGTCATCGCCCAGGCCTCCTCGGTCTATCTTAGTCAAGCACACAAAATATCAAAATCCCCCTTCCCCCCCCCCCCCACGCGGTCTGCTATCGTGCCATCGTGTCAGCAAGACGAAAAAACTCGTCGGCTATCATAAGTCAATCGATAGTCTTCATCTCTTCATCCTCTTTACTCAAAAATGCTATCCTATTCAGCTATCAAAAATGATAGCTGAATAGGATAGCGAGGTAGAGAAGTGTGGGAGGGAGAGAGGGAGAGAGAACTAAAGGAGGGGGGGGAGGGAAGGAACTATCAGGAGAAAGCGCCAAGCCATTACGACTATATAGCACTTGGAAGGGGTTAGGATAAGGATTTGGGATGGAACGGGGGGAAGGAATGGTGCCCAACCACTTGTGGACGGTCGGGGATTGAACGCCGACCTGCATGAAGCGAGACCGTCGCTCTACCGTCCAGCCCAAGTGGTTGGACCGGGATAGGGGGAGGGAAGAGAGACAGTTGTGGTATTAGCTACTGAATAAGAAAAAATTATGGAACAAATAAATATAATAAATAAATCCTAACCCTTATACTGCTCGTTCAAGCCAAAACCATGACTAAAGCTACAACGAACGAATAATTAAGGACCCCACCATACGAATAATAAAGAATCGTGAGGGGGTTTCGTTATTCATCGTTCTGTTTCCCCCTAGAACAAGTGTAGGACGCATGTCGACACAGTTTTGGAGGGTTCACCACTATCAAAAATGGATTTTAATGGTTAGGGCGGACAATGTCGACAAGATTGGTGGAGACACTACTATGTTAGGAGGGAGGGAGAGAGAGAGAGAGACAGACAGACAGATAGACAGACAGACAGACATAAGAGAGTGAAAGAGAGAGAGAGAGATTTGAGACAGAATTAACAAGGATAGAGAGAAACCAATAGAGAGAGAGAGAGATATAGAGATAAGAGACAGAATTTAAAGGAGAGAGAGAGAGAGATGAGAGATGAGACTTTCCTTTTGAAAAAAGAAAAGAGTGCTGGGCGACGGTCATCAGAGAAAGGTAGATGGAAAAGAAGCATGAGCAGCAAGAGGCAAAGAAAATATGGTCTGGGTGGAGAATGAGAAGGCAAAAGAGAGCGGCTCAAACTGACCAGTGAGAGAGAGAGAGAGAGAGGGTCAGTGAGAGAGGGCAGCTAACATACAGGTAAGATCAGCTAAGCATCCCTAGATCAGCTGAGCATCATTGTATCAGCTGAACATCACTAGATTAGCTGAGTTTGATGAGATCAGCTAATCATGGAGAGATCAGCTGAGCATCACATGATCAGCTGATCACGAGATCAGCAGAGATCGAAAACACATATACTGAACATATATGAAACATAAGATAAACTCTTTACCTCTAAATATGTTAGCTTGGGGTGTGCACTGAAAAGATTCCAGTCTCCGTTTTCTATGAATAAAGAAGATGAGATGAGGATGTTCCATGAACCGTTAAGTCGTGTCTATAACTAACGTTCTGTTTAACTGTGTTTCGTACAGACAACATTAGAAATAGCTTCAAATTTACACAAATATATTATTTTTCCGTACATAAATATTTCCGAGTAAATAATGTATTTAGGAAACTTAAAATACATATCAAAATTACACAAAAAACTAATTAAAAATTAAATGGAATGTTTGGTTCCTTTGAGCAAAGAAAACGAGGATCGAAGGAAGGGAAACTCCTCCAATGCGGCGTAGTTCCTGAAGGTCGACACACCTCTTGGTCAGCAGTGAAAGCATGACCCTTGCGGCACTTTCGCAACATTTGCCGCGTAAATGAATGCTTTTTTTACCATTCTCTGGCCCCCTTACCCCCCTCCAACCCCAACCCCTCCCTGTCAACCCCATACGCTCATTTAACACCTTCTCTTTTGCAGATTCCAGTGGGTGACCTGTGACCTCCCCTTGACCTCTGATTTGACCTCGCCTTGCCTACCCACTTGACAACACGCATCTTCCGGTTGGATTTACCCACGGGCGTGTGGATTTGGCCCCGGGTCAGGAGGATGGCAGGGTCGACTTCTGCGGTGGTGGTGGTGGGAGCGGCTCTCACCTTGCTGGTGTGCCCAACCGTCGCCGACCCCAGCAGGAGGGTGAGTATACGAGGTCACAAAGGTCAGCATTCCTGAAGAGGAAGCTGAGTCAGGATTAACGGTCTTACCTACGAGGTTTGATGAAGGCAAAATGGATGGATAATTGGATTCTTATTGAATATTTTAAGGATATTGGAGGTTGGGTCGATTGTTCGATGTCTGAGAGAGAGAGAGAGAGAGAGAGAGAGAGAGAGAGAGAGAGAGAGAGAGAGAGAGAGAGAGAGAGAGAGAGAGAGAGAGAGAGAGAGAGAGAATCAATATAACAATATTATTAGTGAATCATATATATGTGTAAAAGACTGTGTATTCCAACAATATGTACATATTAGTGATTATTTCCTGTATCACATGACAGACAGACTGATTTTGTTGAATAATTGCATGTAAAAAAAACACAATATGTATAATAATCAATAATACACAAATTTCAAAATACTAAACAAATGCAAGAAAGTGATGAAAACAAGAATACATGCTAGAATTCAAAATCGGTATTCATATGTTATGCATCTTGGCTTCACCCTGTGTGACGAGTCATACATACTCTACACATTTATATACATAAACACACATACATATTTGCGTCTTTGCATACATGGAATCGTGCATATAAAGTATACATACGGTGTCAAACACCGCACCTGAAACTCTCTCGCTCAAGAAACATTAACAAATTCACACACACGAAACGAGGAACAAAAAATAGTAAAACAAATGCTTTCACATAACTTGTAGAGACAGCTAAGACACCTTGGTTTACATAGGACTTGATGAGAGAGGAGAGCTTTGGTTTACATAGGACTTGATGAGAGAGGAGCGCTTTGGTTTACATAGGACTTGATGAGAGAGGACAGCTTTGGTTTACATAGGACTTGATGAGAGAGGAGCGCTTTGGTTTACATAGGACTTGATGAGAGAGGAGCGCTTTGGTTTACATAGGACTTGATGAGAGAGGAGCGCTTTGGTTTACATAGGACTTGATGAGAGAGGAGCGCTTTGGTTTACATAGGACTTGATGAGAGAGGAGCGCTTTGGTTTACATAGGACTTGATGAGAGAGGACAGCTTTGGTTTACATAGGACTTGATGAGAGAGGACAGCTTTGGTTTACATAGGACTTGATGAGAGAGGAGCGCTTTGGTTTACATAGGACTTGATGAGAGAGGACAGCTTTGGTTTACATAGGACTTGATGAGAGAGGACAGCTTTGGTTTACATAGGACTTGATGAGAGAGGAGCGCTTTGGTTTACATAGGACTTGATGAGAGAGGACAGCTTTGGTTTACATAGGACTTGATGAGAGAGGAGCGCTTTGGTTTACATAGGACTTGATGAGAGAGGACAGCTTTGGTTTACATAGGACTTGATGAGAGAGGAGCGCTTTGGTTTAGATAGGACTTGATGAGAGAGGAGCGCTTTGGTTTAGATAGGACTTGATGAGAGAGGACAGCTTTGGTTTACATAGGACTTGATGAGAGAGGACAGCTTTGGTTTACATAGGACTTGATGAGAGAGGACAGCTTTGGTTTACATAGGACTTGATGAGAGAGGACAGCTTTGGTTTACATAGGACTTGATGAGAGAGGACAGCTTTGGTTTACATAGGACTTGATGAGAGAGGAGCGCTTTGGTTTAGATAGGACTTGATGAGAGAGGAGCGCTTTGGTTTACATAGGACTTGATGAGAGAGGAGCGCTTTGGTTTACATAGGACTTGATGAGAGAGGAGCGCTTTGGTTTACATAGGACTTGATGAGAGAGGAGCGCTTTGGTTTACATAGGACTTGATGAGAGAGGAGCGCTTTGGTTTACATAGGACTTGATGAGAGAGGAGCGCTTTGGTTTAGATAGGACTTGATGAGAGAGGAGCGCTTTGGTTTAGATAGGACTTGATGAGAGAGGAGCGCTTTGGTTTAGATAGGACTTGATGAGAGAGGAGCGCTTTGGTTTAGATAGGACTTGATGAGAGAGGACAGCTTTGGTTTAGATAGGACTTGATGAGAGAGGACAGCTTTGGTTTAGATAGGACTTGATGAGAGAGGAGAGCTTTGGTTTAGAGAGGACAGCTTTGGTTTAGATAGGACTTGATGAGAGAGGACAGCTTTGGTTTAGATAGGACTTGATGAGAGAGGACAGCTTTGGTTTACATAGGACTTGATGAGAGAGGAGAGCTTTGGTTTTGATAGGACTTGATGAGAGAGGAGAGCTTTGGTTTAGATAGGACTTGATGAGAGAGGAGAGCTTTGGTTTACATAGGACTTGATGAGAGAGGACAGCTTTGGTTTAGATAGGACTTGATGAGAGAGGAGAGCTTTGGTTTAGATAGGACTTGATGAGAGAGGAGAGCTTTGGTTTAGATAGGACTTGATGAGAGAGGACAGCTTTGGTTTAGATAGGACTTGATGAGAGAGGAGCGCTTTGGTTTAGATAGGACTTGATGAGAGAGGAGAGCTTTGGTTTAGATAGGACTTGATGAGAGAGGACAGCTTTGGTTTAGATAGGACTTGATGAGAGGACAGCTTTGGTTTAGATAGGACTTGATGAGAGAGGAGAGCTTTGGTTTAGATAGGACTTGATGAGAGAGGACAGCTTTGGTTTAGATAGGACTTGATGAGAGAGGAGAGCTTTGGTTTAGATAGGACTTGATGAGAGAGGACAGCTTTGGTTTAGATAGGACTTGATGAGAGAGGAGAGCTTTGGTTTAGATAGGACTTGATGAGAGAGGAGAGCTTTGGTTTAGATAGGACTTGATGAGAGAGGATAGCTTTGGTTTGATTGGACTTGATAGCTTTGGTTTGATTGGACTTGTTGCGCCAGAAATGGCTTGGATCTAACAAGACATGAGAGAGACATAGGACTCTGCTTAGACAGGACTTGATTTGACAGTATGGCTTGGGTCAGACAGGACCTATAGGGATAGAACAGAACTTGGGCTAGACAGAGTTTGATATAACATGAAAACTTCAAAAAGCTACCAAGAAATGTCTAATAGATGGTTATTAGAGTTCAACCCCAACATCTGCAAGGCAATGAGTATAGAAGCAGGAGGAAGGACGCTAGAGAAACCGTACTTACCGAAAGGAAATAATAGTTAGAATAGGAGAGAAAAGCAAGTAAAATAGAAAAGGACATAGGCACAATTCCAACAGCACCATCTATTTATTTTGAGGGGATATGACCATGCCTTTCCCAGCTTCGAGAGGGAAGAGGGGAAAGGAACAGGAGATGTTTTATATGGGATGGAAAAGATGAAGGAGATCTGCTTTATGGGAAGTGGAGGAGGGGCCCTATTTTATTGGGAAGGGGAAAGGGGGAGCAGGATTAGTTGTAGTGTTTTATGGAATGGGGGAATGGACCAGAATGGTCCTTTGTATGTGAGGGGAAGAAAGAGGATGTCCTTTTTTTGTGGAGGAAGGGGGATTAAGAGGAAGACTTCTATGTAGGAAGGATGTGGGGAGGCTTAAATGGGTCTTTTTTGGGGATGTGGAAAAGGAGGATGTTCTTTTTTGTGGGATGGGATAGAGGCCGATGCCCTTCTTATGGGAGGGGGACCTTTTATGTAAGTGGGTGTGTAGCAGAGAGAGGAGATAGAAGAGAATTTAATTGTGGAAGGTGGAAAAGGAAGAGGTCCATTTTTCTGGGGGGGGGAGGGGGGAGAAATGGAAGGGAAATGGTAGAGAGAAGCTGCACCAGCTGCCATATCAGTTCCGGAGAGATGGTTGCCCGGTGAAATAGGATCAAAGCCAAGTTTTCAGTCGAGCGAATTCAGTTTTGAAGCAGCCTAGCTGGATCCTCGCGTTGGTGTGGCTACTCCCGCCAAACACACACCAAAACTACGACGTTGGTACAACGTTCCAACAAGTTTTAACACCTCCTAACCAGTTATAACAACCAATATAGCAAGTTGTAACAACGTTCTAATACGTCATAAACACGTTAAGCCAAGATGTAACAACTTTATTATAAGTTGTAACAAGCGGAAAATAGAAAGAGTTTCGGTTTGTGTTTCCAGGGCTGGTGTGGGTATACCCACATAGCTGTGCCCCACGAGGGTTGAGTTACATCTCCTGAGTCCCGCCTCTCATTTAATTAACCGTTGAACAAGTCCAGCAAGTTCATCATTATTTTACATGAACGTTACAACAACATCTTGAAGGGATGTAACTGGCTCTTTAAACATCATGTAAACGATGGATTGTATTGCCTCACTAATTTTGTAACTAGCTCAGCAAGATTGTAACTTGCTTAGCTGAAGGAATTGTGGGGTTCAGTCCCTGAGCCCATTATGTGCCTCTGTAACCCTTTCCACTACCCCCCACAAGATGGGTATGGGGTGCATAATAAATGAACTAAACTAACTAATTGCCTCACCGCCTTCATAGTTAGTATAGGGTCTCTCCGTACATTGGTTGCTGGTTTAAGTTCGATGTATGTTTATAGAGAATAGGGGGGTAGAAATAGTCTAAGCTACCCTATCCCTTTGAGATGTAGTTCTTTCTTGTCTCAATAAACATACTTGAACTTGAACTGAACGTTTAGAGAGACATCTCAAAGGGATAGAGTAGCTTTAGGCTATCTCTATCCTCCAAATTACTGCTGGTCAGTCCTTTCTAGCTCTCTAGGGAAGGGGTCAGTTTCCACAGCAAGTCAGCAACTTCGGGAGGACCTTGAGAGGGCTGTAACAATCATGTATATAGTTTCTCCCTGTACCATCCATTATTATACTTCCCTGGTTGTTTGCTTGTCTCCAGCCCCGCTATTATCCTGCAAACAATACCTTGTGTGAGGGGCTGTTATTGTCTCGTATCGAACCTGTTTATCACCCTTACGAGCACAGTTTGGCAATCACGTCTCTGTGGAAGGGGGTGGTGGGACCTTTTTCTGAAGGGTTCGCCTAGTCTATAATTGGGTCGGCTGTAGACAGCCAAATTGCTATCAGTTTTTGATATAATGATTACCGAAGGCGTATTATTCGTCTGCGCCATTAGCCAGGATGCGACAGGGATATACGACCAACGACTTCTCGTGACCTCAATTGGGTCGTTATTGTCGCTGCGAAGCTGTTTACGGGGTACTATCTTGAGGTTATCTTGAGATAATTTCGGGGCTTTTTAGTGTCCCCGCGGCCCGGTCCTCGACCAGGCCTCCACCCCCAGGAAGCAGCCCGTGACAGCTGACTAACACCCAGGTACCTATTTTACTGCTAGGTAACAGGGGCATAGGGTGAAAGAAACTCTGCCCATTGTTTCTCGCCGGCGCCCGGGATCGAACCCAGGACCACAGGATCACAAGTCCAGTGTGCTGTCCGCTCGGCCGACCGACTCCCTGAAATTAAAATTATCTGGTTGTTAAATCGTACATCGTTAATATCTGATCGTACTAAAATTGTCTGGTGTTATTGCTACTATTTGGATCTAAAGCGTGTACCGACTTGAAGACTATAATGTCATTGTAACGTTACATCTCGCATTCACATTATACATGGAAACTTAAGTTGTATCTCTTACGTTCGGCTAGGATAGGTTAACTTAGGTTATAACTAACTATATAGTTATCACTATAACTGGGTTGGGTTTGTGTATAGAGTTGTGCTAACATTGAGGAGGAGTACATACTCCTCTTCAAAGTTCTTAGATCCTACTTTTAAGATCTAAGATATTTTTATTTTAAGATTCTAAGATTTTTTTTAGAGCTAAGACCTACTAAGATTAGGTCTTAAATCCTACGATCGACACTAGCGATCGTAGGATTACGATCGTAACGATAGCCACCACTTGGACTGGTCATTGGAGCGACAGTGTCGCTTCAAGCTGGCCGGTGTTCAATCCCCGACCGTTCAAGTGGTTGGGCACCATTCCTTCCCCCCCTCGTCCCGACTCTAATTCTTATTCTCATATCCCCTCCACGTAATATATATGCTTAGTGCTTTCTGATAATTATCTTACCTTTACACAGTAGCAGCCTGGTACAGTCCTGGGTCATTGTTCTTGGTCGCTGGCGAGGCTTTGTTCTGTTCCAATGGAGGTTGATTCTGTGTTGCAATGGAGGGTTGAGGCTGTGTTGCAATGGAGGGTTGAGGCTGTGTTGCAATGGAGGTTGATTCTGTGTTGCGATGGAGGGTTGAGGCTGTGTTGCAAAGGGAAGAGGTGGGATCTGAGATGTGAATACTGCTCTCCACTGAATCTCTTCATCTGTGTATACTCACCTAGTGTCCTTTGGGGAGAGCTGAGCTTCGGCTCTTTGGTTCTGCCTCTCAACTTTCAATCAGCTGGCGTACAGGGTTGAGTGGAAAGGTGTTCGGCTTTGTTTCGAGGTCTCTGGCTCCTGATTACTGCTCCTGGCGACAATGTGGCCTCCACTTGTAACTTGGTCCAACAGGCTGTTTGTTGCTTGGAGCGGCCCGCAGGCCCACAAATCCACTAGTGTACCTTTGCTTCATTTTCAAGCTTTTTGCATTTGTTTATCATTCGTGCTGAATAAGACTTGTTTCTTCCGTTTCCCAGACTTGACTGAGGGAAGGTCATTATCAAGAGAAAGCACTAAGCCATTACGACTATATGGCACTTGGAAGGGTGATGGAAAGGTATGGTGTTCAACCACTTAGACAGTCAGGGATTGAACACCGACCTGCAAGAAGCGATACCGTCTCTCTCCCGTCCTGTCAAAGTGATTCTGACTGAATTAGAATAGAGTTCCTGAATGAATTAGAATAACAGAATATTCTAATTTTGAATTAGACTAATAGTGTAGACTTGTTTCCCACTCCCTATTTGGGCATCACCTATTCTTATTAGAATGACAACTTGGACCTTGTCTCAGCATAGGTTGTGTCTTAACCTTGGCTAATATGTCATTCTCGTACTGCCTCTCTGCTTCTCCTCTGACTCTAGTGTACTCATTATGGATCCTCCACGCAAGCCTCTCTTTTCACCTCTGTACTACTGTTATACAAGGTCTATAATAACATAAGGAACTGCAGGAGACCTGTCCTACCATACGAGGCAGGTCCAGAGAGCCTGCGCCTGTATTGAGCTTGCTGGCATTGTCTCTTCTCTCGTGGAATAATATTTGCTCTCTAATCTAGCTCTTTTGGGGGGCCGGAATGTGTTTCATTGCGATATCTGTGCATTTCTAGGTTATATGTTTTGCCATTGTCTGGCCTTGTGTGTGTGTGTCTGTCTCTCTCTGTCTGTCTGTCTGTCTGTCTGTCTGTCTCTCTCTCTCTCTCTCTCTCTCTCTCTCTCTCTCTCTCTCTCTCTCTCTCTCTCTCTCTCTCTCTCTCTCTCTCTCTCTCTCTCTCTCTCTCTCTCTCTCTCTCTCTCTCTCACTCCCTCCTTCATCACCCTCACTCCTCTTACTTCCCCAACAAATCGTCTCCTATTTTTGTGTTTCTTAGGGTGTTCCTGGGAGTGGGAGACCCTCCATGGAAGCTATTATGGCTCAAGCACAAAGTCAATTTGACTGTGTTTACTTTAACTCTGTCCCGAGACTTTGGCAGCGAGGACGGCTGGGAGAATAACCTCAAAAGTTCAAAAGCTCATCACGGAACACAGATATCTCTCTCTGTCTCTGTCTCTGTCTGTCTCTGTCTCTGTCTCTCTCTGTCTCTGTCTCTGTCTCTGTCTGTCTCTGTCTCTCTCTCTGTCTCTGTCTGTCTCTCTCTCTGTCTGTCTCTCTCTCTGTCTGTCTCTGTCTCTGTCTCTGTCTCTCTCTCTGTCTCTGTCTCTGTCTGTCTCTGTCTCTCTCTCTGTCTCTGTCTCTCTCTCTGTCTCTCTCTCTCTGTCTGTCTCTGTCTCTGTCTCTCTCTCTGTCTCTCTCTCTGTCTCTCTCTCTGTCTCTGTCTCTCTCTGTCTCTGTCTCTGTCTCTGTCTGTCTCTGTCTCTGTCTCTCTCTCTGTCTCTCTCTCTGTCTCTGTCTCTCTCTGTCTCTGTCTCTGTCTCTGTCTGTCTCTGTCTCTGTCTCTCTCTCTGTCTCTGTCTCTGTCTCTCTCTGTCTCTTCTCTCTCTCTCTCTGTCTCTCTGTCTCTGTCTCTGTCTGTCTCTGTCTCTCTCTATCTCTCTCTCTCTCTCTCTCTCTCTCTCTCTCTCTCCCCTTTCAAGAGTCAAGTTTGTTGTGTTCACATTCTTTCTCTCTGTCAGCTGTTGTATTTTCTTCGATCTTGCAGCCTCTTATGTGATGTGTGCGTAAGGGTTAAAATATTGTCTATTTTCAGTTATTACTTCTTCAAACTCATTACCCTTGGGATCTTACATATTGTAATCATGTCCCGTTCCTTCAGTGTGGTGAAATCCAGTTTTCTCCTTCTTTTTGTGTACTTCAAGGCAGGATTGAGCCTTGTTCCATATCATCGGATCTTTCTCGTATTAATTTGAGCAATTTCACGTGAGAGTTTGATGCAGGTGCTGCATGCGTGAGCATGAGTCTCACGTCCGCTGTAAATAAATACTGGAAAAGTCCTTTGTGTATGTTCCTGAATGTTTACAAACGTTGGGTGTTATCTTGAGATAATTTCGAGGCTTTTAGTGTCCCCGCGGCCCGGTCCTCGACCAGGCCTCCACCCCCAGGAAGCAGCCCGTGACAGCTAACTAACATCCAGGTACCTATTTTACTGCTAGGTAACAGGGGCATAGGGTGAAAGAAACTTTGCCCATTGTTTCTCGCCGGCGCCCGGGATCGAACCCTGGACCACAGGATCACAAGTCCAGCGTGCTGTCCGCTCGGCCGACGTTATTCTGCAGAAGTACGAATCTGGCATTAATTTATGGGTTATGCTTAATTCCAAGTTTGTACATAAAATCTGTTTTTAAAGCTATCTGTTCCCTATCTGGCTCGATGATGTTTACCGGTAAAATATTCTCAGAACGTCCTCTTTTTACTCTCTGGCAGTTCTCCACATTTCAAGCAGGGATACATAATGAAATTCCTTACACTCCTTCAATGCATATCACCAATTAAAAATGTATTTCCACAAAAATTAAAGTTAACGTTTAAATATTTGAAGTATGTTGAAGTTAATGATTAAATATTTGAAGTATTTTGAAATGGTATATTTCAATCCTTATCCTCTTCTCCCCTTGGTACTTGCTGTGGTGTTTTGTGATCTGTCTTATGTCTGATATTTACACACAATTGAGAAGATGGGAGAGGAAAATTATTATTAAATTTTTTTTTATTTATTACATAATTCTATTATTTGTGCCCTTTATATACTTACTAATTCCTTGTATACCTACAGAGTAAATTAGACGTTTGTATTTTCATTAATTAGGGACTCACCCACCTGATGAGTCCTGAGATGAGTTTGATGAGACACATCAAGTGTCCAGGTATAAGACACTTGATGAGTCCTATACAATTACACACTTGATATCCGCCTAATGAGTCCTATATATATATATATATATATATATATATATATATATATATATATATATATATATATATATATATTACACACCTGACGAGGCTTGTAAAAAGCCACGCCAGTCGCGAGCGTTTGTTCATTGTTGCTCTTTGTTCACCTAACTTTTACTCACCTACTCATCTCTTACTCACTGACCCATCCCTTTAGTCCACCTACACCTTCCTTACCCACCCTCCATCACCCACCCCCAATCCCGCTCAACCCTTAGGGGCATTTGCTGTAAAAATGTTCTAAATTTGCATGAGGATAACGATGTTAGGCTGTTCCGTGCAAATGTTTTTACATAAAACATTTACATGTTTTTCAGCTGTCATTGATGATGTGTAAAAAATTCCCCCCCCCCCCTCCCCCCCAAACAATAACAGGTGAGCCCTTGAGTCTCTCTGTGATGTTTGTGGTTTGTTTATCTTTTTTAATACCACCTGTTTTGGTTGATTGTGGTTTATACCTGTGTGGTGATTGTGGTGATTGTTTGGTCATCTTTGATTCGTTAGATTGTTGTTGTTTTGGGTATAAGGAGCTTTTTGGACGTGAGAGAGGGTGTTCGGGGTGAGTGTAAAACGCTTACACATACACTAACTCTTACGTGTGTGTGTGAACACATATACTTACACAAACTCACATATACACTCCTTCGCCACCTCTACCCCACAACATCGGGTATATCAATGTATCCACCTCAACCCCAATGGTTTTCCACCATCTACACCCACATAGGCTCTGCGCTTTGGAGAGGACACTCCGGCCTAACCAACCAGAGCACCGCCCCATAGTCTCCCAAGACTGCAGGATGCCTACTATTACTAGTACTCCCACACACACACACTCCCACTATCCACACCCACATACTCCCACCAACACCCATTCTCTGTCCCTCTGTCGTAGTTTTAATATATACCTGGCCAGAGGGGGGACTAGTTTTGTTTCAGTAGTGTTCCTCATATTGTTTGCTTGGTGGGGGGCGACCCTGCCTGCGATCTGGCTATATTTAATTAAATTTCCTAGCTTTATTTTTATTGTTTTTGTTCATATATCTGTCTGTCTCTGTCTCTCTCTCTCTGTCTCTCTGTATCTTTTTCAACACTGGCAAGAATATTGCCAGTCTCCACACTTTCATGTTATCTCTCTCTCTCTCTCTCTCTCTCTCTCTCTCTCTCTCTCTCTCTCTCTCTCTCTCTCTCTCTCTCTCTCTCTCTCTCTCTCTCTCTCTCTCTCTCTCTCTCTCTCTCTCTCTCTCTTCTTTTATCAGTATCTCTCAATTGAATGAGTTCCCCTCCTCGACCGTATAGTTTATGACTCCTCTAAGAATGCTCTTTATCACCACTGTTATCTTTCTACAGGTCTTTACTTATTTTCTTTTTATCTCAGTTCTTTTATTTACTGCTCGACTTTTTTTCTGAATTTTTTTTCCAAGTTTTTATTTCAAGTTTTGTAATATGATAATTATAATTCTTCTTCTTTTCGTGTCTGATTTATTATGATTTTCTTCTTCCATCTTCTGATATGTATTCTACTTTCTTATTCTTGTATTTTTTTTTTACCTTTCTATCATGTTGATCTAATCTTTCTCTCAGCTTTCTCTTAGCTTTCTCTTAACTTTCTCTTAGCTTTCTCCTAGCTTTCTCTTAGCTTTCTCCTTGCTTTCTCCTAGCTTTCTTTCTCTGGTTAGTAATTAGTTTCTTCTCTTTAATGTCTTTGGAATTTATCGCCCATTTCAGTCTTTTGTTATGTTTCTTGTTCTTTGCCTCCTTGTTTTATTCCTCTTTCCTCCACTCCATCTTCTTCCTCTTCCATTTCCTCTTCATTATTGCATTCTCATATTTATCTGGGCATGTTAGCATTTTTATTGTCTTCAGCAGCTGTAGTCTTGATCCCTGCAGGATATAATTGTCTTCAGCTGCTGGTCTGGTCATGTTTCCCCACAGCGAATTGGGCTGACGAGACCTCTCCTTTCTTCACTATTTTCAGAGCAGCGATAAAAAGTACTAAAACTTTGGCCTCGCTTCACGGGGTGTGAAGCACGGCAGTGTTAAAACTTCGTATTGTACTTTGCCGAGAGTTGAGCATAAAGTTTGTATTTTTTTCCTCAGCTCCTGTAGTAAGCTCGAATTAGAATATTTTCTCTATGATTATCTTTTGTTTTAAGCTTGTCTATGTTTCCTTGTCATGTTCTTCATTGTTGCCACTATCATTGTATTTACCAACGTCGTCATCATCACTATATACCATCATCATCACAATCAACATCATACTGTAGGTATATTGGGTTTAATGCATCTATAACACATTAAACTACAGTATTAAAAAAAAAATATGTAGCCTAAAGAAATTCTCTGTAAAAAAAATATAAAAAAAATAATATATTTTTTGAGATATATACAAGAGTTGTTACATTCCTTTACAGCCACTAGTGCGAGTGTCTTACCACTGCACCACGGGGACTGGTGAACAAGCCTTGCAATAAGGAGCAATTGCAACCCTTCACCTGAGTTGCAGACCTTCCAGTAAGAGTTGAGGTGGAGTTGGTCAACTGGAAGAACAAGTCGAAACGGGAAACTTAGCATCGAAAAATGCTGGAGGGGAAAAAGGTCAAGTTAGGTCACTGGAGACAGGTGATCTGAGGTCACCAGATGACCCTTCTCTAGGGTCACCAAAGAGAGTTCAACTAAAGTCACAAGAGAAAGGTCAACTTTATTCAATTTAAAACAGTTTGTGAGCTACAAAGCATTACAAGGTTATTTATATCGATAGTAATCTTGGATTGTGAAGTTCTTAGCAAGCAAGCTGTTTAATTAATGTGCAGTTTACAGTTTGAAAGATATACAGGCTTCGTAGTGGATACGTAAAAGCTTGAAGAATCATAGCCCAGAGTTAAAGATTTTATCCATAAATAAAGTCGTGATTAACACGTTCTCGAATGGAATTAGTGAAGAATGCTAGAGGATATCAATCCTAGATAGCTAGGATTGCATTGGGCTTAAAGCCTATCAACCTTTGAGGGTTATTAAGGCCTATCAACCTCTGAGGGTTATTAAGGCCTATCAACCTCTTAATGTTATTAAGGCCTATCAACCTCTGAAGGCTATTAAGGCAACCACAATAGCTTACTGACCAACCAACAAGTATACTTTAGCCTTCAATATAGTCCAGGACTATAATACAATCAGTATACATATATACGCAGAGTAGCGGGGTATATATACCTTTCTGTGTACACATACACACATCTCCATAGCGATGTGAAGGATATCTTGGAGAAAGTTGTCAAGAAATTAGCTGCAAAATGAACCAGAGGAAGAATTGGTGTAAATCCCGGCTGATAAATTACCAGCACACGCTTACTAAAATAGAGAAATAAGATGCTTATGAGCCCAGGGGCTGCTGGAGGCAGGAACCGGTTGGACCAAGTTATCACAAGACATGATCTGTCAATAGGCCAGGCTTGAGAGTGTAGAAAAACTCCCAGAACCACTCCAGGTACACTCCAGGTACACTCCAGGTGTACTCCAGGTATACTCCAGGTGTAGCGAGAGAAAAATGTGGCGTGAGATTTACTGAGGAAATATGACCTAGCTACCTCCACATTCCCCTGAGGAAATATATCAGTATCCCTTTCTCTTCCCACTGAGGAAATAAGTCACCACGTTGCTGTTCTCACTTCCACTGAGGAAATAAGTCACCACGTTGCTGTTCTCACTTCCACTGAGGAAATAAGTCACCACGTTGCTGTTCTCACTTCCACTGAGGAAATAAGTCACCACGTTGCTGTTCTCACTTCCACTGAGGAAATAAGTCACCACGTTGCTGTTCTCACTTCCACTGAGGAAATAAGTCACCACGTTGCTGTTCTCACTTCCACTGAGGAAATAAGTCACCACGTTGCTGTTCTCACTTCCACTGAGGAAATAAGTCACCACGTTGCTGTTCTCACTTCCACTGAGGAAATAAGTCACCACGTTGCTGTTCTCACTTCCACTGAGGAAATAAGTCACCACGTTGCTGTTCTCACTTCCACTGAGGAAATAAGTCACCACGTTGCTGTTCTCACTTCCACTGAGGAAATAAGTCACCACGTTGCTGTTCTCACTTCCACTGAGGAAATAAGTCACCACGTTGCTGTTCTCACTTCCACTGAGGAAATAAACGGGTTACCACACACCCCATCCCCGCTCCTGAGGAAATATTGCTGGAAGAATCTCCCCTCACCCCCCCCCCCCAATACCTCACTAAGTGAGGCAAGTGAGAGACATCAGTGCTACTCTGACTTCCTCCTCCTACTCGTGGTGGGAAGATGTTGACTCTTCGTGCCCAGGAAAAAAAATTTGTAGTCAATTTATTTTCCCTTTTTCTCTGTTTCCTTTTATTCCAAGCCGGCTTGTGGCTGCACCTTATCTCTCGGGGCCGCGGAGAAGATATTGTCTCACGTGCGCTGCTTAACTGTTAAAATATTCTGCAAGTTTGCCTTTAATGTATACACTAAAGCAGGCTTCCCATTTTCTGTTGACTCGTCTCTTACAATAATTTTGCTGAGCCTCGTTCGATAGGAATTGTTTCATTTAATTACTTGCATTTGAAGGTTTGAGAGTGATAGGAAGCCTCTTAGATATATACAGAGGTTTCCTGAAATAAGTTATTTAGCTCCTAAGTGTCTAATTACTGGTAGGTGAACAGGAGCATTAGTTAAGGCATAGGTCAATGCCTCCCCTTTCCCAGGTTGCAAGCAACAACAGTTACCTTGTTCCTGGGGTACCTATTAAGTGCGTTAAGTACAGAGGTTCTGGGTGTAAGTCCCTTTCATAATCACCCCCCCCCCCCCCAAGGAAACTATTTACTGCTGGGTGAACAGAGGCTTCAGGTGTGCTACACGTGGGGTGAAATGTCACACTGAAATCCCGCAGGATTTACAAACATAAAAACAAAAGGGCAGAAAAAACAAAGAAATTTTCTCTCCGTTCACTACATTGTATATTTGCCTGTCACTGACACGTTCTCTCTGTCTGTCTGTCTCTGTCTGTCTCTCTCTCTCTCTCTCTCTCTCTCTCTCTCTCTCTCTCTCTCTCTCTCTCTCTCTCTCTCTCTCTCTCTCTCTCTCTCTCTCTCTCTCTCTCTCTCTCTCTCTCTCTCTCTCTCTCTCTCTCTCTCTCTCTCTCTCTCTCTCTCTCTCTCTCTCTCTCTCTCTCTCTCTCTCTCTCTCTCTCTCTCTCTCTCTCTCTCTCTCTCTCTCTCTCTCTCTCTCTCTCTCTCTCTCTCTCTCTCTCTCTCTCTCTCTCTCTCTCTCTCTCTCTCTCTCTCTCTCTCTCTCTCTCTCTCTCTCTCTCTCTCTCTCTCTCTCTCTCTCTCTCTCTCTCTCTCTCTCTCTCTCTCTCTCTCTCTCTCTCTCTCTCTCTCTCTCTCTCTCTCTCTCTCTCTCTCTCTCTCTCTCTCTCTCTCTCTCTCTCTCTCTCTCTCTCTCTCTCTCTCTCTCTCTCTCTCTCTCTCTCTCTCTCTCTCTCTCTCTCTCTCTCTCTCTCTCTCTCTCTCTCTCTCTCTCACATGAGGTGGTAACTGCCCCCTGCCACCCAGGGCTCCGGACTCGGTGTCCTCGTCTTCAGTTGGGAAAAATAAAAATTTCTGTGGAATTTCATCACGAAAAACGAAGATCGGTTTATTGAACGTCGTTGTCTCTTATGTTTCCTGACTGGCTCTCTCCTGTTTCTTAGGTTCCCTGTCTCTGGCTGTCTGTTGTCTCATGTTTCCTGACTGTTGTCTAATATGTTCCCTGTCTCTGGCTGTCTGTTGTCTCATGTTTCCTGACTGTTGTCTAATATGTTCCCTGTCTCTGGCTGTCTGTTGTCTCATGTTTCCTGACTGTTGTCTAATATGTTCCCTGTATCTGGCTGTCTGTTGTCTCATGTTTCCTGACTGTTGTCTAATATGTTCCCTGTCTCTGGCTGTCTGTTGTCTCATGTTTCCTGACTGTTGTCTAATATGTTCCCTGTCTCTGGCTCTCTGCTGTCTCCTATGTTCCAAGTCTCTGGGTCTCCACCGGGCTTCCTTGTCTCAGTTCACGTCCTAATGCCTTCAGGTTATTTTGACATAAATTGAGTCGAGATTCCTCTTGACATTCCGGGTCTGTGAGAAGCTTTTGTGCTTTTAATGTGATTATTTTAAGGAGTAATTTTAAGAAGAGTGTGTGTATTCGTCTAGTTGTGCTTGCGGGGGTTGAGGTCCGGCTCTTTGGTCATGCCTCTCAACCGTCAATCAACTGGTGTACAGGTTCCTGAGCTAATTGGGCTCTATTATATCTGCACTTGAAACTGTGTATAGAGTCTACCTCCACCATATCATTTCCTAAAGCATTTCTTTTGTCTATTACTCTGACACTACAAAAACTGTGTGTGTGTGTGTGTGTGTGTGTGTGTGTGTGTGTGTGTGTGTGTGTGTGTGTGTGTGTGTTTACTAGTTTACTAGTTGTGTTTTTACGGGGGTTGAGCTTTGCTCTTTCGGCCCGCCTCTCAACTGTCAATCAACTGTTTACTAACTACTTTTTTTTTTTTTTTTTCCACACCACACACACACACACACCCCAGGAAGCAGCCCGTGACAGCTGACTAACTCCCAGGTACCTATTTACTGCTAGGTAACAGGGGCATTCAGGGTGAGAGAAACTTTGCCCATTTGTTTCTGCCTCGTGCGGGAATCGAACCCGCGCCACAGAATTACTAATCCTGCGCGCTATCCACCAGGCTACGAGGCCCCTACGAGACCCCCCCTGTGTGTGTGTGTGTGTGTGTGTGTGTGTGTGCGTGTGATTCAAGGATCTTTAGAGGAATTTATTGTAAATAGATTTTGTTATTTGCAGTTCAACTCTATTTTATAACCTTTATATTTAGTGTTGCTGTTCTTCCCAGCACGCCCGCACCTAAACCATGCCCTGCCATGCCCCACCCACACCTCACCCACGCCCTTCTCTCAACAGCTCAACCCGATGCGACCAAAAGCCTTCGACTTCGCAGCCGAGGCGGAGAGCGTTGTCGGGGAACTGAACGACAACTTCAGCTGTGACTCCCGACCATACGGTTACTACGCCGACCAGAGCCACAAGTGCCAGGTCTTCCACATCTGCATGCCCGTTACCACCGCCACGGGCAGGACCCTGGACACCTTCCAGTTCAGGTGAGGTATATAGGCCGGACCTATGTATATGGGTCCTATGTATACGTATATATATGTTTACGGACCTATGTATATGGTATATGGGTCTTTCAGTTCATGTTTGGGCCGGCTGTTGTTGTTTTAGATTCAGCTACTGGGAACCAAGAGTTGCAAGTAGAACGAGTTATGGTGAGCCCGTAGTGGACTTACCTGGCACAGGCGCGGTGATGTAAATGAGTTCGGGCCGGTTCGTCCGCTCCTTGCCGAAGGACAGGCAGTCTGTGACAGAATAATGGGGTTTCAATGGATTACGATAGGAACCTAAACTATGGAAGTGTGTCTCTAGGTGTGTCCTCATTGAGCCACGTGTTGGTAGTTCTATTAAGTTTGTATATAAATGTGTTGTTATTGTGTCCGGTCGCCAGATCTCAGAGTAATATATTGTGTCCAGTTGAGACGCTTTTTACGATAAATTTCTTTCTACAAACGTAATTTCTTTTGTTTCTTTTATCATACGTTTTGTACGATAAATTTCTTTGTAAATTTCTTTGTACGACCCATTAACCAAGGGTCTGCTTTGTCCTGTTTTCTTTTCTTACGTACAAAGAAATCTAATTAGAATGTTTATTTAAATGTTTAAAAGTACAGTACTGCTAATATTTTGATATTTAGTTCATTATTTAAGCACATATATATAAGCTTCTAAGTCTGGAAGAAGTTTGTTGACGCGCAATTTTCTCTTGTAGTTTCTTCTGTCCAAATCAAACACGCTTCAGTCAGGACTCCCGAACGTGCATCGACGAGGAGCGGGCGTTTCCCTGCCACAAGGCCCACACGCTCTACGATCTCAACAAGAACATTGGTAAGAGACCCGCCAAGAAGAAGAGGCCCGTTGACCCGAAGACAGCGGTAGTCGGCGCCCACAAGTTCAGTTCCTCAGTGAGTTCTGCTACAGAGGAAACTAAGTCTTCTTTTGACCCTCCTGAAGAATTAGGCAACATCGGGACTTCGTTTTCTTCACAGGTTAGCTCCAGAGATCATGGCCATGAAGACTCGGGACTGATTATCGGCGCTGTAGTGATACCTACTTCTCGCTCCACGTCTTCGTCTAGATCTTCTGACGGTTCCTCAAGTTCTCCCACAAGTCAAAGATCCTCATCATCACAGTTCTCGCTTAGCGCCAAATCCAGCGATCAGTCAAGCCATCGAGCTGTAGGATCGACACGAGCCGAAGTGAGCAAATTCAAACCTGGGCAGTCTGAACATGAACACGTGAGCAGCTCAAGGGGTGGCAGTCAGCATACAACTCGCACCAGCTCCACCGAGCCAATATTACCTCCTGGCGCTCAGATATTCTCCACAGTATCAATACACAGCCAGAATGCTCTCCCTGGTAGTGGTCATACACAGGATGACACGACTGGAAACGTTGGCACATCTGCCACCACCAGAACACCTTTCTTCAGCTCGTCTTCACACAGTTCCTCAACCTTCTCCAGTTCCAGGACCTTAACAACGCCAGAACCGACACAGTTCTTTACTACCTCCAGTTATCCGACATTAAGAAGCTCAAATGATTCAACGGTGAACAATTTGAGACCTTCTAGCCTCACTGGTTCCATCCCATTCTCCTCTGGATTGGCTGCCAATAGCATCCAGGAAGCGTCAATAGGTTTCACGCAACCAACCCCAATAAATGCCCACGCCTTGATCACTGCCGCTCACACAGCTAATTTTGGCTCGGAGCAATCAGAAGGACGTTTAAACAACCAGGGTTCATTGATTACCCGCGTAGCATCAGGTTCTGCAGCCGAGAACTTCGCTCAAACAGATGGAAGGGCCCAAGGATTGTCTGTGTCCTCAAGAGGAAGGACACAGTCCTCTACCTCAGGATCAGTGAACTTCGACAGCTCTCACATCTCGGCAGGATCCATTAAGCAAGGGTCTTCAGCTTTTTCATTAGTCTCTTCAGGAAGCCTCGACGCGTCAAAAGAGGCTGTAACGCCGCAGCCAGCCATATTTATAGGCCAGTCAGTTGCTCCAACACGGAATCCATCATTTACCCATCAACCAGCTTCTTCTACCCGTCAACCAGCCTCTCCTACTCATCAACCAGCTATCTCTACCCACCAACGAGCTTTCTCTACCCATCAACAAGTCTCTCCTACCGTCCAACCAGCCTCTCCTGCCCACCAACCAGCTTCTACTCACCAACATCTCACTCCCCGCCCAACTGGAGCACAACAACCCACAAGCTCCTCGCCCCGTCTCCAGATACCGGGGTTCTCTGCTGATGTGATTAGTGCTGGAGGGAGAGAGGCCCATGCCAGTGGCTTCTCCCCCTCTGTTCACCTTCATGCCACCAGTGGAGTCACCATCCCATCCACAACACAATACTACGATGATGAAGACAGTTACGATGCCTTTGTCACCACCGAAGTTGCATTCGAAGCTGAACGAGACTTCAATGATGCCCAATTTTCTGGATCACGAGATGGCTTCAACTCGCCATTTCCCAGAGGTTCAGCATTCTCAGGAGGTTCAGTAGTTACAACTACCTCGTCAACTGGGTTATCAGGATTTTCTGCTTCCCAGAACGTCCATGACTCATCAGATTTAACAGGGTCGTCAAGATCATCTTCACTTCACGGATCGGGAATATCATCAAGTGCTCGTGGATCAGTTAGCCTTCAGGGATCTGATGCTTTTGTAAATGATCATGGCTCTGCAAGTTTCCAAGGGTCTGGTCTTGCAACTGGAGTTCATGGATCAACACACTTCCGAGGCTCTGGTGCCGCAAGTGGAACACATGGATCAACACACTTCCAAGGGTCTGGTGCTGCAACCGGAGTTCGTGGATCAACAAACTTTCTAGGATCTGGTGCTTCTGTGAGTGGTCATGGATCTGTAGACTTCCGTGGGTCTGAAATCCATGGATCAACAAACTTTAGGGGATCTGATTCTTCATCTGGTGTTCATAGATCAACAAACAACCAAGGATCTGGTGCTTTATCAGGAGTCCGAGGATCAATAGACTTCCAAGGTTCTGACTTTTCTCACAGCAGCCTTGGATCAAACTTCCCAAAATCTAGCACTTCATTAGGTCAAAGATCACAGAGCTCCCACGGGTTTGGTGTGTCTTCATCAGCTCTTTCTCACTCACAAGAGTTTAACAGTGTTTCAGGCTTCTCTGATGAAAGCCATAAATTTGATTCCTCTGCCTTTAACAATGGAGGATTATCAACATCATCCCGAAGAGGTGCATCACGCACTGTAGGATCCTCGCGTGGTACTTCTACTGATGTAAGAGGATCGTTAGGTTCTGGGAATGACAATGGATTAACCACACCTTTAGCTATACGTGGATCTGTCACTCCTAGTGGATTTAGAGGATCAATGCAGCACACAGTGGAAGAAGCACTCCCAGGTGGAAGTTCCCTAGCCTTCTCTATGGATAGAGGACCTGTAAATGCTTTCACTGCAGCAGCGGCAGCAGAAGAAGCAACAGCTCGAGCTGCAGCAGCAGCAATGGCTGCAGCCAACCGTGGCTCCTTGGTCTCTTCCAACACAAAATCTAACTTTACTATTACCCGAAATCGTGGCAAGAAGAAGTTCCAACCAAGCCTTTACCTTATACAGTCCTCAGACTGGTCATTCCAAGCTTCCAAGGACGTTAGCAGTAACATCCAAAGGGGAACTCAAAGACATGTCAACACAAGAGGGGGATCCGGTGTCTCGAGGGCAGTTTCTACCAACTCAGTAAACCGTGGAGCCTCACCTGTGAATCAAAAGTCTTCTGGACCAGCAAGTCAAGCAGAGGATTCAGTTGACACTTCCTCAAAATTTGAAACAAATACTGTGAGTTCCTTTTCACCAAGCGTGCAAAATTTCCAAAACTTACCAGAAGCAAGTGGCCAAAAAATTAGTTCTTCACGAGTCCCAGCATTATCTGATACTCACGCATTAAATGGTTCTTCTAAGGTTCGAGGATCAGCATCATTTTCAGATACACAAAGGTCAAGTCCATCTTCTAGAATTCGTGGATCATCTCTAGCTTCAACAGCTTCTCAGACATCTAGTGGATTTTCAAAAGTACAAGGGTCCTCTAACGTCCAAGGATCTAGTACCATGCTACATGGATCAAATGCCTCGTCAAGAGTCCATGGGTCATTAGGATCCATAAACACACAACAGTCAAACACTGAGGAGCGTGCTCAAGAAAACCTGAGGAGCAATGATTTCGGAGCCAATTCAATCAATAGTTTCAGCAGAAACCGACTTACCAACAGGATAAAAGAACCCATACAAAGTGAAGATTATTATACAACAACAGAATTCGAGAGTGAATTCACAACTGAATCAAGCTTTGTGGAAGATAATGAAAACTTTGATACGATTCCCACCACATATAGACCAGACATTTCAGTATCTTTTGATTCTAACCAAGCAGTTTCCAGTAGCAAGTCACGAGAGCTTACATCTCGAGGCTCAAGTGGTTCCTTCGCGAGTAACTCACTGAGCTCAGTTCAGAACAGCAGAAGGCGAGGCCCAGGACGCGTGACGCCCTTGCCTGCTGTCTCTTCTCCAGTTCCGTTAACACCCGAAGAGTCACCATATGCTTCTGCAGCGACTAATATTCAGGTCTCAGAGCACACGCTACAGCACCACATCAACACCTCACCATCTAGGACTCGAATCACTCCCACTGCCACCACTACTGCAGTGCCTGTACACGTAGGTGTGTCAACTCAAGTTGCCAGTCGTCGACGTGGGACAACCTCGAGGGGAACCCAATCCCGAAAGCAGCTCAGCACTCAGTCATCCTCACTGCCTGAATCTCCCGAAAGTGATGCCCATGGGTCAGACACAGCGGCTGAACATACTGAGGCTGGCCAGACCTCAAGTGCCAGGAAGGTTATAAAGAAGAAGATTGTCATAAATGGCCGCCCGGGTTCTCGTGGAAGCCAGGAACAAAGCATTACTGAACCTTCTATTGTAGCCAATGAGTCCCAAGATGAAGAGGCAAAAAAGCATCGCTTAGCCTTGGAAGCCTTAGCAAAATTTAATCCTGCACTCGCCAATGCTAGAATTCTCTCAGTGAAATTTACCAAAAACGTTAAGAGTAATTCCGGGAAAAGTACAACAGATAATATTACTAAGGAAACTGTTGGTGCAACATCTTCAATTGGATCCTCCAGGTCGTTTGGAAATCAAAGAGGAAACTCCGGGCGGATCAATGATATAGTTACGACAACACCCGCCACCACGACGCAGTCAGCGAGAGTGAGATCTCCTAAGAGACTCAGACCCATAACAGTCCAGCAAAATACAGCAACAGTAACAACAACAACACCACCAACAACAGAAACTCCATCACCTGTCACAACAACACAGTCAGCGAGAGAGAGATCTTCTAGGAGATTCAGACCCTTAACAGTTCGAGATACAACTGTGATTACAACAACAACCACAGAAGTCCCAACATCTCTCACGACAACGCAGTCATTGAGAGTGAGATCTCCTAGGAGGTTCAGACCCTTAACAGTCGAACAAACCACAGCATCAGCAACAACAGAAGCCGCGACACTTATCACAACAACTCAGTCATCGAGAGTGAGCTCTCGGGAGAGAGTCAGACAATTAAGATCCCAACAAACTTCAGCCACAGCAACAACAGAAGCCCCAATACCTGTGACAACCATCCCTACACCTTCACAAAGAAACAGAAATAGTGGAAGAAGAACTACCACACGAAAGGAAAGTTTCAGTCAAGTTCAAAATGGGGAAGCAACAACAGTAATACCAACTCCGGTCTCCAGATCCACTGACTCTTCTTCGAAACAATTGCAGAGTCAAACAAGAAGAAATGACAGAATAGGGAATACTTCAAGCAACCGCAGGAAGATCCTGAAGAAGGTAACACCTATATCACATGGAAGCAGCAGCCTTAAAGTTGTAAAGGTAGATTCTGCATCATCATCAGCAGCAGCAATTTCCAGGTCATCGACAGCATCTGCTTCTTCGTCATCTGACTCGGCCTTATCTTCATCGTCGAGCACAACAGAAAAAAATGTTAGCGGCTCTCTTAAAAGCACCGGCAATCCTCCGGATCAGAGTCTTCGAGTAGTAGCAACGAGCATTAAATCCAGTGGGTCACAAGTAAGCATCAATGACAATCCTGCAGTTCCCTCCACTTTCTCACTTTCTCCTAACGACTCTGGAAACAGCAGAAGCAACGAGAGAAGAGATTCCAGACCAAACACCAGAGGTACATCCAGGAAAACATTAAACAACGCCGAAAAAGGCATAGCAAGACCTACCCATAACCCCTTGACGGACTCTGAACTGGAGGCTCTCTCAGCTCTGGCCAACGTGAGTACCAGCCTCGGGTCCTCAGTTCACAAATCTGCTGGCATTCTCCCCAATATCTTACCTGAGGCGGAAGTCGAGAGTAAAACCAGAAGAATCAACTCTAGACGCACCAGACTTCAGACTTCCCGAGGCAGGTCAAGGACGCCCCATAACTTATAAGCGAAACTTGTGATCAATTCTTGACGCAACAGACTGCAGACTTCTCGAGGCATGTTAGGGACTCGCCGTAACTCTAGACTTTAACCCATGTGATCAATTCTTGACGCAACAGACTGCAGAGTTCTCGAGGCATGTTAGGGACTCACCGTAACTCTAGACTTTAACCCATGTGATCAATTCTTGACGCAACAGACTCTAGACTTTTTGAGGGAGGTCAAGGATGCCCTCGACTCTAGAAGCTAATCTTAGGGTCAATGTATATAAGAGTCTGTGTGCATTGAGTGATGTGTTTTATCTTAAGCCGGCAGCCTCGATAGTGGCCTCAGCCGAACCTATGGAAGTGCATTAAGATAATTTTGGACTTTTCTGCTGGAAAGACAGACAGACTTTCAGCACTGAAGCCTATGTGTACTGCAAGTTTATATTCACTGTAAAATATTTGCCAATTTTTATAAATATGAAGTTTGGAATACTGTTTGATTAACCTTTTTTTAATGGCAATATTTGTAAGCTGGTTCTTCCTAACCACTTGGGCTGGACGGTAGAGCAACGGTTTCGTATCATGCAGGTCGGCGTTCAATCCCCTATGGTCCAAGTGGTTGGGCACTATTCCTTCACCCATCCCTCCCATCCCAAATCCTTATCCTGACCCCCTTTAAGTGCTATATAGTCGTAATGGCTTGGCGCTTTCTCGTGATAGTTCCTTTCCCTCCTTGAGTTCAGAAGAGAGCGTCGTTTGTTTAAACACAGGAGTTACTCTGAAGACATTCTGCATTTGCAATGCGCAGGTAAAACGCTGCAGTTGAGTTGAAAGTCTCTGTTTGCAATGTGCAGTGCAACACTGGTCTGCACTACCAGTTGACAGCTTGCTTATTTATGAAGGTTGTAGTTTTTGAGAAACATTTTGTTTGTGACTGTGTGTGTGTGAAGGTCTAGATACGCTTGCTGGAACGCGTTTTAGCTCCCAAGTCCCACCTTTAATGCTGTCGGTTGGAACATGGCTCGCTTGCTTGTGCATCACAAGTGTATCACACACACACACACACACACACACACACACACACACACACACACACACACACACACACACACACACACACACAAACACATGCATACATACACTCCCCCCACCTCACTCCGCTCATGAGCCAAGCGAGCAAACAATTCTTCAGAAGTTCCTGTTTGCCAAAAGTCAAGTTCCAGGAGTGTTTGAGTTGGATGTGTTTTCTGCCTCTCCTGGTATAAGTGCCTGAGGCCAGTTTTAATGATTTTTTCCCTTTATATTTTTTAGCAGTTTTAAAGGTAATGCTTTTCGAATAAATATTCGATTTATAACTTATGTATATAAGCAATTCTTTTCGAACTTTTCGTGGGACACTTTCGAACTTTTTTCGGAAAGTGCATCACTTATTTTTATGTTCGAATCAGACCTCTCTAAATGCTTCACCCACTTACTGTAAATACAAATTATTACCAAAAAAACATAACCTAATCTAGCTTAGGTCTAGCTATACATAAAATAACAATATATAATAATATGCATTTATATAAAATACCTTTTTTGGATTACTCGGTACCTTAAAATTGACGAATGCCTCTTTCATGTCGGCGGCAGCCTGGACCAGCACAGCTTATAGACGAGTCGACAGTTGACTTAACAAGGCAGTTGGCTTAACAAGCATTTAATCACTCTATGCTCGTCTATGCAGCAACGTTCGACACCAAATACACATTCGTCAATTTTATTAACATACTGAGTAATCAATAAAGGTAAATTCTTAAAAATTTATCTTATCATTTATATTCTAATTTTATGTATAGATAGACCTAGACAAGATTAGGTTAGGTGTTTTTGGTTCTGTTGATAATTATTTAGATTTGTAATACGTGAGTGAAGCATTTACTGAGTTGTGTTTCGAACAGAGAGCGTCAGCGAAGCACTGTTCAAGAAATGTTCGAACGTCATGAATCATGTGTAGTGTTTTTCATTTATTCAAACGAGGTTCGACGACTGGATTAACAAGCATTTGACCTTTGTTTATGAGAACGGGTTAGTGTATGGGGGGGAAGGGGAGGGGCTGTAATCAGTGGCATTCAGGATTCAGAGTTGCTCAGTTCCAGTCTCATTATGAAATGTTAAGGTTCAAACAACCATAAGAGACAGAATAGTGAGGTTGGAGGTATATGGGTGATCAGTTGACTGTTGTCAGAGTTTCAGGAAGACGCAACTTGCCTTAGGAACAATCCTGAACGGTAAGAATATCCGTAAGAATAAGGTATCATTTTATTGCTCACAGAAGCGGTCGCTTGAGGCATGGATGCCTAGAGGAAGCCACAATAACCTGGCTAAACAGAAAGGGAAGGAAAGTAAGGACGTTTCAGTGCGTTGAGGAACCTTTTCCCAATTAAGACCAGATATTACGATGTTTGAGTATACAAACGGAAAATTTATCTATGGATAAATGTCTATCTAAATGCAGATGAAAAGTCACATTAACGTGGCTGAAAAAGTTGACTAAACACCACACACTAGAAAGTGAAGAGACGACGACGTTTCGATCCGTCCTGGACCATTATCACGTCGATTCCAGGACGGACCGAAACGTCGTCGTCTCTTCAATTTCTAGTGTGTGGTTTGGTCAAAAATCCCAGTCAATAAAATAACATATTCAAAAGACGTGATATATCAACGGGATGGATCAGGATAGCAGGTTTGATCCCGCCTTCCTGCCTCAATGGTATCTACATAAATCCTGTCATTAATGGGTCATCAACATTGCATCAATAGGTTATCGAGTGCCCAGTACTCTTGGCACATCATAATGGTACGGCAAATCAGAAAGGATATCGAGGAGGCAACTAGGGCCAGTCTGCCAGTGTAAGGGGTTCGTTCCGTAGACATAAAGGCCACGACTGCATCAAACTGACCGTGGATATCGCCTCTCTGGTCACCACTCTCTGGTCGCCAAGTCAGCAGTCCTCGAAGTAATGTTGTTTTGATCTTTAATGGCTTTTTGACATGTCATTACTGGGGGATGTCCAACTTGTTCTGCCATTGTTACCTGGCTCGTTACTGCTGCTTGTCCTAGTCTTGCTTGGTCTAGTGCTCCTTGGTCTAGTGCTCCTTGTCCTAGTGCTGCTTGTCCTAGTGTTCCTTGGTCTAGTGCTCCTTGTCCTGGTGCTGCTTGTCCTAGTGCTCCTTGTCCTAGTGCTCCTTGTCCTAGTGCTCCTTGGTCTAGTGTTCCTTGGTCTAGTGCTCCTTGTCCTGGTGCTGCTTGTCCTAGTGCTCCTTGTCCTAGTGCTCCTTGTCCTAGTGCTCCTTGGTCTAGTGTTCCTTGGTCTAGTGCTCCTTGTCCTGGTGCTGCTTGTCCTAGTGCTCCTTGTCCTAGTGCTCCTTGTCCTAGTGCTCCTTGGTCTAGTGCTCCTTGGTCTAGTGCTCCTTGGTCTAGTGCTCCTTGGTCTAGTGTTCCTTGGTCTAGTGCTCCTTGGTCTAGTGCTCCTTGGTCTAGTGTTCCTTGGTCTAGTGCTCCTTGGTCTAGTGCTCCTTGGTCTAGTGTTCCTTGGTCTAGTGCTCCTTGGTCTAGTGCTCCTTGGTCTAGTGTTCCTTGGTCTAGTGCTCCTTGGTCTAGTGCTCCTTGGTCTAGTGTTCCTTGGTCTAGTGCTCCTTGGTCTAGTGCTCCTTGGTCTAGTGTTCCTTGGTCTAGTGCTCCTTGGTCTAGTGCTCCTTGGTCTAGTGTTCCTTGGTCTAGTGCTCCTTGGTCTAGTGCTCCTTGGTCTAGTGTTCCTTGGTCTAGTGCTCCTTGTCCTAGTGCTCCTTGGTCTAGTGCTCCTTGGTCTAGTGCTCCTTGGTCTAGTGCTCCTTGGTCTAGTGTTCCTTGGTCTAGTGCTCCTTGGTCTAGTGCTCCTTGGTCTAGTGTTCCTTGGTCTAGTGCTCCTTGGTCTAGTGCTCCTTGGTCTAGTGTTCCTTGGTCTAGTGCTCCTTGGTCTAGTGCTCCTTGGTCTAGTGTTCCTTGGTCTAGTGCTCCTTGGTCTAGTGCTCCTTGGTCTAGTGCTCCTTGGTCTAGTGCTCCTTGGTCTAGTGCTCCTTGGTCTAGTGCTCCTTGGTCTAGTGTTCCTTGGTCTAGTGCTCCTTGGTCTAGTGCTCCTTGGTCTAGTGCTCCTTGGTCTAGTGTTCCTTGGTCTAGTGCTCCTTGGTCTAGTGCTCCTTGGTCTAGTGCTCCTTGGTCTAGTGCTCCTTGGTCTAGTGCTCCTTGGTCTAGTGCTCCTTGGTCTAGTGCTCCTTGGTCTAGTGTTCCTTGGTCTAGTGCTCCTTGGTCTAGTGCTCCTTGGTCTAGTGCTCCTTGGTCTAGTGCTCCTTGGTCTAGTGCTCCTTGGTCTGCTGCTCCTTGGTCTAGTGCTCCTTGGTCTAGTGCTCCTTGGTCTAGTGTTCCTTGGTCTAGTGCTCCTTGGTCTAGTGTTCCTTGGTCTAGTGCTCCTTGGTCTAGTGTTCCTTGGTCTAGTGTTCCTTGGTCTAGTGTTCCTTGGTCTAGTGTTCCTTGGTCTAGTGTTCCTTGGTCTAGTGCTCCTTGGTCTAGTGTTCCTTGGTCTAGTGCTCCTTGGTCTAGTGTTCCTTGGTCTAGTGTTCCTTGGTCTAGTGTTCCTTGGTCTAGTGCTCCTTGGTCTAGTGTTCCTTGGTCTAGTGTTCCTTGGTCTAGTGCTCCTTGGTCTAGTGCTCCTTGGTCTAGTGCTCCTTGGTCTAGTGTTCCTTGGTCTAGTGTTCCTTGGTCTAGTGTTCCTTGGTCTAGTGCTCCTTGGTCTAGTGTTCCTTGGTCTAGTGCTCCTTGGTCTAGTGCTCCTTGGTCTAGTGTTCCTTGGTCTAGTGCTCCTTGGTCTAGTGTTCCTTGGTCTAGTGTTCCTTGGTCTAGTGCTCCTTGGTCTAGTGCTCCTTGGTCTAGTGTTCCTTGGTCTAGTGTTCCTTGGTCTAGTGCTCCTTGGTCTAGTGCTCCTTGGTCTAGTGCTCCTTGGTCTAGTGTTCCTTGGTCTAGTGTTCCTTGGTCTAGTGCTCCTTGGTCTAGTGTTCCTTGGTCTAGTGTTCCTTGGTCTAGTGCTCCTTGGTCTAGTGCTCCTTGGTCTAGTGCTCCTTGGTCTAGTGCTCCTTGGTCTAGTGTTCCTTGGTCTAGTGCTCCTTGGTCTAGTGCTCCTTGGTCTAGTGCTCCTTGGTCTAGTGTTCCTTGGTCTAGTGTTCCTTGGTCTAGTGCTCCTTGGTCTAGTGCTCCTTGGTCTAGTGCTCCTTGGTCTAGTGTTCCTTGGTCTAGTGTTCCTTGGTCTAGTGCTCCTTGGTCTAGTGTTCCTTGGTCTAGTGCTCCTTGGTCTAGTGCTCCTTGGTCTAGTGCTCCTTGGTCTAGTGTTCCTTGGTCTAGTGTTCCTTGGTCTAGTGCTCCTTGGTCTAGTGCTCCTTGGTCTAGTGTTCCTTGGTCTAGTGCTCCTTGGTCTAGTGCTCCTTGGTCTAGTGTTCCTTGGTCTAGTGCTCCTTGGTCTAGTGCTCCTTGGTCTAGTGCTCCTTGGTCTAGTGTTCCTTGGTCTAGTGTTCCTTGGTCTAGTGTTCCTTGGTCTAGTGTTCCTTGGTCTAGTGCTCCTTGGTCTAGTGCTCCTTGGTCTAGTGTTCCTTGGTCTAGTGTTCCTTGGTCTAGTGTTCCTTGGTCTAGTGCTCCTTGGTCTAGTGCTCCTTGGTCTAGTGTTCCTTGGTCTAGTGCTCCTTGGTCTAGTGTTCCTTGGTCTAGTGCTCCTTGGTCTAGTGCTCCTGGTTCTTTGAAATATTCAAACGAAGATTCGTGAGAATAAAAATTGAGACAGAAATAAGTGTTTAAAATAAGAATATAAGAACAAACAGCTTGTTCGGATGAGGGGCTTGACGGCTGAGTGGACAGGGCGAGGGATTCGTAGTCCAAAGATTCCGGGTTCGATCACAGGCGGAGGCGGAAACAAATGGGTAGAGTTTCTTTTACCCTGATGTACCTGTTCACCTAGCACTAAAATAAGTACCTGGGAGTTAAACTGCTGCTACGGGCTGTGCTTCCTGGGGATGTGTAACAAAAAGGAGGCCTGGTTGAGGACCGGGCCGCGAGGAAACTAAGCCCTGAAATCATCTCAAGATAAGCCTCGTTCAGACTCTGTTGTTCAGCCTAGTTCATCACATTGTAAAATAGACATAAATCCACCTGAGTGCACTGAAGGATTACACATTAATCCCGTGACACAGGAACCTGACGAAGCGATATTAAGAAGCCTTAATTCATTTGACAAAATGCTGATAGTGAAATGGTGCTTAATTGAGTAATAATAAAGTGTATAACAAGCGAGGGGGGGGGGGGGAGGGGTATTAATAGGGAAACAAGTGACAGGATGAACAACCCAGCGGGTTTTCTTCCTATTGGGGAGTGTTGTACATTCTGCTATGGCGGTGTGTCCACTCACAAGATGAGTGGCGCTGCCCAATAAACTCGCCCCTCGGGGCAAAATTTAAAAAAAATTTAACAAAAAATATTATCTGGAAATGAAGAGGTAAAGCGAGTAAGACAAATTGGAAAAGTTTAGGTTCAGAGAAGAAATGTGTAAAAAAAAATGGTTTGGAAATTGGGTTTTATTATTAATGGGAGAAGGCGTTATCCCCTAATTTATGTTAACCTATGTGTGAGTATGGAACGGCGAGCTGTAGCTCCTGGGTCCGCGTGTATGTGTACATTCATACTTTTTATAAGTTGGTGTAACATATATATACGCATTTATCCCCTACGCAGACCAGCAGATTCGTCAATAAACAAACCCCACGTGTTGACTCAACCCGTGTTGTATACGCGTCTGGTGGACTCAAGAGGTCACTCCTTGCGGGTACGACTTTGTGGTTTCCGCCTCTGTTGTCCTCTTTGTCTGTCACCTTTGTTGTCCTCTTTGTCACCTTTGTTGTCCTCTTTGTCACCTGTTCTCTATGCTGTACTGAGCTACTGAGTTTGCATATATCGTCCTGTCCACGACGTCATAGATCACTGAATGTGGTGGTGGAGAGAGAGAGAGAGAGAGAGAGAGAGAGAGAGAGAGAGAGAGAGAGAGAGAGAGAGAGAGAGAGAGAGAGAGAGAGAGAGAGAGTGGAAGCATGAGGAAACTGAGCCACTATTCTGAATGATTGTTAGGTTATGACTGATGAGTATCTGCCACTGGGCCATCATTCGGGTCAGCCTGCTGGTGACCTCCCTAACAGTCAGTCGTGTAGAAGTGGTTGGGCAACGTCTCTCCCTCCTGCTGGACACCATGTGGTATTTTCCGTAGTTTACAACAATTTAATAGAAAGTTCAGGTGTGTATTTTTTTGAGAGTAGAATGAGATGGTATCCAAGGCTGACTGCGCTCTCTCTCTCTCTCTCTCTCTCTCTCTCTCTCTCTCTCTCTCTCTCTCTCTCTCTCTCTCTCTCTCTCTCTCGTATACAATCGAAGGTCTCAGTTGGGTAAGGTTCCTGTGTTGACATTGCTTCAATTATTTGTCTTCGGAGTTTTTTCTTTCCCAGCCTACATTTGAGTCCATTATCAAGGGTAGCGCTTGAGCGTATGCCTGGATTCACCTATTTGTGCTTGCGGGAGTTGAGCTGCGGCTCTTTGGTTCCGCCTCTCAGCTGTCAATCTACTTGAAGTGCGTGTGTGTGTGTGTGTGTGTATGTGTGTGTGTGTGTGTGTGTGTGTGTGTGTGTGTGTGTGTATGTCCTTGTGTTCAGAATCGTCCATGTTTGATCGTCATATCATTCGACAATTATTAAAGATCAGGTTGATCACAATGAAAGTAAACGACCCATGAACTTACCATTTTATTTGTTATTGGTGTGGTTGGGTTGTCCAGCAATCAGGCAATTCGCTCTAATGTTGTTCGGGAAGCTTATCAACTTTTGGAGGGTTATTAAGGCCCCACAACAACACTAAATACTGACCAACCACCAAGTACTATGTAGTCCTGTGCAGAGTCCTGGACTACAGTCAACTTTTAGTGTATATACACCGAGGAGCGGGGTACATTTCACAGTGTATATATATCGCCAATTAGGCAATATATATATATACGTGTATATCGTTAAAATATTGAAATAAGGCTATATATATACGTGTATATCGTTAAAATATCGTAATAAGGCTATATATATACGTGTATATCGTTAAAATATCGTAATAAGGCTATATATATACGTGTATATCGTTAAAATATCGTAATAAGGCTATATATATACGTGTATATCGTTAAAATATCGTAATAAGGCTATATATATACGTGTATATCGTTAAAATATCGTAATAAGGCTATATATATACGTGTATATCGTTAAAATATTTTAATAAGGCTTGAGACACATATCACCGCTATAGAAAACGGACTCTCAGTTCCCAGCAAAAGAGAACGGGGCAATATACTTGAGTTTCAATGGGATTCTCAAGTAACGTTAGAAAGTTAGTTAGAAAGTGTTAAAGAGCTGTTCAGAATAAAGTAATAATGATAATTTATTTGTTTGTCGTATACAGGAAGTCAGTGTACATATACACTTTAGTCTTATATATAGGATTCCCATGTATTCATCCACACAACGGTTGCCTATAACTCCTGGGTGTATATATATTCTGCTAGGTGAAGAGAGGCATCAGGTGAAAGGAAACGTGCCTAACCACTTCTGTTCCCCCTCTTCCCCCGGGATCCTGGATTGTGACTCGAGAACGAAGCCTATTATGCTAATGTAATCTGTGGTACTGTCCCCCTATGATGATTTATTTTTGCGTTTTAATTCTTTGTTTTATTGCGTTTTGCGTTTAAATTTTGTTTTAATGGGGGTTTTCGATTTTTTTTGGTGGGTATTTTGCAGTTTTTGCTTACAGTAGTTAATAATTTCTACTTCATATATTGACGGTTAGAAAGGTGGGGTCCAAGAGCTAACAACTCGACCGTACAAGCACAAATAAGTGAGGATACAAACACTACAGTTGTGGAACACAGAGTGGCAACACTGGTGTCCATCTTAGAACGCAACACAACACTAATAACTTCAACAACTGACATTGCACTACGAACACTTTGAAATATTCAATTCCTTAAAACAGTTTTGACACTAACACAACACCGGACCGTTTATACATCTCGCTAACATAACACACTTATATATACACCGAGTCCCAGTGACCGTTAACGACCGGTATATTCAAAATTTCTAATCGTCAGACTGGTTAAAATTTTGAATTGATGCATTAAATGGTTCTTGCATTTTAGTAAGCTGTTAAAAGCCTATGATAAAATCTCTTTTTTCACACTTTAATGCATACTTGAACGGCATCAGTTGAAAGTAAATATCAAGATTGATTTTTTTAATATGCGATAACGAAGCTAATGTTTGTCATTTAGTATCGTAGGCCCTGAATGTTTTTTTTTATAACATATAGGAAGGATATCAGCTTATATTGACAAGGTATCACAACGCATGCACTTAATCCATAAGATATATATCTCTACAGATGCACATATGTATAAGATATAAAGTATCTATATATGCAGCTATCCATAAGATATCTCTTCATACGCAGTGATCTATAAATTATTTCTGTAGTCTGAGGTTCCCTAATTATATCTGTTCAGACGCAGATATCCATAAGATATCTGTACAGACACAGACATCCATAAGATATCTCTACATCTACATATATCCACAGATACAGATATCCACAAGATATCTCTACAAATGCAGAGGGGCAACTGTGTTTACAGTGCGAGTCGAACGCGGGAACGAGACCGAAGCTTGAGTCGTGACACGCTCGAACACAATCAGCTGTTGTTTGACCAGTTGGCGCGTTGACTCGTGTAGTGTTTTGTTTACAAAACTTAGAAGACTGTGGGGCCCTGGAAGCAGCCGACAGTATGCCAGCGGACGTGGCACTGTGGGAAGAAGCTGCAGGCCATAAGTGGAAGCTTTAAACTGTAGACTGTTGTTAGGAGATTAATTTTAGTATTATTTGGAGCGCTCGTGTGCGGGTGGGTTTCCCGGGGTGAAGCAGACGGCGTCTGGAATTGTCTGTCAAGACTATCCAATTGCCTGTCAAGACTATTCAGACTATCCAGCCGGCTATCCAGTTAGTGAAGTGGTACTTGCGCGCCGCCAGTCTCAGTTGACTGGTATGAAAGGTGAGTGATTGGTGTTTAGTGGTTATCGTAGAGAACTGTGTGCGGCGGTGGTAGTGTTGTCTAAGCAAGGCGTTTGTTAACTGTTTACATATTGGATAAAGCTCATTTTCTGACTGTCATAACCATATGTATCGTCAGTATACTTTGAATTAGCTTACGGCCATATTAGGCTTGGTTGGTGTGTGGGTTAATTTAAAATTAGGTTCAGTAAGGTTAGCTAGGCTTTAAAATCGGTTGACGATACTTTCAGAAGTAGCAATTTAGAGTGAAATCTTTTATATACGTGTGGTGTACTTTGAAAATACGTTAAAGGGATATATATATATATTATATATATATATATATATATATATATATATATATATATATATATATATATATATATATATATATATATATATATATATATATATATATATGTACTTACTATTTTAACCGGTGATTTTTTTAAGTCCATAATAGTCGATTCATTGAACGAACATCTGTCCTACACGTGGTTGTCCTTTGATTTAGACAAGGCTTTTAAGTTTAAAAGATTTACTAAACATATTTTTTTTAAGTAGCCTCGCACATCAACATCTTACTACTGGTACTTTTCAATGTTCAACTTTGTTATTTTTTTAAGTTTCTAAAAATCCTTGAAAGATGTACTCCATAACTTATATTTACTCCATTACAGATACTTGGATCTTTAAATAGATATTAACGGATATGTTGAAATCTACACTAAATTTCTTTGTAATTGAAATGGAACTTAAAGTGCATTCATGATGTTTTGTTCATGATTTTCAATTGTGTTTCGTCTCTTGTCTTTCACAGAGACAAGAATGTGGGTCCACTTGCTGTTGCATGAACTGTATTTTGTATGTGTTGAACATGTCATAATTAGTATTTTTCATTTTGATTTATGTAAAATAACGATTTTTATTGATACAACTCATGGGTTTATTGCTTGGCTTAAGGTCTATCAACCTCTAGAGGGTGATTAAGGTCTATCAACCTCTAGAGGGTTATTAAGGTCTATCAACCTCTAGAGGGTTATTAAGGTCTATCAACCTCTAGAGGGTTATTAAGGTCTATCAACCTCTAGAGGGTTATTAAGGTCTATCAACCTCTAGAGGGTTATTGAAGCCTCTCGCCCTCTGGAAGCCTTCATGTATAATTTAGTCGTGAATATTATCCACAAAGTATGCTATGTATACTGAGAAGCCGGCTATACGCCACTCACTGGATATATACATGCTTGAGACCATAATGTGCATACAAAAAAATATACATAATAAAGTAAATTATTTTTTTGTATGTGCTAAATAATTTGTATTTCAATTTCAATTGTTAAAAAATTCACATTTTCTATTAACAAAAAGTTTCACAAAATAATAATAATAATAATAATAATAATAATAATACAATTTTTTTGTAATTTTGACATTTTCGTCCCAATTATAACTTAAAACTGTCACCAGAATACACTAATTAACTAACTGTCCATAAAGTTTCTAATTGGCCTGAAAAGTCTAATTACTGTACCTTTATGTAATTAGTTCGTCAGTCATACAAATGGTATTCTCAATGCTATAGAGCCTACGAGAAGAATACAATAAAAAATGTAGCCTAGTTGTTATTAAAATGCTGCAAATGTAATAATTTGTTGTTAAAAGCGATAATACTTATCTCCACTTTGGTAGAAATTCTTCTTGGCACTTAATTGCAATACAGCGGCAGAATACATTAGCAAAAGAACTCTATACAGTATACATCACTTGAAGCAAGGATTCCCAACTTGGTGTATGTAATCCTCGGTGTATATACACACTACAAGTATACTGTATGGATTATTATTGAGGACTAAAGTATACTTGCTGATTGGTGAGATAACGATTGTAGTGGCCTTAATGACTCTCCAGATTTATGACAGGCCTTAATTAAGTCCACCACCAAACCAATCACTTATTAGTGTTGACCCGGGGATTGGGGGGGGGGGAGGTGTTAGGGGGGTTAAAGAATAACAATTCTCAATTGAATCTTTTTATTATCATATAAAACACTAACATGTCAGCCAGCCAGCAACATTGCCAGCGAATGAAAATATTAAGAACGACACTGACCTGAGGTTTGGGGAGGGTGGCAGGTGATTGGAGAGGGTGGCAGGTGATTGGAGAGGGTGGCAGGTGATTGGAGAGGGTGGCAGGGGTGTGGAGAAGGTGGTAAGTGATTGGAGAGGGTGGCAGGTGATTGGGGAGGGTGGCAGGGGTGTGGAGAAGGTGGTAAGTGATTGGAGAGGGTGGCAGGTGATTGGGGAGGGTGGCAGGGGTGTGGAGAAGGTGGTAAGTGATTGGAGAGGGTGGCAGGTGATTGGGGAGGGTGGCAGGGGTGTGGAGAAGGTGGTAAGTGATTGGAGAGGGTGGCAGGTGATTGGGGAGGGTGGCAGGTGATTGGGGAGGGTGGCAGGGGTGTGTAGAAGGTGGTAAGTGATTGGAGAGGGTGGCAGGTGATTGGGGAGGGTGGCAGGGGTGTGAGGAGGGTGGCAGGTGTGTGGAGAGGGTGGCAGGTGTGGGGAAAGGTATGGCAAGGATGGAAAACCATTTTTGAAGGAAATGGTATATAGAGAAGAGTTCAGTGGTGAAGTGAAGAACTGAAGAAGGACGTGAAGAAGAGAGAGGAGGAGATTGAGAATATTTTTGGTCATTTGCTGTTTAAACGCCACAATATATGACAA
>NC_091215.1:28764616-28782116 GCF_040958095.1 Procambarus clarkii | reverse complement strand
GCCCCCAGCACCTGTGAGCTAGGTAGACACAAGGTAGACTAGCACCCCAGCACCTGTAAGCTAGGTAGACTAGCACCCAGCACCTGTAAGCTAGGTAGACTAGCCCCCAGCACCTGTAAGCTAGGTAGACTAGCCCCCAGCACCTGTAAGCTAGGGAGACTAGCCCCCAGCACCTGTAAGCTAGGTAGACTAGCCCCCAGCACCTGTAAGCTAGGTAGACTAGCCCCCAGCACCTGTAAGCTAGGTAGACTAGCCCCCAGCACCTGTAAGCTAGGTAGACTAGCACCCAGTACCTGTAAGCTAGCACCCAGCAGCTATGACTAACGACAACGTTGCTAAGACAACCATGGTGCTGAGGGTGTAAGTGAAGACACTGGCTGAGGCTGACGAAGAATTTGTCGAGTGCTGCATCGCGGCAGAGCTCTCCCCTGAAAGGCGCAGGATTACCTGATTAGCTACGATTAAAATAGTGATTTGTAATGCAAATTATGCTTGAAGTTTATAGATGATTGACTAGGATGATGAAAAGTAACTCTAGGAACTGTATAACTCTAGGGTACGTGGAACTCTAAGGGCAGTGTGACACTAGGACCTGCGTAACTCTAAGGACTTAATACCTAGGGTCTGCGTAACTCTAAGGACTTAATACCTAGGGTCTGCGTAACTCTAAGGACTTAATACCTAGGGTCTGCGTAACTCTAAGGACTTAATACCTAGGGTCTGCGTAACTCTAAGGACTTAATACCTAGGGTCTGCGTAACTCTAGGGCGTGTGTAACTCACCATCGAGGACCTGTATGCGGACGGTGGCTGTATCAGCCTCGGGGGCACTACAGCTGTAGTTCCCGGAGTCTGTAGTGGTGGCAGTCTTGATGCTCAGCCTGGACACTGGACCCATCACCCCGGAGGAAGTCTCCACGCTGTTCCGGAGATCAGTTAGGGGGGTGAGAGTGGGTATTGGGAGACTGAATCGCAGGTGTGGGGGCTAGGTGGTGTCTAGTCGTAGGTGTGGGGGCTAGGTGGTGTCTAGTCGTAGGTGTGGGGGCTAGGTGGTGTCTAGTCGTAGGTGTGGGGGGTAGGTGGTGTCTAGTCGTAGGTGTGGGGGCTAGGTGGTGTCTAGTCGTAGGTGTGGGGGCTAGGTGGTGTCTAGTCGTAGGTGTGGGGGCTAGGTGGTGTCTAGTCGTAGGTGTGGGGGCTAAATGGTGACTAGTCGCAGGTGTGGGGGCTAGGTGGTGTCTAGTCGTAGGTGTGGGGGCTAGGTGGTGTCTAGTCGTAGGTGTGGGGGCTAAATGGTGACTAGTCGCAGGTGTGGGGGCTAGGTGGTGTCTAGTCGTAGGTGTGGGGGGTAGGTGGTGTCTAGTCGTAGGTGTGGGGGCTAAATGGTGACTAGTCGCAGGTGTGGGGGCTAGGTGGTGTCTAGTCGTTGGTGTGTGGGCTAAATGGTGACTAGTCGCAGGTGTGGGGGCTAGGTGGTGTCTAGTCGTAGGTGTGGGGGCTAGGTGGTGTCTAGTCGTAGGTGTGGGGGGCTAGGTGGTGTCTAGTCGTAGGTGTGGGGGCTAAATGGTGACTAGTCGCAGGTGTGGGGGCTAGGTGGTGTCTAGTCGTTGGTGTGTGGTGGCGGGGGAAGGTGTAGACTCCGTCGTAGATGTTGGGGACGAGGTAGAAAATATATATATATATATACATGTGCTTAAAATTCTTTAAGTATTATACAGTATTTGCTAAGGACTTAATTATTTTAAATTTGCGTTGGTTGTTGGTTTTAAGTGAGGGGGGGGGGGGCGGGGGGCTGCTGTTGCAGTAATGTTGATGGGAAAAAAACAGGTCAACAAGACCAGGGAAGCTGAGGCATGAGATCCAGTCTGTGGAAAACACGAGCAATGAGCAGACGAGGGGAAAAAATACACTTTGAGTTATGTTTGCAGAAGCAAACGTGGAAATGTGAACTCTTTTATCTCTCTGTCTCTCTCTCTCTCTCTCTCTCTCTCTCTCTCTCTCTCTCTCTCTCTCTCTCTCTCTCTCTCTCTCTCTCTCTCTCTCTCTCTCTCTCTCTCTCTCCCTCTATCTCTCTCTCTCTCTGATAGATGCGCTTGGTTTCCCCTCTCTGAAACATTAATGCGAAGATAGCGGGCAAGGGTGCTTGCAATGCAGTCTGGATACTCATAATACACACACACACACACACACACACACACACACACACACACACACACACACACACACACACACACACACCACGTGGGGAGTAACCCCATCACAAACATCAACCACAAACGTTTGAGAACTCCAGAGTTGATATTTCACGGTCGCCTGAACGAGGCCATCTCTACCAGGAAGACTTCCTCATATATAGGGCCATAAAATATTTACTGGATATTATACAAAGTTGAATATATATATATATATATATATATATATATATATATATATATATATATATATATATATATATATATATATATATATATATTGGTAGCAGTCCTCTTGTAAACATATGTTGTTGAATATGACCGAAAAAGTAAGATTAATAATTCTAACACGAATTTTTTCAATATTTCTTATGTTTTTCTTCACTGTTGGTGGTAGTGAAAATATCAATTCTCCAAAATTCATTTTTTATTAATGGTCTGCCACCTAGAAGCGTTTCGTAAGGCCTTCTTACATTCTCAAAGACTTCTTTACGCTTAACACTACACTTATGAATTACAATTTTATGATAAACTTGATGCACTGTGTATGAAACATTTGATATAACCCTCGCTTTTTATTGGTTTGGGTGAGGTGGGTACATGAGAATGGAAGTAACTGCAGAGGGCCAAGGGCCACAATCGACTTGAGAATGGTCCAGGACGGACCGAAACGTCGTCGTCCCTTCACCTTCTAGTGTGTGGTCTGGTCAACCGTATGGGCCAATAGGCCCTCTGCAGTTACTTCCATTCTATTTGCATATAAAAATCCTATTTCCTCCTGGATTCAGGAAATGCCCAAACGGTACACAAGTTCCCATACAACCTGTCCTCTTGCATAGAACGTTGCTTTTCGCTCGTAGGCGTAACATAAGGCCAAAAATCGTCGTACTATACAATGGAAGTGGCTGGCGAAAGTGACGTACTGTCCCGTTTTCTGTTTTGGGTCCTCTGGGAGGTTAGGAGAGACTACTGTAAATTGACCGTTTTCTGGACGTTGGGAAAAACCATAGGACGAGGCTGTTCTATGAAGGAAAGGGGAAGAGAGGGAGAAGAGTGAGTAGGGGGGAATAAAGAGTGTAGAACCTGATCAACCAGGCTGTAACTAACACCAGCCGCGTCCAACAGCCTGGTTGACCAATCCAGCAACCAGGAGGCCAGCAACCAGGGGCGGGGTCGCTAAGCCCCGAAATCACCTCAAGGTAACCTCAAGGTAAGGTGGAATATGAAATCTTTCTATATTATTCCGCCAGAGTTACCCTCTTAGCTCCAGGAGGAAGCTCGACATTGCTTTTATGGCTCACAAATCCTTTTAGAACTCTTCCTTTGCTTAAGCAAAGGCACTCGAGTTCACAGAGATACAACAGGTTGTTGTTGTTGGCGTAGGTTCCTTTCAAGGAGACCTGTGTCTCAGCTTGTGATGTGTGTACTCACCTAATTGTGCTTGCGGGGGTTGAGCTTTGGCTCTTTTGGTCCCGCCTCTCAACCGTCAATCAACAGGTGTACAGGTTCCTGAGCCTACTGGGCTCTATCATGGTACCTCAAGGTGTGTGTGTGTGTGTGTGTGTTATCTTATGTGTGTGTGTTATCTTATGTGCCTTATACACTATGTGTGTTAATTTGTTCGTTATCTTTACTGTGTAACCTGAGCGTCTTATTTTATGGGTGCTATCTACTGGGCGTTATCTTCTGTGCTATCTCTTGTATGATATATCATATGTGATATCTTGTGCGTGGTGTTACTGGTGAGTATGTTATCTTGTGTGTGTGTTATAGTGTATATGTTGTGTGTGTATTATCTTGTATGTGTGGTATGTGTTATCGTGTGTGTGTGTTGTGTGATAACATATTGTGTGTATTTTATGCTCTGTTAACGCTAGGCTGTTAATTCGAGTATTGTGATATCCAGTAGGATTGATCTCTGGTGTAATTTAAATATTATTGTTGTGAGTGCAGCGAGTGAAGCCTCTACGAGTGAATATAATGAGTTGCCCAAGGCCTCTACGAGTGAATATAATATGCTATGAAAGCCTCATTATATCCAGTGGCCTTGGAAAGCTTATTAAATTCAGTCCCGGTATGACAAATCACATCTCTCAATGTATCATTGCTATCCATGTTCACTCGGCTGAGTGGCGTTTATAACGAGTGAATCGCGTCCTCGGGCCTCTAGAGTGCGTTACTTGACGGGTCGACATCGAAAGGGTCGTCGACCCGTCAAGTAATCTTCTGTTTAAGCAACAAAAGGTTCTGTGTTAACCTGTTTTCCGTCTCTTTGGCGCAGAGAGAAGAGCATTGAGGACAGTCAGCGCCGCCTGAGAGCTAGCAACAGTGTTCAGTATTAGTGTGTTGGGTCTAGTGTTTCCATTTACAAATGTAAATAAAGAATGTAGAGAGGTTGATGCAGGAAATGTAGAACCTGGTGGATATGTGGTGGATATGTGGGCCTGCGGGTCACTCCAAGGAACAGCCGTCCAGACGAGGTCATAACCCGTCAAGCCACTCCAGGTATACTCGAAGTATACACATATACACACACACACAAGCCAGCGTACACGGGGAGTGAACTTTGACCTATGCAAGTTAGATGGGCAGTGACGTGTACGCTAGAACACAACATGCAGCTCATGTCCAACTTTGTGCATCTGTTACACTCTCACACGCACGCACGCACACACACACCAGCACCACACCAGCTCCACACCTACCTCACACCAGCATCAGGTGTGTGATAGACCTTGGCACCAGCTCTGGACCAGACGATAGCGTCCTTCGCGACATGGTAGGCATCACAGCGGAGATCGATGCTGGAGCCGACTTCGTAGAACTTCTCCAAGATAGCCTCTCCCCTCCCGTCGAAGATCTCCAGGCGAGGAACTGGAGGCCGGCCACAGCAGCGAGGAAGATAAAAGGACTTTTACTTCGACGGAAGACATAGAACATCAACATTAATTGCAAATAAAGCCATTTGTAAAATCTGGAAAACGAACTATGCAAAAACATTGTGATATTCAAACTTGTAAATATTAGACAAATTCAGTTTTAACAAATTTCTTATGAAATAGGAAAGGAGGAACAGTAATTGTGGTGTGAATGGTCTGCCATTCCAGTAATTGGGGAATGGAAGAGTGGTGTAGGGTATGGGAGGGTGGTGAAGGGTAGGGGAAGGTGGTGAAGGGTAGGGGAAGGTGGTGAAGGGTAGGGGAAGGTGGTGAAGGGTAGGGGAAGGTGGTGAAGGGTAGGGAAGGTGGTGAAAATGTATCAAAAATGCAATATGGTGTTGATCAATGTTAACATTTTGCAATTAGAAAATCTTCCAAACCTATGATGATAGTTTGTTTACATCTTAAGTAGTACACTGTGTCTTCGTCAAGACTTTTTAGCCTTACTTAGTCACTGATTTCCAGTCTTAAGCTTCCAGTCTAAAGCTTAATGATTTAGACCACACGGGAGCCCCTGTTTTGAAAGGCTGTGAATGACATCTTAGCCCAAAAGCTTCGACTCCGGCTGCCTAGTGAATTACGGTCCTGTATAACATTCTAAATTCGCCACCAGGCTTTTGATATATTCAATTACCTCGCTTATTCCTCCAGATAACTTGATATCGAACACTTGAATGGCATTTTATAATCAGACAAGATTAGCGTTTTGAATATGTCTTTTCGGAGAGGTGCCTCCAATCGTATTACCTTGAGTTTCTGTGCAACACTTTTGAGCACTAATATGTTGCTTGATCTAACGCCCTTCCTGCAGACTCTGGCCTAGTGTTGCAAGGGAGGTGTTGGCCGGTGTTGCGGCATTTTACGGGTGTTGCATAAAAGAACAGACAGGCAGAGAACAAAGCCGGACAGAACACAATATGAATAATTATATATTCAGTGTTTAATGAAAAGAATAAATTTTCCATGATTATCACATAAATTACAAGGCGCCTAGTGTTCCTATATGTTATATAAGCCTGGTGTTCTTGCTATATAAGCCTGGTGTTCTAGTTATAATTTATTGTAATACCTGTTATATAATCCGTAGAACAGGTAAACATATGAATAATAACAAGAACATAAATCCCGCTTCCTAATCTACCTAATCCCCCCCCCAATCTCCCTAATCCCCTCCCCCAATCCCCCCAACACGTCAGTTTTCGCAAAAAAAAAACATTGCCAACAATTTCTGACCATTACATACCCACCGAAAGTTTATATTTATGTAATATATAATTTTTCCCACCTGTCGGCTCCCGGAGCATCATCAATCAAAGAGCATGATTTTTATTTTTTAATGTATCTTGTTTTAATTTAAATGCAAATTTCGTCTCAAGAGTGTAAAGGATCAACCAGGCTGTGACTCATACGTCAGGCTGCGAGCAGCCGCGTCTAACAGCCTGGTTGATCAGCCCAGCAACCAGGAGGCCTGTTCGACGACCGGGCCGCGGGGACACTAAGCCCCGGAAGCACCTCAAGGTAACCTCAAGGTAAGGAGCGTATTTAACGCCAGTAGGAGGATATATGAACTTCGTTGAACATATAGATATATGATATATTCTTGTATATATATCTATATATGTATATTCAGCATACTGAAGGTGGCTGGATTGCATATGACGATCGTGGTATGTTTCACATTTCATATACGATTCATGCAAGAGTTAATATAAAGATGCTTAGGGCTAGCTTCCGGCAAAGTTTGCAGGGTGACTAGTGGTGGGTGTGGGATGGTCATAGGTAGGGAAAGGTTGACTCGAATGCTCCCTGTTTTACATGAAAAGTCAAATTACACCATTTTCTGATATTTCATACTGCATACAATCCTTACTAAGAGTAATCTAGATTATTATTTTCCTATGTGATGCTTATCACTTTTGTTTATGTCTTGGGTAGTTTATTGATGAAGATGTGTAAGGGAGATGGTTATAGTGGTGAAGGGAAGGTGGTGAAGGGTAGGGGGAGGTGGTGAAGGGTAGGGGGAGGTGGTGAAGGGTAGGGGAGGTGGTGAAGGGTAGGGGGAAGGTGGTGAAGGGTAGGGGAAGGTAGTGAAGGGTAGGGGAAGGTAGTGAAGGGCAGGGGAAGATAGTGAAGGGCAGGGGAAGGTAGTGAAGGGTAAGGGAAGTTCATCCAGCAGTAAATATGCACAACCGAGTTAGGCAAATGTTGTGGATTTCATCTATACCAACCAGACTGTTGCTACATCAATACAGTATCCTACTTTAGGCTCGGTATCCCCATCTCTCTTCCCATCCCAGGGAATAAGTGAATCACAGTGAATAAGACACTCTTAGTCTGTCTCCTATCCCCTTAACCAGAAGAGGGGTCCCCACAAACACAACTCCCCCTACGGGCGTCAAGGGAGGCAAAATATTGTCACTATTTAGAAGCTAATGCATTAGTCAATTCCAAACTATTATTACCCACAATTCCCTTCTCCTCCGGTTCATCACTAACGCTGCTGCACAACACACTGGGAACTGTATTTGCATATAAATACAGTCTAGAAAATGATATATCTGATATACCATCGTTTTCACCAAAAGAGAATGTGCTACTTGTTTCGTTTTAATGGGGCCAAAGGTGAATAAACTCGACTGGTACGTGTGTGTATGTGTGTGTGTGTGTGTGGGGGGGGGGGGGATGTATGTGTGTGTGGGTGTGGGGGGGGGTGTGTGTGGGGGGGGGGGGGGGCAGGGCGGGGGTGTTTGTGTGTTTGCCAAAAATTTGGAATTAATTCATACCTTTGATACTATTTAAATATATATTCGTTTCATAAAAAAATCCCATTGTTTATTTCATATGACAAATAAATTAGAACATGCCTAATTAAGATTAGAAATATTTGCCAAATATATATATATATATATATATATATATATATATATATATATATATATATATATATATATATATATATATATATATATATATATATATATATAGGCACTCATAACATTATATTTTCTTGGTACGTTTCGTAAAGTTTACATCAGATTACAAGTTCTCATTTGCAAGATGCAAGAACATTCCACTGGGGCATTCATTGCAATACAGCATCACAGGGGTACATGAGCCATTATATAAAGTGTCAATATGTAGGCTGTCCGGTTGTTTCATGTTGCTCAGGGCAATTGGCACTCTGAGACGCCAGTGCGTGTCCTCAGGCTCTGGCACTCAGGATAACGGGGGTTCTGATTTACTCTTGCAAGGACAGTGTTGCATGTTGCTTTGTAGCTCTTGGGTATCCATTCAGGCGTATGTGTACGCCTCACTGGTCAGAGCAATGGCGATGCTGCTAAATGATCTCCATGCGTTCATACCAGCTATATGTGTCGCATATATGTGGCGCTGGCTGGCTCACCCATCAGGTTCACATGTGACAATGGGTAACTCATGCATCAGGTTCACATGTGACAATGGGTAACTCACCCATCAGGTTCACATGTGACAATGGGTAACTCACCCATCAGGTTCACATGTGACAATGGGTAACTCATGCATCAGGTTCACATGTGACAATGGATAACTCACCCATCAGGTTCACATGTGACAATGGGTAACTCATGCATCAGGTTCACATGTGACAATGGGTAACTCATGCATCAAGTTCACATGTGACAATGGATAACTCACCCATCAGGTTCACATGTGACAATGGGTAACTCATGCATCAGGTTCACATGTGACAATGGGTAACTCATGCATCAGGTTCACATGTGACAATGGATAACTCACCCATCAGGTTCACATGTGACAATGGGTAACTCATGCATCAGGTTCACATGTGACAATGGGTAACTCATGCATCAGGTTCACATGTGACAATGAGTAACTCACCCATTAGATATCGTACAGAATACTGAAGACAATCATCATTAGCAGGATAACAATCTCTCCTCCCCCCTGGTTGCCATACATCAATTCGTATTGATGCATAGTGTGCAATGTTGCAAGGTTGGTTCTTCTTTGGGTTGATATTGAAGAGCTGCCTTCCTTGTGGCTCTCCAGTTGGGGATTATGAGAAGCTTAAGGACTTGTATAGAACTACATCTATTCCTGTTTACCCCTCTCTCTCTCTTCTCTCTCTCTCTCTCTCTCTCTCTCTCTCTCTCTCTCTCTCTCTCTCTCTCTCTCTCTCTCTCTCTCTCTCTCTCTCTCTCTCTCTCTCTCTCTCCAGACTAACCTTTAATCTCTAAAAACACACACGTATGCCTTCCCTAATTGCAGAGTGAGAACGGCGTTCTCATAGCCCAGCTTATTACGCTAAGCTGCTCTCCACTCTGATGCCTACGAGAGGGAAGCCACCATGAAAAAAACTCTGCACTCGAAGAGGTGGCAAAAATCGGGGCTTAATTTTTTTCCCACTAGGATCTCCAAGCCACATTGCTTAGGGCAAATTTTTCTTAAAATTAATGTTTGGATGAGTGGTTGGTGGAATTAATAATTACGTTCTTGAGACTTGCTTTCTTATTTATATATATATATATATATATATATATATATATATATATATATATATATATATATATATATATATATTGTGGAATTTTTGGTGGATGGTCTGGAGATGGGGTCATTATGTGTATAGATGTGTTGACCTTTGTTAGTGTCAAACAGGTCAAGACGATTTGGTAATGGGGGTTTTCAGGACGACTTAATAAGGCAAACTATGAGATCAGAAATAATAGCAGTCGTCAGTAGTTATCTCAAAACTGTCCAATTTTCATCATTAGTGAACCATCAAAGCGCTTGTCTGATTAGTCGAGCCTAGTTCATATTAAACCCAAGTGCGTGCGCTCTAACTCTCCGCCCATGTGCGCATGCGCTCCGCCCAAATGTGCATTACTGATAAACAGTAACGATACCCTAATACACATAACGATACCCTAATTCCTTTCGCAGGCCCTGAAGGCCCTGTACATCCTAAATACTGTAAACCACAAGTGTATACTCTCTGATAAGTGCATCTGTATGCGAATACACTCGCTGTATACTAAAATAATCACAACAGTAGTTTGTATCCACCACTGCTTGCTTGTTACTGAATTATCTGCTTAGTTTCTCAGATTAGGGAAGGGACGCCATTTTTTTTTCTCTCACCCAAATCAATACTACAGTGTTGCAGCTATTCAGGCGACTGCTGCAACTGACCTGCAGCCGACTGCTGTAATCGACGCTGTTAAATAACACGTGAACAGCTAAACCTTTCCACAAACGCTCGCAGAGTTCATAAATCCAATTAGACTTCGGATACACGAAATTTACTCTGCCAAATTCGCCGCTAGCAACCATGGTAATCCGATGATCACTAGGCTTCATTGTGCATCCGACACCTGAGCCGTCTACTGGACGCCAGGAGTAGACGGGAGTCAGGTAGATGAACGAGTAGACGGGAGTCAGGTAGATGAAAGAGACGGATAGGAGGGAAGGATGCTTGTCTCTCTCTCTGGATGCTGTGGCTGACATCCCCTTCCATTCTGTTACTAATATAATTTTCATGTTTACATGTTCCACCTTCCATTGCATAAGCATTGTTGCGACGATGTTCTGGGTAATTATGGCTTAACATCCGTTGTGTGGATACTTAAGATATTGTGATATTTACGGTCACCTGTTATAGCGTAACGCCAGGAGAGTAGTAGACGAAGGAGGTAGATAGATATCTCTCATAAAATGGGCCACAAGGCTAGCAAAGAGTAGGAGAGTGAGGCAAGAGAGATATCTCTCTCATAACGGATCAAACAGGTTAGAAAAGGACTCACAATATACTCACAAGAACTTAATATAGCCATGAAAACAATTTTGTGATGTCTCATTGCGAGGAGAGTATAAATAGTTGTGTTTAAGAGTATATTAAGTATATTTCATAACAGTATTTTTAATAGAGAGAATGAAGACAATGAAGACACAATGGGGCTGTTTTAGAGTACATTATGAGTGTGTTGTATGCTGTGCTTGAGTGCGTTGTTGTTAGTGAGTTTGTTGAGTGGTGTGAGTGTGTCATGTGTCTGAGTGTGATAACGACCTGTGAAGCTAACGAGAAGATCAGTAACGTTAAGCTGAGTTGTTGTTAAGGATTCGCTACCTGGAACAAAAAGTTCCAAGTAGCACGGGCTATGGTGAGCCCGTGTGTTAAGCTGAGGTTATATCACGTCAAGAATTTCTTGAAACTACCCTTAACTACAGCTCTTAAACGAGTTCCAAAAAACACATACGTAGCTCATTCGTACCTCTGACCGTTGTAAACAATCTTTTTGCAATCGAACAATGTGCAAACATCAATTACTCGTTGCAAATAACGTTGTTTAACATTTAGAGATTCACCGATGGTAACATATTGAGTCAATACTAATTTTCCCTTCTGTTTACCGAGGGCAAACATATATGTTCGAGTTATTTACAATAGTCAATTTTTTAACTGTTAGTAAGCATTTATTTGGCCTTTCAGCAGGTTAGGTAATGTTGGTGTGTTGTATTGTCGGGTTGAATTGTGATGTATTTACTGTTGTGATCTTTTCGATCTATTGTATTTTTAGCGATATTCGATGCTTTGTGTCTTCACATTCTCCATGGGTGTGGATCCGAGCCTTGGATCCGAGCCTTGGATCCGAGCCTTGGATCCCAGCCTTGGATCCGAGCCTTGGATCCGAGCCTTGGATCCCAGCCTTGGATCCCAGCCTTGGATTAACTCATTGTGTCAATACATACTTGTGCTCGGAGGTTCTGTCTGCTGATGTGGTGACCAGACAGATGAACTGACGCGTATCGTGAGGGGGTCGTGAGACATATTTCTGCGCCACAATGAGGAGTCCAAGACTTGGGATTCATCAAACATTTATACTGAACCACTGACGAAACATGTAGATCCCTCCTCGATCATGGCGGCTTTGTTGACGTTTATTAAACAGTTTGCGAGGGTTCGAAACGTGTAGCTTCGTGAATTCACGCGAATTCGGGAAGGTCTTGAGGCTAATACCGACCTGGTGGATGGCTGTTATGATGAATCACCTCGTCCTCTAGGCGTTTGTAAATGGTGTGAGGGGGGGAGGGGTGTTTGTGGGGTCGTGTTTGTGTTGTGTGTATTTGCACGCATGTTCGCCAACCACTATATCCCCATTATAAACAAACAAACCTCACGCAGCTTACAGAATTAACTAGCTGTGTCCGTCACACACACCAGCCACATTTGTGGTCGTGTTAAATCCAGGAGGCAACGCTCTTCTCAAAGGCTCCTAAGAGTTGAACCACTTGAGCCTCTTGTACCGCCCTTGCGGCTTCCTCTCACACCTCCTAAGCCTCATAACATCGCTCTCTGACGATTAACTTGCTTACAAAGTCGCTAATGCCACTTACGGGAGACTAGAGCGGTGGTGGTTTGTTGGGAGAGGGGGGAAGGTGTTCACCGGAGTACGGCGCCGTAATCTCGACTATTCACGGCGATATCCGTCTTGGTAAATCGTCTCTGGGTTCCAGGCAACAGGTTCGGTTGTTGTACAAGACTATTCTCATGATCTTATTTCAGATTTGGGTTGATTTGCCGAGATGAGATGCTCATGGTGATGTTCCGTTGTTTTGTAAGCTGCTGATAGGCTCTGTGTGCGTGTTTGTGTGTGTAAATATGTATATTCATACACATTTACATATACTTACAAAACACTCGCATTCACAGATACCCCCCACAACCCTCCCTCCCTCCACACACACACACAGGAACCTGTACACCAGTTGATTGACAGTTGAGAGGCGGGACCAAAGAGCCAGAGCTCAACCCCCCTGCAAGGACACCCCAGGTGAGTGTACCCACATACAAGATGAACTACCGCTGACGCAAGACCTTTTTTGGCCAAAAACCTTTCTAGCTAATGGCATCTGTCTCCTCAATTCTTCCTCAAGCTGAGAAATCGGTACGATTTAGACGGCCAAGGAGCACTTTTGGATGCAAATTCCAATGATTTGTTGACATTTTCTCACCCCCTAATACCCCCCACCACCGGCAGTTAGCAGCGATAAATAGATTTCTCGCAGTATGGCTCTGAAAATGAAATGCAGAAATATATGTCTTCGCTAAAACGATTTTATTTTTTTATTTTTCATGTTTTTTTTTCCAGTCTTGGGATTTACTGAACGATGGAGGTACTGGAGGAACGAGATTGAAAGTTGAAGGATTTCTTCTTAACGATGTGAGTTATTTCGGTTTGAATAGTTGGTTGAATGTGATTGTTAGACTTGTTAGAGGTATGTCTTAATTGGTATTTTGTGTTTTTTGTTTTGAATAAAATATCACCTTTATGTTTCATTCTCGCTAATTACTGCAGTATTACTTCCGTGACTGTCTGTGTGTGTGTCTGTCTGTCTCTCTGTCTGTCTGTCTCTCTGTCTGTCTGTCTGTCTGCCTCTGTCTGCCTCTCTCTCTCTGCCTCTCTCTCTCTGCCTCTCTCTCTCTCTCTCTCTCTCTCTCTCTCTCTCTCTCTCTCTCTCTCTCTCTCTCTCTCTCTCTCTCTCTCTGCCTCTCTCTCTGCCTCTCTCTCTCTGCCTCTCTCTCTGCCTCTCTCTGCCCCTCTCTCTCTCTCTCTCTCTGTTTCCTGCGAGAAGTTTTCAGATACTAAAAAGCAAGAGTCACACTGAAGAAACAGCAGCACAGGCTGTCACAGTGGACAATAACCCTGAGCTGAATGCTCCCGCCGCCTCCACCACCCTCACCAACCATCTTCACCATCCTTCACCATCCTTCACCATCCTTCACCATCCTACCAGGCACCACCTGTCTACAGGCCCGTCGACACAACCCTGACAGTGACTCGGGTCAATACGCCCTCATACGGTCACAAGAGCTTGGCGGGAAAGGTCAAGTCCCCCCCCCTACAGGTCTGTGGTAGTTGTGACTACCTGTAGGAGGTCACCTCCTGCGGGGGACACAATGGCGGGCCCCTTCCCTGGGGGTCCAGGACCCCAATCCTGGGGTCCAGATGGTCCAGACGGCTGCAGCAGCCTCTTACCACAGGAGAAGGCATTCTCCCGTTGGACAATACTTGTCAACAGACATATTCATGAAACCTAAGGAGTTTCTGGCGAGAAGTTTTCATTCTTTTCTCCCTGGCGTCGTGTGGGAGAAAGATATATATATATATATATATATATATATATATATATATATATATATATATATATATATATATATATCACATATGAAGGTCGTTCACCTTATGTACTGAATTTCAAATACTTAATTTGTCGTAAATATTGGTGATTTTTTGTTTTGTTTTCACTGGATGCTTTTGATATGTTAATGAGATGATGACATGGGAGGGAATAATTACAGTCAGGGGACTGTTTAGTATAACCCTGTTTGACACTCTGGTACAAAGTGACTGTATACTGTCAGTTTCTAGCGATTTGTGTCTCTGCTTGCAGTGTTGGGAAGGTTGTGGTGATTGTGGTGGTGGTGGTAGTGGTAGTGGTGGTAGGAGAGGTACTTATCAATGTTTACGGTACAGTGAGGCCTATAGATCTTTGTGCTCCGCCTACTAGCCTTGCCCTACTTGCTGTGTTACAATTGAACTTTTCTAACGTTCAAACTCTTTATCGATTTTAGCGTTAAAATTGTCGATAGAGGCTTCCAAACAACTTACAAGGAGTTTCACCTGTTGTCGACCTGTTAATAGTACGAGCGCTTCCTTACATTCTTCCATGCAAGTATGTTTATTGAGACAAGAAAGAAATACATCTCAAAGGGATTGAGTAGTTTAGGCTATTTCTACCCCCTCTCTGCGTTTCCAGCTTCCAGTTTGGGACTCAAGAGGCCTTACCGTACACAGAACCTGACCGTAGACAGAATGACTGTCTACGGCCAGAGACAGTCACAACAAAGAGACAGGGACACTCACCATAGACAGAGAGAAAAACCTTGCGAATTTTGGGGGGATGAGATGAGACCTGACATTCGTAAGGGCCCTGGTCGCTCTCTTCCGCCGCCTGAATCACCAGCTGCCAGTTGTTAGGCTCCGCGAACTCCAGCTGGTACCTGTAGGGTCATTAGAGGTCAGTGGCTGCTCCCAGCTGGTATTTGTAGAGTCTTTAGAGGGCAGTGGCTTCCTCTCAGCTGGTTCCTGAAGGGAGCCAGCTGAGAGGAAGCCTTCAATTAGAGGTCTGAGAGGAACTCTTCAATTAGAGGTCAGTGGCTGCTCCCAGCTGGTACCTGTAGGGTCATTAGAGGTCAGTGGCTGCTCCCAGCTGGTACCTGTAGGGTCATTAGAGGTCAGTGGCTGCTCCCAGCTGGTTTCTGAGGAAGGTCACGGAAAATCAAGGTCAACTCAGGCATTGAGAGTCCTCCAAAAGTATTTATTAATAAGGTCTTCAGATCAGTCTCTCCAAGACTACACAAATACATTAAGGAAAATAGCTGCGACAGGAAACACCCAGTATTTACATAACTACTTGCGAAACCTGTACATCTTTCCTCAGTCATGGCGGCTTTGTTGACATTGAGCAGGTTATGAACTTGGAAGCACTACGAAGTTCCTTATACCATTAATAACTTTGCAGTGTGAAGAGTCCAAGCTCCCAAACTGTATAATACATGTAAGCTATGCTCCTCATGCTAAAGGGAAGATGTAGATGTTTCGTAAATGGATGCATGGATGCTTGATGAATCTTGGCCTAGATAATTAAGCAGTGAATTAAGAGGCGTGTAGGTTAAACCAATCCACGTGCTGGGGGGACTGGGGATTGATTAACTGGGGGATTGGGATTGATTAACTGGGGGACAAATGGAGCGATTCAACACGTGCCTGTAACTATGCAACTCTGAGGGACGTTGCAATGCAATCGATTGATTGTTTCAAGCGTAAGGTAGACACATATGAAGGATCTTGGATGTTTATATATAGGAATTAAACTTGTATGAGACAGTAGATCTCCTTCAGTTTCCTTATGCTCTCTTACCGGTCGGCCGAGCGGACAGCACACTGGACGTGTGATCCTGTGGTTCTGGGTTCGATCCCAGGCGCCGGCGAGAAACAATGGGCAGAGTTTCTTTCACCCTATGCCCCTGTTACCTAGCAGTAAAATAGGTACCTGGGTGTTAGTCAACTGTCACGGGCTGCTTTCTGGGGGTGGAGGCCTGGTCGAGGACCGGGCCGCGGGGACACTAAAAAGCCCCGAAATCATCTCAAGATAACCTCAAGATAACCAGTTTACATTTTAAGGATTTGAAACCCTTCCAGGTTCTTAAGTACCAATTCGACTTAAGGGAAACAATCGTCTGGCCAGTCTTAGGCTATCGGGAAGTCGGGGGACTAATTACTGCCTTTTGATATCTTCGAGTCATCTAGAAATAATTAAGAAGTCATTGGAGATCATTTAGAGAAAGTCGCTAATGATCTGAGGGTCATTCAATGCTCATTAAAGTTAATTATAAGAGATAAAGTCAATTTTTCTTTTAAAGGATAAAGGCTTTTAAATATGAGAATTGGTTGTTTACTTATAAGTACAGACATGTTTGTTGCTAATTGACGCCATTGAGTAATCTTAAGGAGTTAATTGTTTACAAGTGTTTGGTTAGTTGATACATTGTTTGTATATTTTGGTCAAAAGTGATATTAGTGGCCAAGGTAGTTAGTAGCCATAAGTGATTAAGCAGTGACCAATGAGTGATTATGTAAAGGCCATAAGTAGTTAGTGGTTATTAATGTCCATTTATTAAGTGGATACTTAATGGTTCAATAAATAATGGTGTTTATTTATTGACTCATTAGAAAGTTATAAATAAAATATATTTTAGATATTTAGTAAATCATAGATGGGAAATTCTGTAATGCTCTCTCTCTCTCTCTCTCTCTCTCTCTCTCTCTCTCTCTCTCTCTCTCTCTCTCTCTCTCTCTCTCTCTCTCTCTCTCTCTCTCTCTCTCTCTCTCTCTCTCTCGTGCACACATACACATTTACAAGGGCTTCACGACTGAGTGGACAGCGCTCGGGGGTCGTAGTCCTAAGGACCCGGGTTCGATTCCCGGCCGAGGCAGAAACAAATGGGCAAAGCTTCATTCACTCAAATGCCCCTGTTCACCTAGCAGTAAATAGGTACCTGGAAGTTAGACAGATGTATGTAGTAGACATAATAGAAGACAATAGAATGGTTAGAAAGGCAGGCACACATAGTAAATACACCTTGTTACTCACCTATCATTACTGTGGTAGGTGGCGGAGCCGACCGTTAGTAGGTGAATTGTGTCTCCTTGCCTCCTTACCCACGACACCTGGAGGAAAAGGTGAGTCACCTGAGTCATGGGATTCAGGTGAATCAGGAAGGATGCAGGTGAATCAGGGTGATGCAGGT
>NC_091215.1:28692116-28762116 GCF_040958095.1 Procambarus clarkii | reverse complement strand
AAGAACAAGCCTGCCACAGATGGTCATTTTGGAGGGTGTTGTCCCGAAAAGAAATATATTTCTTTTGAGGAAATGTGCAGACGAGAACGGCACTGCTTCGTTTAAGGGGAAGGGATGACAACGAAGTTCTTTACCCCCTTGTTAATGGGCTCTCCGCTGGGGGGAAACAATTGCCGGTGGTTGGTAACGAGGTTCTTGTGGTTAAAACCCCTCCCCCCTTGTCTTCCCCTCCATTGGTCGGTACAAGCCTCGTTTCTTGCTGGTTGGCGTTCGAGTCTTTCCTTCGCAAACCTAATTACCCAGATTCGTTCTAACCTAAAGCAAATTAAACAATGTTCCTTCGCATCTACCCCAGAAAATAATCTCTCTCAACCAACCCAGACAAAGATAATGTTTAAATAAAAAAAAACAGTCAATCAGTACTCTTTAAACATTAAAAGAGGGTGTCTATAGTTTTAAATGTATAGAACATGCATAGCATTTCTATGTTATATTAACTATAATTCATATAATCCTAGTTTTATAATCTAAACTATATTAGGTCTATTATCTATATAATCTAAATTTAATTTTTATAATCTGTACTGCCTTTCCATTAGTGTAAGAGCTAAGGTACAATATAGATGGATAGAGAGGTTTGTTCAAAGGATAGCTGGCTTATTTGATATCCTTCAAGGGCTTGCTTTTTCATAGTATGCTGACCTGGTTATCATAGCACGAGGGAAGTCATGTGATATGTGTTATAGTGATATATGCTGAGTTGTGTATATACTGTGTTGTGAGCGCAGGTTATACTCACTCGAGTAAGATAGCTTGTGAGCGGAGGAGTGTATAGAGATGCATATATATATATATATATATATATATATATATATATATATATATATATATATATATATATATATATATATATATATATATATATATATATGAATTAAAACTGAAAATTGAAATAGCTGACATTATTAAGGCAGTATTGGGTTAAAAAATAGTTTTCTTTGACTGACGTTAATAGAAGAAAACGGGTCTTGCATCAGCTGACGCGGAGTGCCGCTGTCGACGTCTGTTTTCAGAGAAACAAAAATAGTGTTTTTTGCTAGTTTATCGCAGTTTTTTGCCCGAGACAGTTGAATGTCTTACTGCTAAGTGTTTCTAGATGCGCGATATAAGGTAAGAACAATGAATTATTGTTTATTTCCGCGATAAAAGGAGTTCTGTTATGGTCTGTGGAACTGCATGGGTTTAAAACTGGTCTGGTGTTGACGTGTGTGTGTGTGTGTGTGTGTGTGTGTGTGTGTGTGTGTGTGTGTGTGTGTGTGTGTGTGCACTCAGATATTTGTGTTTGCGGGGGTTGAGCTCTGGCTCTTTGGTCCCGCCTCAACTGTCAATCAACTGGTGTACAGGTTCCTGAGCCTATTAGGCTCTATCATATCTACACTTGAAACTGTGTATGGAGTCAGCCTCCACCACATCACTGTCTAATGCATTCCATTTGTCAATTACTCTGACACTAAAAAAGTTCTTTCTACTATCTCTGTGGCTCATTTGGGCGCTCAGTTTCCATCTGTGTCCCCAAGTGCGTGTGCCCATTGTGTTAAATAGCCTATCTTTATCAACCCTGTCGATTCCCTTGAGAATCTTGAATGTGGTGATCATGTCCCCCCTAACTCTTCTGTCTTCCAGCGAAGTGAGGTTCAATTCCCGTAGTCTCTCCTCGTAGCTCATACCTCTCAGCTCGGGTACTAGTCTGGTGGTGGTGTGTGTGTGTGTGTGTGTGTGTGTAGGCCTAGAAGATCCTAGAGAGAGTGCTTAGATAATTTCCCTCTAGAACTTTGTGAACCAGTGATCTAGATGGATCCTGGCGGTTCTGTCGTCGTAAAAATGCCAACATACTCTATGTAGCCTCTTCCAACATGTGAAGGAATAAGTCCATAACATTACTATCTTTAGCTATATTAGAGAACCGTTCGACTAGTTACGTGTTAGAGAGCCACTAGACTAGTTAAATGTGCACTAATGAGGCATTCGCAGCTCATCGCAAACTCTGCATCCGCCATTAGTATTATTAGCATGACTTTTGAGGGAATACAGCTGTATTTTGAGTTATACGTGTAATGGTTTACATAAGAGGTCAGCAGGGATAAGATTAGCTGTAAACTCAGACATTATTTTAGAATCACTGTCACACACAGAGTGGTAGACGGTTGGAACAAGTTAGGTGAGAAGGTGGTGGAGGCCAAGACCGTCAGTAGTTTCAAAGCGTTATATGACAAAGAGTGCTAGGAAGACGGGACACCACGAGCGTAGCTCTCATCCTGTAACTACACTTAGGTAATTACAGAGAGAGAGAGATAGATAGCTGGCTGCTGTGGGATCTAAATCTTGTCAAAGTCATCTAATCTCTCTTTGACACGAGTGATGAGTTTGATCCGAGCAAGTCTCATCACGGTGGACTTTACCTTGCGATGATTTCGGGGCTTAGCGTACCCGCGGCCCGGTCCTCGACCAGGCCTCCTGTGCATGGTTTACTAGTTATCGGTATAATGGGCTAGCGGTAGAGCAGAAAAGTTTACCTCTGTGGTAAACTATTAGTCAGCTATGGTTATTACTACTACTGTCATGTGATTTTTTTTAATAGGTAAACTATGAGTACCCACACTCGTGAGGCATCAGGGGAAATCAAACGTGCCCAACCGTTTTTGTCTTACCCCGTGAATTGACTGTGTGTCAGTGTATGTGTTTGAGCACCTTTGAGGGTGCTACGTATCCTCTTCGTCGCGGCTGAGGGTCACTACAAACACATCCAGAGGTGGTTTCTCCCTGTATATTATTTTATACAGGAGTATATAATAAGATACAGTACCATCTTTATATATATATATATATATATATATATATATATATATATATATATATATATATATATATATATATATATATATATTAAACCAGTATTTAATAGGATATAAGCATCCGTCTCCAGTCCTCATCTCAGTCACGTCTCTAGGACGACACGTCTGGCCATCAGAGGCTCGTAGGGGACGGTGTATTTTGCTGTGTTCCGTTTTCTTCAGTCTGTCCTTGTAGCGGGCGGGGTGGAGGAGTGGGTGTTCAATCCATGGGTTGCAAAGGCTTTCTTTGCGTGCTGTGTGGGTATGTCATCAGCACACGGGAACCGCGGTGCTCAGAGTGGCCTTGTGTACTTGGTAGACGGACACATTTGTGCTCGCTTAACGTTAGGGAGACGGTGTTGGGTTTACTTATTTGTTGCTTGGAAAGGAAGCTTCTTCAAATATTATTTTTGAAGGTGTCTGTTTTACTTTGTCATGTATTCTCGTACTCTTCAACTCGTTCGCCAGCGCGTGCACGCGCGCACACACACACACACACACACACACACACACACACACACACACACACACACACACACACACACACACACACACACACGACACAATATATATGTGTGTCGAAGTGAACAAATTAATTGCTATTAAGAAGCTAAGTGGCTGATCAGCCTCCACGCAAACCTTCAAATGTAGAAAGTCGGGGCGAAAGAGCTGAAGCTCAATCCCGTAAACCCCCCCCCCTCCCCAGTCACCCTCAGGAGAGTACCAATATATGATAACATAAGCAAGTCATTTTATGTACTATTATTAAGTGCCAATATTGACATATTTTTTTCCCCAACTGGATTTTATTTAAGAAGAAGGAGAAGGAGAAGAAGAAGGAGGAGGAGGAAGAGGAAGAAGACTATGAGTTACCTCTCATTACAGGACCTTCGTTACCTCATGAAAAAGGCAGCCTCATCGCATAAAAGGAAATTTTGTACGGAAAATCCCTCTTTTGGAAAATCTGTCTTCCCGTCCTTCCCCGCCACTCACGATTAGACACGTTTGTCGATATTGAGGGCGGGGGGAAAATGGCCCCGACAGGGATATTCCCTAGGGGTAGGACGCTGGAGGGAAAGGTCCAGGGGGGAATCTCTTTCCTGCAGGGGAAGAGACGTGATCTTGATATCCTGATATCTTGATGAAGGAGGGGTTAGGTGGATGGTGTGGGGTCGTACCCAGTAGTCAGTAGTTCGAACACAGAGCTCGGCAAGTCGTACCTAATGGTTCATACGTGATTTTTTCCGTTCATTGGGGCATGGATACAACTTTAAATGATATATTAATACGGGCAGCAACCGACCCAAATCCTGGGTAATTATCATGTGTATGTGATTATATATACCTCAGGTGCAGCGGTTCTCACGGTGGTGTGTGTGTGTGTGTGTGTGTGTGTGTGTGTGTGTGTGTGTGTGTGTGTGTGTACTCACCTAATTGTACTCACCTAATTGTGCTTGCGGGGGTTGAGCTCTGGCTCTTTGGTCCCGCCTCTCAACCCGTCAAGGCGGGTCTGTGTGTGTGTGTGTGTGTGTGTGTGTGGCTAGGTCCTCATGACAGCTAACGCCTCACAACATGTTGCCTCATAAGTAATAAAGTATTACTTCCCTCCTGAAGCAGTTTGTTGACTCAATGTTGCCTTCCCGGACTGTGCATTTGCATGTGTAACGAGCTTGTTTCATCCGCCTCGACCAGCCAAACACACACACAAACACACACACACACACACACACACACAAACACACACACACAGACCCGCCTTGACGGGTTGAGAGGCGGGACCAAAGAGCCAGAGCTCAACCCCCGCAAGCACAATTAGGTGAGTACAATTAGGTGAGTACACACACACACACACACACACACACACACACACATACACACACACACACACACACACACACACACACACACACATACACACACACACACACACACACACACACACAGCTTGTAGAATCACACACTATTTATAATTTTAAAAGTAGTTATGACAGGGGAAATAGATCAGGAGTCATTGCATTAGACAACCAGCAGATCTAAAAGCTGGGGTCGAAGAGCTTGATCTTGCAGGCACAAATAGGCGACTACAAACAGGTGAGTGCATACTAATAAGTAAGTCATTGAGCAATTAGAGACATGTCTTTGTCCCAAGTCTGTCAACGAGTTTATTGTTCCATTTTTTCATCAAGTATAAACCTTTGTTAGGTTTTAACCATCGATTTATTTATTCTTTTGTCTTACATAAAAGAGGCTACATGTCCTCCTCCGTTTTCTTTTTTAATTTAATGTAAACAAAAGTGTTATTTGTTTTCGCGTTTTTTTCATGTGTTATGTGTCAATGCGGTCTTATGTATCATGGTGGCCTGATGTGTTCTCTCATCTGATGCTTAACAGTATAAACACAACGACCACATTACGGTGTTTTAGGGAAGTTTAAAACCACTGTAATTTTGACGCTCTCTCTCGGACAAATGAGCAATGAAATCTCTCTTTTCCGTGTGTCCACTTTCTATTCCATGTATACCAGCTGTATACCAGCTATACACAAAATAATAAATGTCTTAAGAAAAGTGATAATAGACTTCAAGTTTTATACACATACCTAGGACGCGGGAAGTATACATATGACAACAAGAGGCAGCGGGAAGTATACATATGACAACAAGAGGCAGCGGGAAGTATACATATGACAACAAGAGGCAGCGGGAAGTATACATATGACAACAAGAGGCAGCGGGAAGTATACATATGGTAACAAGAGGCAGCGGGAAGTATACATATGACAACAAGAGGCAGCGGGAAGTATACATATGACAACAAGAGGCAGCGGGAAGTATACATATGACAACAAGAGGCAGCGGGAAGTATACATATGGTAACAAGAGGCAGCGGGAAGTATACATATGACAACAAGAGGCAGCGGGAAGTATACATATGGTAACAAGAGGCAGCGGGAAGTATACATATGACAACAAGAGGCAGCGGGAAGTATACATATGGTAACAAGAGGCAGCGGGAAGTATACATATGACAAGAGGCAGCGGGAAGTATACATATGACAACAAGAGGCAGCGGGAAGTATACATATGACAACAAGAGGCAGCGGGAAGTATACATATGACAAGAGGCAGCGGGAAGTATACATATGACAACAAGAGGCAGCGGGAAGTATACATATGACAACAAGAGGCAGTGGGAAGTATACATATGACAACAAGAGGCAGTGGGAAGTATACATATGACAACAAGAGGCAGCGGGAAGTATACATATGACAAGAGGCAGCGGGAAGTATACATATGACAACAAGAGGCAGCGGGAAGTATACATATGACAAGAGGCAGCGGGAAGTATACATATGACAACAAGAGGCAGCGGGAAGTATACATATGACAACAAGAGGCAGTAGGAAGACCTTCATGAGTGAAGGGAAAACATGTATTATAGCATAGTTAATATTCATAGCGTGTATAGAGAGGCAGAACCCCAGCCGGGCCTCAGGCACGATCTTAACTTTCCAAGCACCCTCCTTGTTTTAAAGAAACACGCGGCTTGTTTCACAGGCGCGCCAGCTTGTTTTCCAAGCACACTGGTTTGTTTTACAAGCGTGCAGTTTGATTTACAAACACATAGTTTGATTTTACAAGCACAAACATTGTTTTGCAAGCATGGTATTAGTCTAAATGGCATGTTTTTTTGTTTTTCAAGCTTGGTAATGAGAATATGGAGGTCTTGGCTTTCTTCTAATCCCTCTGTGGCTCTCAAGTTCAAGCAAGTTTATTGAGACAAGGGAAAAAAATACATCTCAAAGGGATAGAGTAGGTTAGGCTATTTCTACCCTGCTAATTACAAGGAAAATGTTGTTTTTGGCTTCCTCTTCAAACACCAAAGTCGAAGGTTTGTAACTGGTGTGGGCTTCCTCAGCCCCCCTTCAACCTGTAAGGAGAATTCTCTTCTCCCTTCTCACCCTCTTCCCCCTCTCCTCTCACTTCCCCTCTTCCCTATTTCTGGTATTTCGTGGTAAGGGGCCATGGCTGTTATTTCTTGTGCTTCTGCTGCTACTTCTGGTAATTGCTTTTTATACTTTATCTTCCCTTTTTCTCCTCCACGGCCAGCTGCCACCGTCATCAAATACACCCGCCACCTCCAACAAATACACCCGCCACCTCCAACAAATACACCCGCCACCTCCAACAAATACACCCGCCACCTCCAACAAATACACCCGCCACCTCCAACAAATACACCCGCCACCTCCAACAAATACACCCGCCACCTCCAACAAATACACCCGCCACCTCCAACAAATACACCCGCCACCTCCAACAAATACACCCGCCACCTCCAACAAATACACCCGCCACCTCCAACAAATACACCCGCCACCTCCAACAAATACACCCGCCACCTCCAACAAATACACCCGCCACCATAAACAAATACACCCGCCACCTCCAACAAATACACCCGCCACCGTAAACAAAGAAAGTGGTGGCTGTGTGTGACAAATACAAGGGTGATTTTCAATTGCTCTTGATATGAAATGGCGGCTGTCCGTTCTCTATCAGATCTTCCTTACTTCAGTCAAGGCTTTGGAAGGTGGGCAGGTCTTCAAATTAGGTTAGGTTATGTAAGGTTAGGTTAGGTTAGGTTAGGTTATGTAAGGTTAGGTTAGGTTAGGTTATGTAAGGTTAGGTTAGGTTAGGTTAGGTTAGGTTAGGTTATGTAAGGTTAGGTTAGGTTAGGTTATGTAAGGTTAGGTTAGGTTAGGTTAGGTTATGTAAGGTTAGGTTAGGTTAGGTTATGTAAGGTTAGGTTAGGTTAGGTTAGGTTATGTAAGGTTAGGTTAGGTTAGGTTATGTAAGGTTAGGTTAGGTTAGGTTAGGTTATGTAAGGTTAGGTTAGGTTAGGTTAGGTGTTTAGGTTCTGTTGGCAATTATTTGTATGTGCTTGGGTGAAGCATTTACAGCGTTGCCATTCGAACAGAGGTCGTGAGCGAAGCACTGTTCGACAAAGGTTCGAATAACATCATCAGTAAAGAGCTTTTCATTCACAAGCACCCTACCAGAACACGGTGTTTTTTAGCTGGATTAATGAGCATTTGGCCTTTGTTGATGAGGACAGACTGTGTTTAGTTTCATGATTGATTATTTTCAACTTTTCTGGTACACCTAACCTAACTTATTATATAATATTTATATTTTAAAAATGAGCGCTGCTTATTTCACCGTATTAAAAAACTCCTCTGAGGGGTATTAGTTAAATACGGACGTATTAGCAGCACCGATACTCAGCTTTTCAAACTTTTGTCGCGGGGTGGAGGATAGCTCTATAAATCATGAGAAATTTTGTGAAAGTTTGCGAGCGAACGGGTGAAAACTGGCTCATAATTATCAACTTTTACGCTCGACAAGAAATTGGGGGAGAGGGAAGGAGTTGGGTAAAACCTGAGTTTAGGGTGAGTGGGTGTGAGTACTCACCCAGATGTACTCAATCAGGTGTACCAACATTATTTCTGCTTCAATTTGAGTATCCATATGGCCTTGTCATTCAAAGATGTCTTTTTCTTGTAATGGGTTTACTTAACAGCTTAGGTTGATCCTTGGAATTGGCTGCTATGTCATTCTCATACTTGCTTCTCTGCCACTCTCCTAATATCTATAGACTTGTTCTTTGATCCTTTATACACGATATGTATTCCTTCGGTTCAGAATTTTCTGTATTTCCCCTATAATCCTTTGCTTTTATTCTAAGTTCTGCTTGTTAAACATTAAGCGTACTTTGTTCTCTGATTTTCTATCTCCCTGTAATCCCTGTTCCTCCCTGTAATCCCTGTTCCTCTCCAGCAATCCCCGTCTTTTTAGAGTAATCTCTACCCATCAATAGTAATTTCTGCTATGGTAATCCGGCTCTGCACGAACCTCTACAGTAATCTGTGCTTCAGTAATCCCTATTTAACCTCCACAGTAATATCCGCTCCTCCGCAGTAATCCCCGCTCCTTCACAGTAATCCTTACCCCTCTTCAGTAATCCTTACCCCTCTTCAGTAATCCTTACCCCTCCTCAGTAATCCTTACCCTTCTACAATAATCCTTGCCCCTCCACAGTAATCCTTACTCATTCAGAGTAATCCTTACCCCTCCACAGTAATCCTTCCCTCTCCACTGTAATCCTTACCCCTCCGCAGTAATCCTTACTCATTCACAGTAATCCTTACCCCTCCACAGTAATCCTTACCCCTCCACAGTAATCCTTACCCCCTCCACAGTAATCCTTACCCCTCCACAATAATCCTTACCCCTCCACAGTAATCCTTACCCCTGCACAGTAATCCTTACTCCTCCCAAGCAACGAGCACAACCTGCTTGGTAACACAAAGGTATTGGTGCCTCCACATACAACATTATATCAGCCGGATTAGCATTCATTGTATATGCTAATTAAATTGTGACAATAACAGCGCCTCAGGCAACTCCAGACAACGGTTTCAATATTGTCGTGCTGAGGGCTAATACTTAATACTCAGAACATACTTATATATAGATATATGGAGTGAGAGGAGGGAGAGAGAGAGGGGGAAGAGGGAGAGAGAGAGGGGGAGGAGGGAGAGAGAGAGGGGGAAGAGGGAGAGAGAGAGGGGGAGGAGGGAGAGAGAGGGAGAGATGAGAGAGTGATAGACAGACAGAGCCTATGATGGTCTTCAAGGAACCAAATATAGAGCTGTTTAATGTTATATCTTTTTTTTTTTAGAGAAAATAATTGACTCAATTACACGAAATTATATCTCTGTTATCAATACACGAACATGAGTGAAAAAAAATAAATATGAATATTTCGATGATAATGGTTCGAAATAGACTGAAACATGGTTGTTTCAACCCTTTTACTGTCACGTGGTTTTGGTCATTTCGTACACATAATTGTATTTTTATCAAAATTACACTTTTCGTGAAAAGTTTCGTGCATAAAATAGTGAGTCGTTGTTTAAACCTTATTATTAACTAATCTCGTCTACATTCATGTAGATTAGCATAGCAAATTACATATTATTATAACTGCAGACGGTGCTGTAATGAATCACTTGATTCATTTAACAAACGCATTGTTCAGTTCCCTGGTGGCTCGCCTATTTCCTTAGTCATGTATATGTCATGTACCTATTTCCTTAGGCATGTATATTATATGTACCTATTTCTTTAGGCATGTATATTATATGTACCTATTTCTTTAGTCATGTATATTTCATGTACCTATTTCCTTAGGCATGTATATTATATGTACCTATTTCTTTAGTCATGTATATTATATGTACCTATTTCTTTAGGCATGTATATTATATGTACCTATTTCTTTAGTCATGTATATTATATGTACCTATTTCTTTAGGCATGTATATTATATGTACCTATTTCCTTAGTCATGTATATTATATGTACCTATTTCTTTAGTCATGTATATTATATGTACCTATTTCATTAGGCATGTATATTTCATGTACCTATTTCCTTAGTCATGTATATTATATGTACCTATTTCTTTAGTCATGTATATTATATGTACCTATTTCATTAGGCATGTATATTTCATGTACCTATTTCCTTAGTCATGTATATTTTATGTACCTATTTCCTTATTCATGTATATTTTGTCTTATGTGAGTGATGGAGTCTTCTGCTGTAGCGAAAATTAGGGAGTGGGGATACAGGAGAGTTTCAGTAATTATGGATACAGCTAAGTGTCACAAATGTATTATATATATGTGAGTCCCTTATGTTCAAGTTACATATGTAGGGTACAGTTGTGGAATACAGGTATATGGATTAAATGAGTGTGGCACTTGCTTGGGGTAATGGCTTGGAGATACAGGTGTGGGGTACAGGTGTAGGAGTCATGAGTGGGATACAGGCATTGAGGCACAAGTGTAGGGGGTACAGGAGTTGGGGTACATGCGTTGGGAGTGCAGGAGTTGGGGTACATTCGTTGGGAGTACAGGAGTTGGGGTACATGCGTTGGGAGTACAGGTGTTGGTACAGGTGTGGGATACAAGTGTCGGATACATGTGTGGGGGTACAGGTGTGGGATTCTACATAATATACGCCTTTATGAAATCACAATACACACTGACGCTACAGCAAGCTAAATACATAATGAAATACATAATTCAAATTACATAATACATAATAAACAAGCTAAATACATAATTAAAATTACATAATACATAATACACAAGCTAAATACATAATTAAAATTACACTTCTCAGAAGAAAGAGTTAAGTCAGGTTACAGGAAGCCATTAAGCAAACTACAGGACTAAACGCTGTATCTTTTAATCAGATTATTAGTTAATGCAGTTTAGAAACAGCTGATAACTGAAGCAGCTCCTATAATCTGAAATAATAATTACAGCGATTATATTTTGAATTCTCCCGGAATATTATAGACGAATTTGTATAAAATTATAGTATTGAGTTCAATTAAAATTGAAAAAGGGCAAACATGATTGAGTGATTCAATTACGAATATAATATTATATTTACAATATTATTATATTACAATATAACTTGGCTTAATTCTCCTCCAAAGACCTCAGAAAGCAAAAAATTCTCCTTAAAAAGACTCAGTTTCGATTTAATTACGAATGACAATATAACTTGGCTTAATTCTCCTCCAAAGACCTCAGAAAGCAAAAAATTCTCCTTAAAATGGCCCAGAACGCAAACCCCCCAAAATCTCAAAATGACTTTATTTAATAAGTGAAAATTATGCACAAATTACGAAATAATGTAATTATTTATTGTACACAGCGAAGCGGACTCCAGACACTACTCAACTAGGGGGGGTGGGGGTGATTAGGTACAAATTATTGCATAACATGACGGTAATTGTGCTCTCATTAAAGCGCGTATCAACTTAATGCTGCAACCGTTCTTTTGCACTTAATTCTGCATTCAATAATTCCAGAGCAGAAGGATTATTTGGGAGGGTTTTAAGGCTGTGTTGTTTGCCCTCATCAGCGCTCTTGTGGAAAATGAAGCGGCCATGTTGTTGCCTGGCTGGGGTGGTAGTTAGAGGGGGGTGGTGATTAGGGGGGGGGTAGTGGGGGGGTTTGGGGGTTGGAGGGAGGGAGGGACTGTACTATTGAGGGTTTCGTCGTGAAGTGTGTAGCATGAGAGGTGGAAATCCACAGTTTAGAGACGTAATGTGTGTTCTATGACACCCTAATGATGAAGATAAGTGTACTGTTGAAGGCCCTGTATTGCCTAGCAGCTTCTGTTTGCATCTAGGCAGCTCCTGTTTATACCCATCCAACCTACGTTTCAAATAATCCTGTAATCCGCACTTTTATTATATTACCCTGTAAATTGTTCTGTAAATCAGCAACCTTGGTTCGAAACCAGTATTTACCCAGGTCTTTCCTGATGGGGGGGGGGGGTAATAGTCAACAATAAAGTGTATGTACCCCCCCTTTCCCCCCTCTCCTACCCCCCGCAAGGGGAAGATAGCCAACCGGTTTCGCTTCTAAATCGCTATAGATCAACTCATTGCGCTTGTAAAATAGTCTCTACTTTATCGCATCCTAGTTATACGCGGACAGTTAAAGCTTATATCATCTTGAAAATATTGCTTTACTTGGGGGATCCGATGGAAGAATCAGTCCTACTGTCAATCCGTTTTTACTGTCTTTGAGGGCGAACTAAAGTAGATTATGGCTACTCTGCTTTACTCGCGAACTGTATCGACTCTCTGATGCTTTTCCTGTGCACTTCATAAGAGTTTCTGCTTTACTGAAGGTGTTTTCTACTGCTTCGTAAGACGTTAAGCTGAGGCTGGTGTTGGGCCATTTTTTGTGGTAGATGTGATTGTTTTTGTAATGGGTACTTTGTTCTGGGTACTGTGTTCTGGGTACTGTGTTCTGGGTACTTTGTTCTGGGTACTTTGTTCTGGGTACTTTGTTCTGGGTACTTTGTCTTGGGTACTGTGTTCTGGGTACTTTGTTCTGGGTACTGTGTTCTGGGTACTTTGTCTTGGGTACTGTGTTCTGGGTACTTTGTTCTGGGTACTGTGTTCTGGGTACTTTGTTCTGGGTACTGTGTTCTGGGTACTTTGTCTTGGGTACTGTGTTCTGGGTACTTTGTTCTGGGTACTGTGTTCTGGGTACTTTGTTCTGGGTACTGTGTTCTGGGTACTTTGTTCTGGGTACTGTGTTCTGGGTACTTTGTTCTGGGTACTGTGTTCTGGGTACTGTGTTCTGGGTACTGTGTTCTGGGTACTGTGTTCTGGGTACTGTGTTCTGGGTACTTTGTTCTGGGTACTGTGTTCTGGGTACTGTGTTCTGGGTACTTTGTCTTGGGTACTGTGTTCTGGGTACTGTGTTCTGGGTACTGTGTTCTGGGTACTGTGTTCTGGGTACTTTACCCTGGGTACTTTACCCTGGGTACTTTGCGAACCCCACCACCGACCTCACGCATCTATACACAATTTTGGTCAATACCGATACTTCCCATTTCACAAATCGTGCTTTATAATCATCTTGTATGTGAACAATATACACACGCTACTTGCATCGTTCTCATGCAATCTTTTCAATTCCTTATCATGCTATCTTCTAAATTCCTTATCATGTAATCTACTGAATTCTTTCTCGTGCAAGAATATATATATTCTGCCATTGCACGTCCCTGAGTCATCAGCTGGCCCCACGCTAACACGAAATGGCAGATCCATCAATCTCATATTGTTTTTAAAAACTTTGTTGTCCCCCCTGAAATATTTCAGGATGTATTCCCATTCTCTGTTTGTTTTAACACGGGGCTCAAATTTCACGGCTGGGGAATGTTTTTCTCAATTGTTTTAAATTGTTCTTTTCAAATGCATATTTTCATTGCCGTGTTCTTTGCGGGTTTTGTACGTTCTTAAGAATTTCATATATACATAAAAATGGGTTGTTTGTTAGTGGTGCGAATTTTACAAGTGCCTTATTGGCTTTCGAATATTTCATGGCTCTTAATCCTTTAGTTTCAGAAATCCAATATTGGCTGTATCCGATATTTAGTAATTACAAACAATTGAAGTTTTGTCGGGTACCTTGTCATATTGGTATGAACTCCGAATAATTGGTCGATTGAACTGCAAAATCTGCCAATCAAATGTATCCTGTGCTCTCGAAGCCTATTCCTTTCGCAAATTACTACCAAATCAATCGACGCAGGTTCGAATCCTCGTCACGGCCCTTGTGGATTTGTTCATTCGCAGATTCATTTACCACATGGCTAGATAATTGCGTTGGTTTATACTCGTGTCGTTAGGGACAAAATGGAACATTTCCTTACAGTCACATTGTCCGTTTGTCATGATAAATTACCTCGTTTGATGTAAAAGAAATCAAATTCAAATTCAAAAACGCTATTCAATGGTCAATCTACCGATCATTCATCATTTGTGTGGATGACATGGATTTCTAAATGATGGGAAGTTACGCTAATCCACCTCTCCTTAAAGGCAGTATAATCACTCGATATTCAACTCAGTACATTGGACAATATCCCTCGTTCCCGTGGACAATATCATGTGTTCTCCCTGGACAAATATACCGGATTGCCATGGCAACAACACATCCTTTGACGTGTGTCTGTTGTTATTGGGTCTGGAGATTAATTGTGGGAGCATCTGGTGGCCGTTCTGGTAAAAGTGTAAATCGATGAAATGGAGAGAGTTGACCAGAAAAAATAGGAAGAGAGAGAGAGAGAGAGAGAGAGAGAGAGAGAGAGAGAGAGAGAGAGAGAGAGAGAGAGAGAGAGAGAGAGAGATAAGGGAAGGTTACAGGGAAAAAAAGAGGGTGATATAGGTGCAGAGGAAGGAAGGAGGGAGGGAAAAGGAAGAATGACAGAATGGGGTGAGAGAGAGAAAGAGAGAGAGAGAGAAAGAGAGAGAGAGAGAAAGAGAGAGAGAGAGAGAGAGAGAGAGAGAGAGAGAGAGAGAGAGAGAGAGAGAGAGAGAGAGAGAGAGAGAGAGAGAGAGAGAGAGAGAGACTCTCCAAAGGAAAGGATATACCTACGTCTCCCCCGTTTTCTTTTGGTCGTGATGAAGTATATTAATCCCCCCCCCCCAAGACCTTCTCTTCCTGTGACACAAGCAATAACTTTCCTTCAATTTATTCGCCTGTTATATGGCATTCCTGTTGGATGTTACTCAGCCTCACACACACACACACACACACACACACACACACACACACACACACACACACACACACACACACACACACACACACACACACACACACACACACTTGAGTATGATTTTCTCTTTTTTAGTTGCGTCAGAACACGCTTTTGTGTCTAAATATATTTCTGTAGCTTTTTCCCCTCTGGTCAGAGCAATTACCCGCATCTGTTGTTGAATTTGCATACTTACCTTTGCTGGCATTTTAAACAATGCTTCAAAAAAAAGGAAGTTAGAAGGTAGAAATTTGGTTATCTTATAGAATTAGAACTCATTTAGAATTAGATGCTTCATTCGTAGGCGATTTTTACGAATTGTCACAGTTGTGTTGGAGTTAATTATGAGAAAGTGCTAGGCCATTACGACTATATAGCACTGGGAAGGGGTCAGGATTATGATTTGGGATGGGACGGAGGGAAAGGAATGGTGCCCCAATCACTTGGACGGTCGGGGATTGAACGCCGACTTGCATGAAGCGAGACCGTCGCTCTGCCGTCCATCCCAAGTGATAAGAATGAACAGGTGTACAGCTGTAAAAGGCTTAGAGCTTACAATTAGAGATTCATACTGGGAAAATATATTACGTGAAATTAGATCATTCAAAAGGCAGTTGATGAGTTGAGGCGCGTCCCTCGTTGATGAGTCACTGTGATGGTGAATATATGATGGTGAAGATTGTGTTGATGGTGGTGGTGATTCCAGTGATAGTGACGATGACGTTCGGGGTATTTCGAGGCAACATATGCGGCCGTAATGGCGATATGTGTTATGAAGGCAACATATGTGGCCATAACGCGGGGCTATGAGTCTTCATAGACAGCATATGTGGCCATAATGGGAGGGTTATGAGTCTCATAGACAACATATGTGGCCATAATGGGAGGGTTATGAGTCTCATAGACAACATATGTTGCCATAATGGGAGGGTTATGAGTCCTCATAGACAACATATGTGGCCATAATGGGAGGGTTATGAGTCTCATAGACAACATATGTTGCCATAATGGGAGGGGTTATGAGTCCTCATAGACAACATACGTTGCCATAATGGGATGGTTATGAGTCCGCATAGACAACATATGTGGCCATAATGGGAGGGTTATGAATCCTCATAGACAACATATGTTGCCATGGTGGACTCGTAAACACGGCAAAAGAAACCCCAGGAGAGAAGCTGCCATATTGGAACACATGGCCACTTTCTTCTACAAATGGCACCCTGAGGTGCAACTCTGCAGGCGTTGCTCCTTATGTTACTTTCTGCTACGTGCTCCGGTGTTCCTGTGTGATGTGTGTACTCACCTGTGTGTCCTTGCGGGGGTTAAGTTTCGGTCTATTGGGCTCTATCATATCTACATTTGAAACTGTGTATGGAGTCAGCCTCCTCCACATTACTTCCTAGTGCATTCCATTTACTAACTACTCTGACACTGGAAAAGTTCTTTCTAATGACTCTGTGGCTCATTTGGGTACTCACTCTCTGTGAGTAAGTGAGTGAATATGTGAGAAGATGAATAAATAGAGAGGTTGTGAGTTTCCATGGGGTTAAGTTTTCAATTTAAGTTCATAAGGAGTTCATTTCTTTGTCTAACTACTATTCACTTATATTCCTGGCTAACAAATGCTCAAACAACCACTATGACTGATCTTTAACAGCAACTCGTCTGCACCATCACCTCATCCACACCTGTGATTGCTTCCTCACACACCTGTCGCTGAAACCTTTGTATACCTGCTACCTCCTCTCCGTACACCTGTTAAGGAGATTCTCCCCCACCTTTCACTTCACACACCTGTCATTGGCTCTCAATACTCACCTGTTACTGCCTGTTACACGCTTGCTACAGGCCACCTGAAGCCTCAGTTTCAAGACCCGAATCCAGTCTCCTCTCCTAAGTGAAGAGAATCTTTTCTCCCACGTTCGGAGCTTCGAACGAAGTATTGGGCTTGAACGCGGGGCTATGTTTGACTACGACTATAGGATATCCACCTGCTGGTCCACCTGCTGGTCCACCTGCTGGCCCGTCAGGTCCACCTGCTGGCCCGTCAGGCCCACCTGCTGGCCCGTCTGGCCCACCTGCTGGCCCGTCTGGTCCACCTGTTGGCCTACTATACCCCTGGGGCCGACACCGCGTGACCCATCGACACATGGAATAACGCCTTTGTCTTTTGTCTCAGCTGAGGTCCAGGTCAGGGAGGCCGTCGTTCGAGGCTTATGAGGAAGGGGAGAGGAAAGGTAGTGGGAAGGGTTAGGAGGGAGTCGGAGGAACGGAAATGGGAAGGAGGAACGTTACTGTTCCTTTCTGCCGCTGGGGAATGAGGGAAAGTTAAGTCAGTTTCTTTTATTTCTGCTTAACACAGTTTTGGCTAATGATTACGTCTCTTTGTTGACAATCTCTCTCTCTCTCTCTCTCTCTCTCTCTCTCTCTCTCTCTCTCTCTCTCTCTCTCTCTCTCTCTCTCTCTCTCTCTCTCTCTCTCTCTCTCGTAAATGTGATAAGGTCACATTCCTCATTCCAGTAAACGCAGCATCACAACACATCCCTAACATGAAAGGCACATCCCTGCACTGATGAGGCAGCCATGGAATTAAAAGCTTCGTAAAAAGCCGTCTTTTAGTCCCTGTGCGTGGTGTGTGCTCAATACATCACAGAGAGAACGAAATCTTGAAAAATACACACACACACACACACACACACACACACACACACACACACACACACACACACACACACACACACACACACACACACATACACACACACACACACACACACACACAAGAGGTATTGACTCGTGAAAATCTGTTGAAGCACTCCACACACGATACACTTGGGGAGGCTATAAGAAGCACTTAAGAGTGTAAACACAAGAATGCACTTAAAACAGTAGGAAATCCTATTAAAAAAGGGACAGTGAAATCATGAGCAACTAATCACTGAATAGCTCATTGCTATTAAACACGAAATGATCATTGGTTCGTGAATACAGTCATCTGTGACTGTCTATTAACTGTCCAATTCGAGACACGGTCATACCTATGGGTGTATTCCTCCCCCCCCTTCCCCCTTGTCACAAAAAATGTATTTTTTTGGGAGGTAGTTTTAATTATTTGGAAAATTTGACACTTCTAAAAGCCCCTATGAGACTTGGAATGTGCTTTTTGGGGGTGTGCCCACGTCCCCTACGGGGCTCACCATAGCCCGTGCTACTTGCAACTTTTAGTTCCAGGTAGCGAATCTTAAAACAACAACATCCTCTTCCTTACCGTCCTGTCTCGAAGCCGGAAGACCTGACAGTCGAGGGTGGCCGTCTTGCCCCTGCCGATGGTGACGTTGGTGGTGTTGAGGTGGTGGAGGAAGAACGGTAATGTGGCTGGATCGGGTGTGGTCGGTGGTGGTTCGGTGGTTGTAGCTGGGATGTCGATGCTGGGGGCGAAACCTCCCGCCAGACACGCTGTGGGGAGGAGCAGAGATGTGTGGGTGTGGTTACAGCTCTTCAGGGAGGTCCTGAGGGTTGTTAATAGATATAGGGCACTGTAGGTGGTGATAGATAAAAGTGGATTATGCAGCGGAGGTGCTGATAGATGTTAATAGATATAGGCACTGTAGGTGGTGATAGATGTCAGTAGATATAGGCACTGTAGGTGGTGATAGATGTCAATAGATGTAGGGCACTGTAGGTGGTGATAGATGTCAGTAGATATAGGCACTGTAGGTGGTGATAGATGTCAATAGATGTAGGGCACTGTAGGTGGTGATAGATGTCAGTAGATATAGGCACTGTAGGTGGTGATAGATGTCAATAGATGTAGGGCACTGTAGGTGGTGATAGATGTCAATAGATATAGGCACTGTAGGTGGTGATAGATGTCAATAGATGTAGGGCACTGTAGGTGGTGATAGATAAGAGTAGATTATGCAGCAGAGGTCCTGATGGTTGTTAATAGATATAGGGCACTGTAGGTGGTGATAGATAAAAGTAGATTATACAGTAGAGGTGCTAATAGACAGGCGTTCATAGATTAGGAGGCAGCAACAGGTGTGTGTGTGTGTGTGTGTGTGTGTGTGTGTGTGTGTGTGTGTGTGTGTGTGTGTGTGTGTGTGTGTGTGTGTGTGTGTGTGTGTTTATGTGTGTTCATTTTACACATTCATTATATCAGTAGATATCCTATAGAGATACGAACCCATGATCGTGAACATCAGTTGAAGCCTTTTGAAGCCTGGGCTCTCTTGCACACTTTGAAACTCAATGAGCCATGGTTCAAGAGGTTAGTAAGATGAAGAGAGGCTTTAGGGATGTCAAGGGTCGTTAAGGTTCAAGTACTGACCTTGGTATATTCTCTCTCTCTCTCTCTCTCTCTCTCTCTCTCTCTCTCTCTCTCTCTCTCTCTCTGTCTCTCTCTCTTGCGTGTGTTAAGATGTAATTAGCAACAGGAAAAATATCATTGGTCTCGTTAAAATGTTCTCGTAGTTGATTAGATAAATATTATCTTAATTCTCAGGTGAGGTGATTTGAGGCAGGTGATGTAGAGTCTTAGAGTCCTCAAGCCGTTAATGAGTATGTATCCTCACAGTCCCAATGTACCTTCTTATATGTGTGTGTATATATATATATATATATATATATATATATATATATATATATATATATATATATATATATATATATATATAAATAAAATAAATAAATATCTTTCAGATGACAGGAAAATTAATGGTTAAAGACCCAAAAATGCTTAATTATTTAGTTATAATACACATTCTGGAAATTAAATGAACATATGAAGGCTCTGACACACAGCTGTCTCCACCTCTCACTCTGTGCCTTGTATATTTGTATATTAACATTAGAGTGCAGTTCGGTTCGTTCTCGACTCGCAATCGTGGATTTCGGGTTCGAATCCCCCACAGGTGGGACAGAAATGAATAGGTGCATGTGTTTCCTGTTAGCTATAATGCCTCTGTTCACCTAGTAGTAAATAGGTACTTAGGGGTTAGTCAACTTGTTATGGGTTTGCTTAGTAGGTTAGTAGTTCAATCTTGGGTAGGGGGGGGGGACCTCGATATAAGCCTAACATGTATATATTTACTGGCTGCCTGTCCCCAAACACTATGAATTATACATTAGTAAAATTATTAGAGAGAGAGAAAGGTGGAAGCAATCAAGGTCTATACAAATGACCATAACTACACCCGGGTCTCGTAATTGGATCATACTGGAAGCAGTCATCACCTTTGGGGGGGGGTGACGACCCAATCTGGAGTGTAACGCTGGGTAATCAGCCGTACGACCCGACACGCCAATCTCACCCTAATTCACTCCTTCCGTTAGGTCGGGATTTATCGCGGATCTCGCTCGTTATCGCCCACACCCAACCACCACGAGATCTGAGGTGGGAAAAGTTTCTTTATATGTTCTCCTCCCTCCCCCCTTCCCTCTATCCGGGATGTGAGAGAGAGAGAGAGAGAGAGAGAGAGAGAGAGAGAGAGAGAGAGAGAGAGAGAGAGAGAGAGAGAGAGAGAGAGAGAGAGAGAGAGATTTAAGAACAAAATGAAAAAAAACTAAATTGGGAATAGTTTCCTCTTTGGGAGCCGTTGGCGTAATTGGGATTACTGTGGAGGCAGTCCGGTTAAATCCCCACCTCTCTCTCTCTCTCTCCTCTGTAATCCCCCCAGTGATTTGTTTCAGCAGTGGTCAACCCCACGGAAATTGGTGAGGGATTATATATATATATTTTTTTGTCTTGGCCTATTTCTGAAGCTGTTTTTCTGTTTTTTTGAAGCTGGTTTATTTTCTCTCTCTCTCTCTCTCTCTCTCTCTCTCTCTCTCTCTCTCTCTCTCTCTCTCTCTCTCTCTCTCTCTCTCTCTCTCTCTCTCTCTCTCTCTCTCTCTCTCTCTCTAAGCCTGGGTCCCATTACTCAATTATTATTTTTATTTTATACAATTTTACAATTTTTTAAATTTTCCGATAATCATCATTTTCTCTGACTATTGTATTTTTTTAACATTGGCTGTTAGCCTCATTTCAATACTGTATATATTACAGTGGTCATAAGGGCTGTATTGGCAGGTTATGTGGTAAAGTATTGTATTCATGCACTCGGAATTATCCTTTTTGTCCTTTTTAAATACTGTATCAACATTAATTCTCTCAGTATTATTGGCATTGTCGAGTTCTATTACACGCTCAATCACACCTGTAAACACACTTGACACATATGTGCATACACATATGTTTTATACATATAAACTTATATGGGAATTTATTTGCATGTGTAAATAAACTTGTCCTTATGTTTCCAATGATGGAGGTCAGACTCCTAGGGGTAGCATCACCCAACTTTGCAGTATGACTGGGGAGGGGTTAGGGGTTACCATAGTACGGTGATTATCGGGAGGAAAGCATTAATTACGACTAAGTATAGCACTCTGAAGGGATATGTGGTTAAGGGTTTGCGATTGGACCGTGGGAAGGAATGGTGCCCAATCATTTGGATGGTCGGGGGATTGAATGCCGACCTGCAAGAAGCGAGATCGTTGCTCTACCGTTCAGTTCAAGAGGATGGGGCAAACTCTTTGCTCCAATAAAGTCAGGTCGGGGTCAACCCCATTGCTTCTATTAAATGAGGATTCGGCTCCCATGACGACCCCTAGAAAATTGGTCGAGGTGAAAGGTGGCACACACACACACACACACACACACACACACACACACACACACACACACACACACACACACACACACATACACACACACACACACACGGGACCAAAGAGCCAGAGCTCAACCCCCGCAAGCACAAATAGGTGAATACACACACGGGGGCGTTCTGGGGCGTTGGTGGCTGTGTGGATAGCACGCTGGATACGTAATCCTGTGGCCCGGGTTCGATTCCTGGCGCCGGCGAGAAACAAAAATGGGCAGAGTTTCTTTCACCCTGATGCCCCCTGTTACCTAGCAGTAAATAGGTACCTGAGAGTTAAACAGCTGTTACGGGCTGTTTCCAGGGGAGTTTGTGTGTGTGAAAAAAATTGATTGATTGACAGTTAAGAGGCGGGCCGAAAGAGCCAGAGTTCAACTCCCCCGCAAGCACAACTAGGTGAATACACACAGACATATACAGAAATCTATAAAGCCCCGTCAAGAGGCTCGAACTTAGCTTTATATTTTTATCTCTGGTCGTTAGCCGCTTCCTAACACGGCGACAGTGGCAGACACCGTCACAATTTGGCGGGAGTTCAGTAGTATGTGCTTGGTTAAGTCCCTTTCCCGCGCCGTCAAGTCCCTTGTAGGATGTCAAGTCCCTTGCGGGGTGTCAAGTGGTGGGTTATGTCCCTGCGACATTTTCACTATTTTCCAGGTGATCCATGCGTTGTTAAAGCTAATTTTGCCTGGCTTTATATAATACGACTTGATTTATTGTGGATTTATGTAATTCACAAACATACATGTTTAATACACACACACACACACACACACACACACACACACACACACACACACCCACACACACACACACACACACACACACACACACACACACACACACACACACACACACACATAACACTGCCACCCACCTTCCCCTCACTAAGTCCTCAGTCAAAGAGCTATAATCCCTCCCCTCGCAACAGTATGTAGCTCCAGAGAAATTACCAGGTGTTGATCACATATGTTGTTAGCTCTGACATTATTGTGTGTGTGTGTGTGTGTGTGTGTGTGTGTGTGTGTGTGTGTGTGTGTGTGTGTGTATGTGTGTGTGTGTGTGTGCTCTCACGTATCTGAAATGTTCTATGATTCTTTAATATATAATACAAGATTATGTTTGTCATGGGATGTAGGCCAGAGGGGAATGAGAAAAGATTTGGTGAGGAGGGAGGGAGAGAGAGAGAGAGAGAGAGAGAGAGAGAGAGAGAGAGAGAGAGAGAGAGAGAGAGAGAGAGAGAGAGAGAGAGACCCGGGCGCTGCCGGTAAATCCATATATAGTCTTCTTGTATATGTGTAGATCTAGTTGACAACTTTGACAACTACCACCTCTCTCTCTCTCTCTCTCTCTCTCTCTCTCTCTCTCTCTCTCTCTCTCTCTCTCTCTCTCTCTCTCTCTCTCTCTCTCTCTCTCTCTTTCTATATATATATATATATATATATATATATATATATATATATAAATGTTTCTGTACTTTTATTGTCAAAGTTTGTCACTGATCCGTTGAACAGGCCATTAGCGATGAGTATTTGTACAGCTTCAAGTACCTGGACTCTACAGCATAACGTTGGACATGAAGCCTCAAGTGAAGCTTCATCTGAAGCCTCAAGTGAAGCTTCATCCGAAGCCTCGAGTGAAGCTTCAGCTGAAGCCTCGAGTGAAGCTTCATCTGAAGCCTCAAGTGAAGCTTCATCTGAAGCCTCAAGTGAAGTTCCATCTGAAGCCTCAAGTGAAGTTTCATCTGAAGCCTCAAGTGAAGCTTCATCTGAAACCTCAAGTGAAGTTTAATCTGAAACCTCAAGTGAAGCTTCATCTGAAGCCTCAAGTGAAGCTTCATCTGAAGCCTCAAGTGAAGCTTCATCTGAAGCCTCAAGTGAAGCTTCATCTGAAGCCTCAAGTGAAGCCTCAAATGTAACCTCTAGCGAAACTTCCACTATAACCTAAACTGAAGCTTCAAGTGAACCGGTGTGCAACATTGACCAGTGTTGAGAAGGTTGCACAGCTTGGGCCTGCACCAGGCAGCTTCCTCGCCCGAGACTGACACCAGTTTCCAATTATATTCGTTCCCAATTTTTAGTCCAGGCTTCTCCCGAGGACAAATTCAGATTTAAGTCCCTCCCGGCTATCGACTGTGAAATTAGAACAGCTTTTTTCCGAAATTTGTGTCCCGTGTTGCGCCGTTGTCTGAAATAAAAGTCTTAGTACTGGACGTGACTGTCAAGGAGGAGAGGAGAGAAGAGAAGGAGGAGGAGGTAAGCAGAAAATCACTCCGAGAAACGATAGTTTACATAGAAAAATGTCACCACAAAGCACAGAAAGTACAGACAATTACCAGTAGGAATCAAAAGGATTCATATATATATATATATATATATATATATATATATATATATATATATATATATATATATATATATATATATATACAAATACTCATCTGTATCATATACAAATACTGTACAAATACTCATCGCTAATGGCCTGTTCAACGGATCAGTGACAAACTTTGACAATAAAAGTACAGAAACATTTTTTTTTACAAATTCCTGTTCGAATTAAAAGTGGAGCGCCACTGTTGTTAATGATTATTTATTTAATTAGTCCAATAAATAAGGCGAGATTAAAAATATTTTGGCAAATAAAACATATCAAGTTGCAAATGAAATATTCAAGTATTTATTGAATGTATTTTTTTGATTTACAATGAATTTTTTGCCCCCCTCAAAAAACATGCTTCCCTTATACCCTTCCCAGCCCTGAGTTTATAGTCCCAAATCCTTATTTTGGAGCAATTTTCCATCCCTTATCTTCCCCCCCCCCCCATTTACCTTATCTCCCCATTACCTCGCAATCACCCCTTCCCTGCACCTCACACCCCCCATCACATCTATAGTGTGTGAAGGGCTTGTCAGTTGCACTACGGGCTCACCATAGCTCGTGCTACTTGGAACTTGTTCCGAGTAACTGAATCTATAACAACATTGTCAGTTGCAACAGGTGTCCAGGCCTCGTTAACAGAGTACCGTTTGTGACAGGTAATTCGTTTTGGGGCCCCCTATTTGCTTCGATATTTTCATGTATATGTGTATGTATTATACATGTCATATATACTTTTTTTTCACAGGTGGGTACAAGAGCAGACGACTTCTGATTTTGCAGGGTGGCTTCCCCTTGTCAGCGCTCATGGTAAGCTTTACTGAACTTTATTTTCCCCTGTTACCCGGTCTACAACGAGCAGTTCGCTGATTATTGCTGAGTGAACGGGGTCGAATGGTTAAGGATTAGTTTCTAGTTTGTCCTAACTGGGGTTTTGTCATGGGGAGGGGGGGGCGGACGGTTTTGTGTGTGTGTGTGTGTGTGTGTGTGTGTGTGTGTGTGTGTGTGTGTGTGTGTGTGTGTGTGTGTGTGTGTGTGTGTGTATGTGTGTGTGTGTGTGTATGTGTGTGTGTGTGTGTGTTTACTGACTCTTCAGGATGTAGCCTATAACAATATTCCCAGGCTCTCTCTCTCTCTCTCTCTCTCTCTCTCTCTCTCTCTCTCTCTCTCTCTCTCTCTCTCTCTCTCTCTCTCTCTCTCTCTCTCTCTTAAATTAAAGACGCAACAAATTAACATGTAGGAGGTAAACGCGACCAATTAGTCCCAGTTCGTGCCCAGCAAGTTGTGTTCAAAGTGATATATGAGGCGGGATTAACGAGATTTACCAGCTTAAGCCAAGGCCCAGTAGGGTATTCGGACACAATGTAAACAAACTAGTGTTTTATCCGAGCCTGATAGATAGCTTTACATTGTCCACTGAATTGACTCTGTCATTGATTCTCCTTCTCTCTCTCTCTCTCTCTCTCTCTCTCTCTCTCTCTCTCTCTCTCTCTCTCTCTCTCTCTCTCTCTCTCTCTCTCTGTAAAAAAAGGAGCATGCTGTGTGTAAATTCGCCACGACACGCGCACTTATGAGTTTACAACCCCACCCATGAACTGTTTGTAAATCACAAGGTGAGGCAATTTTGCTTCTCCCGTGTAAATCAGAGGCACTCTGTCTTCCTCAGGTCATTAAGGGTGATGGATGACCACGGTGGGAGCCGCTCCCATGATCACCTGGGAGAAAGGGGTTCCCATGGTGTATTCCTGGGAGACAGGAGCTCCCCTGGTGAGGTTTTGGTAAATTATAACGTTTGTGTACTGAAAAAGTTTGGTTAGCTAGGCGTAGGTTTGGCTAGGATTGGCTAGGCTTCAGCGTAGGTTAAGGATAGGCTTGGCTAGGCTTCAGCGTAGGTTAGGCTAGGCTTGGCTAGGCTTCAGCATAGGTTAGGGATAAGCTTGGCTAGGCTTCAGCGTAGGTTAGGGATATGCTTGGCTAGGGTTAGGTTAGGTTAGGTTAGGTTAGGTTAGGTTAGGTGTTTTGATTCTACTGGCAATAATTTTCATTTCCAGTACGTGAGTGAAGCATTTAGGTGCGATTCGAACAGAAAACGAAGCACTGTTCAAGAAAAGTTCGAACGTCGACAGTTGAAAGTCGTGTCAAGTGATTTTTTTTTTTTTTTCATTCATAAACATGGGGGTTTGGCCGTTGGATTAACGACCGTTTGGCGTTGTATATAAGGACGGTGCTTCACACGGCCGTAACTCACACTAACGAGGCAGAATTGTTCACTTGCATGAACTACAATACTGAACCATTGCTCATTATTTCTTTGTCAAATAAAGGATATTTGTTCTACGACAAGAAACAAGCATTAATGTTTAAATTCGAACCAGTTTTCAAATTTTCGAGGTTAATTTCATTTGGTTTAATTTACCTGGGGTTAATTTATCTGAGGTTTGTACAAATTTTCATGTATTCGTGACATTGCAAAGTGTTCATTAGCTCTTGGGCTCCGCCTGTCCAACCACTTGGGCTGGACGGTAGAGCGACGGTCTCGCTTCATGCAGATCGGCGTTCAATCCCCGACCGTCCAAGTGGTTGGGCACCATTCCTTCCCTCCGTCCTATCCCAAATCCTTATCCTGACCCCTTCCCAGTGCTATATAGTCGTGATGGCTTGGCGCTTTCCCCCTGAACTTTATATATTATTGGGCTCCGCCTTCCAATTTCAGACTTCTAAAGTACAGGATGAAGAAAAAGACTAATTCAAAAATAAGTCTGATTTTGTTATGCTTATTATTTCTTGAGTTTTTTTTACCCATAACTAAATTGTTTATTGTTGTTTAATGGTGAGAAACAAGTAATGAAAGGTACAATAGAAACAAGAAAGAAGGTACAATAGGTTCAATTATCACAATTATTTATTTATTCCTTGAAATAATACCCTGTTCAATTATAATTATTTCTTTATTCCTTGGATGAAAACTCTGTTCAATTATAATTATTTCTTTATTCCTTGGATGAAAACTCTGTTCAATTATAATTATTTCTTAATTCTTTGGACGAAAACATGTTCAGTAATCACAAGATCAGTGAGATTAATTGTGTCTGCACCCTGTGGACAGCTTGAACACGTCCTAGACTCGTCTAATTGCAAATGAGGGACAAGGTAATTAGGTTGTTGCAAGGAGGTGCCTTCAGTCCAAAGGTTAATTTATTTATTTTGGCGAAGACCTTAATTGTTTCAGAGCTCGTTGTTAGACGTTACTGTTGGTGATTCCCTCGCTTACTCGTTAACTCCCTTGTTCGCTCGTTCGTTAACTTATTGCATTAACCAGTTGAGATCTGGAGAGGCGGGGCATAGGAGCTAAAGCCTAACCAAGGCCCAGTATATCTACTTCAGCACACACACACACACACACACACACACACACACACACACACACACACACACACACACACACACACACACACACACACACACATACACACTGGAATGTGAATGGAAAGGATTAGGAAGTGATGTGGTGGAGGCTGACTCTATACACAGTTACTAATGTAGATATGATAGAGCCCAGTAGGCTCAGGAATCTGTACACCTGTTGATTGACAGTTGAGAGGCGGGACCAAAGAGCCATAGCTCAATCCCCGCAAACACAACTAGGTGCGTACACACACACACCGGGGGGGGGGGGGCTGAGTGGACAGCACTTGGGACTTGAAATCCTAGGGTCCGGGGTTCAATCCCCGGCGAAAGCAGAAACAAATGGGCAGAGAACCTTTCACCCTGATGCCCCTGTTACCTAGCAGTAAATAGGTACCTGGGAGTTAAACAGCTGTTATGGGCTGCTTTCTGGTGGGGTGGGGGAGGGAAAAAATAGTAACAGTTGATTGATTGACAGTTGAGAGGCGGACCAAAGGAGTAGAGCTCAACCACCCAAGCATAACTAGGTGAGTACACACACACACACACACACACACACACCCACCCACACACACACACCCACACACACACACCCACACACACACACACACACACACCCACACACACACACACACACGCACACACACACACACACCCACACACACACACACACACACACACACACACACACACACACACACACACACACACACACACACACACACACCCGTGTAACAGTCATCCTACCAGCGGCTTCAGACAGATCTGGCTCCCTCACCTTTTTTATACAGGATCTGACACGTGTGTCAGAGTTTGAAAAACGTATAAACGGATGAGAGGGTTTGGCCACTAACTCTGCCACCCCTTCCTCGGCCCCTCTGACACCAATTTCCTTCCCATCCATCACCCACGCTCCCACTCCAAGCTAAAAAAAAAACAATTTCTCCATCTCGCAAATGATGAAATCGACTTGAACCTCCGGAAGAAGATCCCCGAGGGTGTACGAGGACGAGGAGCTGGGGGTATGCTGGAGTCCGGGGCTACGACTCATCCAGCCCCTCGAGGTGGATGAGTCGTAGGGTAATAGAAAGATAAAGCGGTTTCGTTAATAGCTGGACTCGTGGCCACGGAGAGTCCGTAACAAGGGAGTCATTTCCCTGGCGTGTGTTGGATACTTGTGTATGTGATTGGGTGAGACTTCTCTCATGCATACGACGGCAGAGTTGCTCAATATGCAAGTGGCAGCATCTCTTTCATCTCGCTGGCCCAGCCTGACATGGTCTGACTCCTGGCAGAGAGGGAGGGAGGGAGAGAGAGAGGGAAGGAGAGAAGGAGAGGCAATGTCAGGACAGAGGTGGAGTGGATTGCAGAAGGGAAGATGCTGCAGAAGTGAATGATGTAGATGCCTGAGATGTGGATAGTGCAGGCAGCATCAGCAACATGTGAGGGGGAGAGAGGTGGTGAGAGAGAGAGTGGTGGTTAGGGAGAGGGAGTGGTAGTGAGGGAGAAAGATATTTAAACAACAAACCTTTGGCACTCTATGCAATATATCTCCCAATAGTCAACAGATGCTTCCTCTCACTTTCCTCCCTATCCCTCCTTCTACCTACCTACCTTCCCTCCCTGTCCCTCTCTACCTATCCCCTCTCCCTCTCCCTTCGTAACACTATTTTCACCTAATGTCTCCTATCTGCCGCCTGCGCTTGAGAATATAACGAATCAATCAATCTGCATGTATTACAATTTTTATTGCACATATAGGAAGGAGGCCATGAATATATATGTAGACTTTTTACCAGCATATATAGTGTGTGTGTGCCTGTCACAACTGTCAACCCTGTCAATATGCTTCTGTCAAGGTGGTGTTGACACAGGGGAGGTGAGTAAGACGCCTGATTGGTTGGCGGTGGAGGAACTTGTTCAAGGGCGAATGTTGTAGGAATGCTGTAGGAAAGTTACAGGAATGTCGTAGGAAAGTTATAGGAATGTGGTAGGAATGTTGCAGGAATGTCGTGGGAAAGTTACAGGAATGTTGCAGGAATGTCGTGGGAAAGTTACAGAAATATTGCAGGAATGTCGTGGGAAAGTTACAGGAAATGTGGTGGGAAAGTTATACGAATGTTGTCGGAATGTTGTGGGAAAGTTATTGGAACATCAACATATAAATAACATACAAACAAACATATAAATATATAAACAAGAGCAGCAGCAAAAACAATTGTTACACAGACATAATACAACAAAAATAACTTATATCAGAACTCACTTTTAATATTGCATAATTGCAAATAATTTCCTGTTGCATGATATTAGCTATCACCGGCGATATCATTTAGAGTGTTTTAGAAGCGTTCCGATTAAATAATTTTTTTCATGCCCTATATTAATAAAAATTTCATTATCTATATCTCATTTTTTTTCCTTTTTTTTGCATGCCCTATATTAATAAAAACCATTATCTTTATCTCATTTTTTCCTTTTTACAATGGCAATAAAATCAATCAGCTCATTTTCCCTGATTTCTTGCAATAAGTAAAAATCAGTTTGAGGTAATAGTTTAAACAACAATTCCCAATTTAAAAACTTTCCATCCTTGTCAAAATACATTAATTTAAGAGGGAATTGACCTCAATACAAGTTTATTATTAATATTCAACTCATGTTTATTGCACATTAGGTATTAATAACTATTATCACAACGATTCGGATTTAAAATGGCATATAATTAAAGAGAAACTGCGGATTATATAATTCCTGGAAATTGTGAGGAGGAAATGCAAAGCCTGTGAGTAAATAGCACTTGGAAAGTATATGAGGACTAGGAGCTGGTGTATGAGGACTAGGAGCTGGGGTATGAGGCCTAGGAGCTGGGGTATGAGTCCTAGGAGTTGGGATATGAGGACTAGGAGCTGGGATATGAGGACTAGGAGCTGGGATATGAGGACTAGGAGCTGGGATATGAGGACTAGGAGCTAGGGAATGAGGACTAGGAGCTGGGATATGAGAACTAGGAGCTGGGATATGAGAACTAGGAGCTGGGATATGAGAACTAGGAGCTGGGATATGAGGAATATTTACAAAGGATTGTACACGTTCATAGGTGATCACAGGATAATCACCTCTAGGGCAAATTAGCATAGGATTTGAGGATAACTGGTTCCAGTGGGTTAACAGCTGTTACTGTTTGTTCGGGTGCTAGGATAGTTGGGTTGTTTATGTGTCATATGTTCATCTTCTTGGGTTGGTTGGTTGGTATTATTCTGGCCGCGAGATTTGCAGGGGTCGGAGTTCGATCCTCGATGTGCCAAGTGGTTGGTCACATTTCCACTTTATCCGGATATTTCAACTCTTTTGTTCTCATATTCCTTCCTTCCCTCCCTCCCTAAATCCCTCATTGTCCGTTCTTCCCTCCCCCTTCTAGTACGCAAATAATTGTTACTGTTTTTCAACGACTAATTAGGGTTTTTAGGTAAAGAAGATGGAGAAATACAGGTAAAGGAATTAGTAGAGAAATGGGACATGTAGCAGGAGTTATAATGGATAGCAGGCGGACTGTCCGCCTTGCTGACACGATGGTATGACACCAGGCGGACTGTCCGCCTTGCTGACACGATGGTATGACAGCAGGCGGACTGTCCGCCTTGCTGACACGATGGTATGACAGCAGGCGGACTGTCCGCCTTGCTGACACGATGGTATGACACCAGGCGGACTGTCCGTCTTGCTGACACGATGGTATGACAGCAGGCGGACTGTCCGCCTTGCTGACACGATGGTATGACACCAGGCGGACTGTCCGTCTTGCTGACACGATGGTATGACAGCAGGCGGGCTGTCTGCCTTGCTGACACTTGGCGGGCTGTCCGCCTTGCTGACACCAGGCGGGCTGTCCGCCTCGCTGACACGATATGCAATGTATTTAGCAGCTAAGCTAACCTTGCTCTCTCAAAGGTGCGAGAGGTATATTTAAGCACATATGGATGTCCATAGATGAATTCTGAATAGCATTCTCCCCATACACACTCAGAAGCTTGCCTTCATGTTCTGATGGCCCGTTTCAGTGGCCTTGTTAAGAGATGGTGGGGGGGGGAGCATCTGTATTTCATCTTGAAATTATGTATTTGTGTTGGGGCTTGTTTCCCCCCATTCTCTCTCTCTCTCCCTCCACTCCCCCTCTCTCCCTCTGGGTCTCTCACTTCCCTCACCTCTCTCTTCGCTCCTACTCGACCCAAAAATAGGCACCTGGGGGCAGGATAAGTACATACTCTCCCACAATACCTAACCTGAACTCCCCCTCCCTCCCCTCACCCCCCCCCCCTGTAACAACTCCGATAGCCCATAAGGGTCAAAATCTCAGGCTGGAGCAGTAACTGTGGATGCTGAGGCCTGCTTAAGAGGCAAGAACGAGCCAACCAACCTTCTCACCAGGGTTCAGAGTCCTTATTCATAGTCACAATTAAAACTACTTTATGTACCAAAATTACAGGTGATTGTGGCAAGATAGGGCTAACCCACAGTGTCCACAAGGTCCAAATTATGTGTTAGGCAACTGGCTCAAGCAGCCAGGTTGAGTTAGGTCAAGACAGGGTTAATCTAGGCACATAAGGTCTATAACCTTAATACACTATCATGGGCTAGGGAGTCTTATGGACAAATTACAGCATCTACCGAGGGCAAGAAGAACCTAACCCACAACATCCTCAAAGTCGAAACTCCTTATATATTACTAGTGGTCAAGAACCTTACATCGTGTCCGGCTAAAATTGGGAGTTGAAGTAAAATAAGATTTAAATATATATTACATAGAGTCGAGATTCCCGGTCTTGTCTCCTTCCTTTCCGACCTTATGATCCAACCCTCCTTGTGTCAGTAACGATCTCTTTATTTATTACTTGTTTCTTCATTAGGGATTTAGATAATAATTCTTATAGGCAAGTCCAACCACTTGGGATAGTTGATATAGCGTCGGCCAAGCTTTTTGCAGGGCCGGCGTTCGATTCCCTATGGTGCAAGTGATTGGGTACTGTTCCTTAGGTCCCTGTCCTCATATCCCAGCTCATTCTCTTCATATCACAACTTATCATATTATAACTTGTTCTAATATCCCAGCTCCTTGTCCTCATATCCCAGCTCCTTGTCCTGATATCCCAGCTTCTTGTCCTCATATCTCAGCTCCTTGTCCTGATATCCTAGCTCCTTGTCCTCATAATCCAGCTCATTCTCTTCATATCACAACTTATCATATTATAACTTGTTCTAATATCCCAGTTCCTTGTCCTCATAATCCAGCTCCTTGTCCTGATATCCTAGCTCCTTGTCCTCATATCCCAGCTCATTCTCTTCATATCACAACTTATCATATTATAACTTGTTCTAATATCCCAGTTCCTTGTCCTCATAATCCAGCTTCTTGTCCTCATATCCCAGCTTCTTGTCCTCATATCTCAGCTCCTTGTCCTCATAATCCAGCTCCTTGTCCTGATATCCCAGCTTCTTGTCCTCATATCCCAGTTCCTTGTCCTCATATCTCAGTTCCTTGTTCTAATATCTCAGATCCTTGTCTTCATATCCCAGCTCCTTGTCCTGATATCCTAGCTCCTTGTCCTCATAATCCAGCTCCTTGTCCTCATATCCCAGCTTCTTGTCCTCATATCTCAGCTCCTTGTCCTCATATCCCAGCTCCTTGTCCTCATATCCCAGCTCCTTATCCTCATACCCCAGCTCCTTGTCCTCACATCTCAGCTCCTTGTCCTCATATCCGTTTCAACAACATATGGTCATACTGGTTCAGTAATTTCTCCTCGTAATCAACACACCACTAACACCAACACTCCCTCAACACACCCTTAACACCCTCACCACACCCCCAACACCCTCACCACCAACACTCCCCCCCAACACTCCCCACCAACACTTGACTTGGCTTGCAAGAACCCCTTAACGATATATAAATGATAATATATGTATATATGAGGCCAGAGTAGAGTCATTAATCTCATAACTTTAAGGAATTTTTACCAGCATAAATTCTTTAAAGTTTCCAGTTTCTCTTCTTTCTTCGAGACGAGAGTTGTGATAAGAATGGTTTATGTGTAGCTGGAAACTCTTCCGGATAGGAAAAAATATATATTTTCGCCTCTAAAGATTACGTGATTGAACAAATTGGTTATGGTCGGGAGAGTTGGTGGAAGTTGATGGTTGTTGGGGTCGAAATTGGTGCTTGGTTGGGGTAAAAATTGGTGCTTGGTTGGGGTCAAAATTGGTGCTTGGTTGGGGTAAAAATTGGTGATTGGTTGGGGTCAAAATTGGTGATTGGTTGGGGTCAAAATTGGTGCTTGGTTGGGGTCAAAATTGGTACTTGGGGTAAAAATTGGTGATTGGTTGGGGTAAAAATTGGTGATTGGTTGGGGTCGAAATTGGTGCTTGGTTGGGGTAAAAATTGGTGCTTGGTTGGGGTAAAAATTGGTGATTGGTTGGGGTAAAAATTGGTGATTGGTTGGGGTAAAAATTGGTGCTTGGTTGGGGTAAAAATTGGTGCTTGGTTGGGGTAAAAATTGGTGATTGGTTGGGGTAAAAATTGGTGCTTGGTTGGGGTAAAAATTGGTGATTGGTTGGGGTAAAAATTGGTGATTAGTTGGGGTCAAAATTGGTGGTTGGCTGCGGTCAAAAAATTGAGATATGTTTCACAGAGACGGAAATTAATATACCAACGCACACTGTAGTCGATATGGATAAGTACTCTGGAATGGTACCCCAATTACTTGGATCGGTAGTTAACATCACTGCCTAGTTGCAAATGTAGATAAGATAGAGCCCAATAAACTCAGGAACCTGTAAACCAGTTAACTGGCAGTTGAGAGGCGGGACCATAGAGCCGAAGCTCAACACCCACACACACACACATGGTGATTAAAGCTGTTTTTCCGATAGAAGATTGACAGGCGAGTCAGGCTGTCAGAATGATAGACAACAACAATTTTAGGTTGAAAGATAAACGTTTTGCACATTTTAATGTATAAATGTTGTGCTCTGTATATTGTGTATGTATACATGCTGCTGTGCTGGACATTTGTATGTATACAGACGATGAGTCACCATAACGGAGCTGAAGAAATAGTGACCAAACCACGGTTCAGAAGATAGTGAAGTGACGACGACGACGTTTCGGTCCGTCTTGGATCATTATCAAGTCTACACGACTTGCTAATGGTCCACAGGAAGGACCGAAACGTTGTCCTTGCTTCACTATCTTCTGAACCGAGGTTTGGTCACCATTCATACATATAGAGGCGTGAAGCTCATGCTATGAATTCACCTAGTCAATGTAAGTCAGACTTTGACAAGACTTAACTACTTTATTAAGTCTGAAATGTATTCCTTCAGCTCGGGGAAAGAATTTATTAACTAAATTATATTTTGAGCGAACTCGCTGCTCATCAGTTCTGAACGAGCTCATTAGGCCATTAGCTGCGAACGAGCTCGTAACTTCTTCAAGTCTGAACGACCTCGTTAAGACATGAAAAACTCGCGTACATTATTTGCTTTGAGTAAATAGAGTACTATACACTTTATCACTATAATTTCATTATTTGGATCAATATTATATCTTCTTTAATCACTATAATCTCATTATTTGGATCAATATTATCTCTATTTTAATCACTATAATCTCATTATTTGGATCAATATTATATCTATTTTAATCACTATAATCTCATTATTTGGATCAATATTATCTCTATTTTAATCACTATAATCTCATTATTTGGATCAATATTATCTCTATTTTAATCACTATAATCTCATTATTTGGTTCAATATTATCTATTTTAATCACTATAATATCATTATTTGGATCAATATATTCTTATAAGTCAAAATTCCTAATACACCGTAAATTTTCCTAAGTGACATTATCTATAGTGCCGATACCTTAACTACTGTAACTAACAGCCTAAGTTAGTGTAACTACTCAACAACCATGCATGCCACTCGCACTGTGAACCAGCGATCAACGACCCAACCACCATTGAACTTAACAAGCACTTTATCATGCCCAATTTATATCTATACAGCGAATTAGAAATCGATGTTAACAAGTAAAATATTTTGGAATATGATTCACTCGTGAGAGGATTTCTGCATCGCTCTGGTAATTATGTTAAAACAATCATCGAGGCTCTAATTGGATTATATTTAAGAAATGTAATTACAGTCTGTTGTTAAAATATAATTGGGGGTGTGGAGGGGTCGAATGGGGGATAGCTCCCCCTTTCCTTCCCTATTTATTTATCTAACTCCTTTACCCTTTGTTTTATTCCCTTTCACAAGAAAAATGGATTATTTCTTTCCATTGGGAAAAAATGGGGATGCTGGGCCCCAGAGACGCCCTCCTGAAGGGCCAGAAACATGTGACTATCAGTCATATGTGTAGCGAAATAAAGATGTCGATTCAATTCTGAATTTGTGAGCGGAGACGCTGTTTTATGAGAACGTATAAGGGCCAGAGGTGTGTGTGTGTGTGTGTGAGAGAGAGAGAGAGAGACATATATATGTCTCTCTCTCTCTCTCTCTCTCTCTCTCTCTCTCTCTCTCTCTCTCTCTCTCTCTCTCTCTCTCTCTGCCAGATGATTGACACTTCCTCACTGTGATAAGCATATCCAATTCACAATCCAAATAATTTATTCGTCCGCCTGTTTAAATTATTAATTGGTAAAATATATAATAGACTAATTATAATATTTGTCTGTGCTCACACCCAGTTAGGCCTACACATTTTGGGTAATATTATTATTTGTAGCATTTAGGCCAATGTAATAGAGATATGACGTCACAATCTTGTTAATTTGTAAATCACAATTTGCATTATTGTATTACAGTAAAAAAAAATTTTGCGTTTTCGTTACAAATTTGTAAAAGATTAATAATCCTGGATTACCGGTACGTTTTTTTTTACAATATATACAAATTATAATTTGAATTATACATATGTGCATAATTCATTGAGGCATACATATGTATAGATAATAGAGCTGTTACTCATTATTCATTTAGGGTGAAAATGGTGTATGAAGATAATTACTCACTGGATGAACAACGCTGTGATGATACTATTATTTTTTTTTTTTTAACAATTTGCGTCCGATATTCTCTAACATGGTAATTTGTTGAATACTTTTGATAAGTACTTTTGATAAGTACTTTTGATGAGTGCTTTTGATGCTTTTGTTCAATGCTTTTGTCGAACATTTGTGTTGAATGGATTTTTTTAATTCTTTTCTTCAATACATTTTTTTCGCTTATTCTTTGAATTCATTTCTTAAATACATTTGTTAAATGATTTTGATGAATACTTTTTTTTTAATACTTTAGTTGAATATATTTGTTGAAATACATTGATTAAATGGAAAGTGTTGAATGCATTTTTAATAGAGTTTTCAAATAGATTTACTGAATGCATTTCATGGCTAATTACAGTCTCAATAATATGAATATATTTTTAAGGCTTAATTCTAATTATTAACAGTACTTGTATGAACTAATTGTACAAAAGTACGAAGATGGGCTTTTGGATACAGAAAAGTTTCAAAACAATTTTGCTTTGTATCACTGAATTAGCCCAAAAGGTCCTACCTCTATCCTACACAATACCACCTTTCCATTCCCCTTTCCACCCTTTCTATCCTGTTCTCTTCCACCCTAATTCAGCCACCTCCCTTCTATCCCATCCCAAATCCGTACATTGCCACAATGAAGCAATCATTCAGGCGAGTATGGAAATCCGGCTCTGATTGTACACATTAATCTCGCCTCAGATATTCCGAGTAACAGCCAGTTCAACGCTGCGTCCAGCCAGTCAGTCAGTCAGTCTCTGCACTGACTGGTGAGAGATAGGAGGTGTTTAGAGATAAGGTGGGAAGAGAGCCTTTGGGTAGTCATATACCTTCTTGTATATGCATAAATATATAAACATTATAACCTTCTCCTGACTCAGGAAGGTCATGAGAGTGACTAACACTAGAATTATTAAAGTATTTATTATATGTTTAAGAATATTCATATATAATAATTATTTAATTAATAATTTAGGGTAAAGTTAGCAATTAAGGCTTCAGGCACTCACCAAGGTAACTGAAGAACAGAGACACTCTCGCCATCAACATGATTGCCATCCCGACCCGCAGACCTGTAACATTGTAGCAACATTGTAAAAAACATTGTAGCAACATAGTGACAAAACATTGTAGCAACATAGTGACAAAACATTGTAGCTACATAGTGACAAAACATTGTATCAACATAGTGGCAAACATTGTAACAGTGTAGCAACATGGTGACAGACCTTTAACAACATTGTAAAAAACATTGTAACAACATTATAGCAAACATTGTAGCAACATTGTAACAAACATTCAACCAACATTATAGCCAGCAGTGTATTTTAACATTGTGACAAAATCTTGTAAAGTTGTAGCTCAAATGTTCGAAGCTTAGTCCATAGAGTTTTATCGTTTGTTCTATCAAATGATTTAGATATCAGCGAGAGACCTAATATATATATATATATATATATATATATATATATATATATATATATATATATATATATATATATATATATATATATAATATACAAATCAGATCGGGTAGACGTGGTAGAGCAACTGGGGTAGATGGTAGATTTGCGGTCAAGGGGTTTCCCAGCACTCATATGAAACAACCTATTTGAGGGGTAGACCCGGGAATCACCGGGTAACCCTTCTAATGAGTTTATATATTTCTGAATTATATATATATTATATTTGATTATTTATATATTTCAAATCCAACTTACTCTCGCACCAGGGTTCAATCCCGCGATAGCGAGCGGGAACCAACGATAGCGAGCGATAGTCAGTAGTCAGCGATAGCGAGCGGGAACCAACAATAGCGAGCGATAGTCAGTAGTCAGCGATAGCAAGCGGTAGTCAGTAGCCAGCGATAGCGAGCGGGAACCAGCGATAGCCAGCGATAGTCAGTAGTCAGCGATAGCTAAACGCAGTAACAAACTCCTCCACTACCACTTTCAAACATCCATTGTCATTCGGAACTTATACAAAATCGAATCGCGTTCATAAATATGTTTTAATGTATCCACGGGCCATGGAGCCTGTATTTTAGTGGTAAAAGCCGCAGCAAAAATCGCTAATATGGTGGTCATATTTAGCCAAGAAAGTTATGGTTGAGTCGTACGCCAGCCAACTACTTCCAGCGCTGCCTGAAATATCGAATGCGCTCGGAAACCCTCTCTCTCTCTCCCTCCCAAAGGATGAGAATTTATTCACGTGATTCACATTCACGAAGGGATTCATTAGCGGTGTTTATGGTTTATATTCTGCGTCGCTGCTTTAACTTTATTCTATAGGACCATTTTGGATTGTTAACATCACCTTGTGAACAATTTGGGAGTTATAAGTGGTTAACTGATTTATTTTGTGTTGGTGGTTAACACGATTATTTAATTTTGGGTTATAATATTTAGTGAAGCAAATCCACAAGGGTCGTGATGGGGATTCGAACTTACGTCTGAGAGGATCCCAGATGCGCCTTAATCGATTAGGCCACGATATGGTGAAGTCTAGGGCAAAGAGGTAGGACAGCTTATTGACACAGCCCGAGTGCATGGGGGGAATTGTGTAAAACTTTGGTTTGTGTCTCGGAGAGGCTGCAGGATCCGTGTGAGGCCAGTGACGCTCCCGGTTGCAATTCTTTTTCCCATGTCGTGGCCTAGTCGATTAAGACGTGTCTGAGATCCTCTCAGACATAGATTCGAACCCTTCATCACGGCCCTTGTGGATTTGTTCATTTGATGCATCACGCTATTGTGATTTCTGTGTGTAATGTTTAGTGGTTAGAGGTGCATAGAGTCTAATAGGTAGTTAATCGTGTAGTGTATATTTGAGATATATAGACAGACAGTAAAAAAATTTTCTGTCTGTCTGTCTCTCTCTCTCTCTCTCTCTCTCTCTCTCTCTCTCTCTCTCTCTCTCTCTCTCTCTCTCTGTCTCTGTCTCTCTCTGTCTCTCTGTCTCTCTCTCTGTCTCTCTCTGTCTCTCTCTCTGTCTGTCTGTCTCTCTCTCTCTCTCTCTCTCTCTCTCTCTCTCTCTCTCTCTCTCTCTCTCTCTCTCTCTCTCTCTCTCTCTCTCTCTCTGTCTCTCTGTCTGTCTGTCTCTCTCTCTCTCTCTCTCTCTCTCTCTCTCTCTCTCTCTCTCTCTCTCTCTCTCTCTCTCTCTCTCTCTCTCTCTCTCTCTCTCTCTCCTAGACCAAAAAAGTCACAAAAAAGAGCCAACAGAGACAAAAAACACAAAAGAGAAGGAACAGCAAGAGCAACAAGGTTTGTGCTAGAGCCAATGACAGCCTCTATTGCTTCCCGCAAGCAGAATTCCCATATATTCATTTTCCTTAACTCGCCTCAATGCTTTATGCATATTGAGCGGCAAAGAAAATGGAGTTCTTGCAATTAGCCAAAGCGAGCATGAATCGCATGAGTCAGTTACGACTCCAATGACCATGAATAGTCGTTTGAGATAATCGCAAGAAACTTCGCCTCAGGGTTTGTTTTGGCTCTATATAAGTGTGTAGCGTTACTCTCTACCACTAGTGTGTAGCGTTACTCTCCCACTAGTGTGTAGCGTCACTCTCCCACTAGTGTGTAGCGTTACTCTCTCCCACTAGTGTGTAGCGTCACTCTCTCCCACTAGTCTGTAGCGTTACTCTCTCCCACTAGTGTGTAGCGTTACTCTCTCCCACTAGTGTGTAGCGTCACTCTCTCCCACTAGTGTGTAGCGTCACTCTCTCCCACTAGTGTGTAGCGTTACTCTCTCCCACTAGTGTGTAGCGTCACTCTCTCCCACTAGTCTGTAGCGTTACTCTCTCCCACTAGTGTGTAGCGTTACTCTCTCCCACTAGTGTGTAGCGTCACTCTCTCCCACTAGTGTGTAGCGTCACTCTCTCCCACTAGTGTGTAGCGTTACTCTCTCCCACTAGTGTGTAGCGTCACTCTCTCCCACTAGTGTGTAGCGTTACTCTCTCCCACTAGTGTGTAGCGTTACTCTCTCCCACTAGTGTGTAGCGTCACTCTCTCCCACTAGTGTGTAGCGTTACTCTCTCCCACTAGTGTGTAGCGTTACTCTCTCCCACTAGTGTGTAGCGTCACTCTCTCCCACTAGTGTGTAGCGTCACCCTCTCCCACTAGTGTGTACCGTTACTCTCTCCCACTAGTGTGTAGCGTCACTCTCTCCCACTAGTGTGTAGCGTTACTCTCCCACTAGTGTGTAGCGTCACCCTCTCCCACTAGTGTGTAGCGTCACCCTCTCCCACTAGTGTGTAGCGTCACCCTCTCCCACTAGTGTGTAGCGTCACCCTCTCCCACTAGTGTGTAGCGTTACTCTCCCACTAGTGTGTAGCGTCACCCTCTCCCACTAGTGTGTAGCGTTACTCTCTCCCACTAGTGTGTAGCGTCACTCTCTCCCACTAGTGTGTAGCGTTACTCTCCCACTAGTGTGTAGCGTCACCCTCTCCCACTAGTGTGTAGCGTCACCCTCTCCCACTAGTGTGTAGCGTCACCCTCTCCCACTAGTGTGTAGCGTCACCCTCTCCCACTAGTGTGTAGCGTTACTCTCCCACTAGTGTGTAGCGTCACCCTCTCCCACTAGTGTGTAGCGTTACTCTCTCCCACTAGTGTGTAGCGTCACTCTCTCCCACTAGTGTGTAGCGTCACTCTCTCCCACTAGTGTGTAGCGTCACCCTCTCCCACTAGTGTGTAGCGTCACCCTCTCCCACTAGTGTGTAGCGTCACTCTCTCCCACTAGTGTGTAGCGTTACTCTCTCCCACTAGTGTGTAGCGTTACTCTCTCCCACTAGTGTGTAGCGTCACCCTCTCCCACTAGTGTGTAGCGTTACTCTCTCCCACTAGTGTGTAGCGTAACTCTCTCCCACTAGTGTGTAGCGCCACTCTCTCCCACTAGTGTGTAGCGTAACTCTCTCCCACTTGTGTGTAGCGTCACTCTCTCCCACTAGTGTGTAGCGTCACTCTCCCACTAGTGTGTAGCGTCACTCTCTCCCACTAGTGTGTAGCGTCACTCTCTCCCACTAGTGTGTAGCGTTACTCTCTCCCACTAGTGTGTAGCGTCACTCTCTCCCACTAGTGTGTAGCGTTACTCTCTCCCACTTGTGTGTAGCGTCACCCTCTCCCACTTGTGTGTAGCGTCACTCTCTCCCACTTGTGTGTAGCGTCACTCTCTCCCACTTGTGTGTAGCGTCACTCTCTCCCACGAGTGTGTAGCGTCACTCTCCCACGAGTGTGTAGCGTCACTCTCTCCCACTAGTGTGTAGCGTCACCCTCTCCCACTAGTGTGTAGCGTCACTCTCCCACTAGTGTGTAGCGTCACTCTCTCCCACTTGTGTGTAGCGTCACCCTCTCCCACTTGTGTGTAGCGTCACTCTCTCCCACGAGTGTGTAGCGTCACTCTCTCCCACTTGTGTGTAGCGTCACTCTCTCCCACGAGTGTGTAGCGTCACTCTCCCACGAGTGTGTAGCGTCACTCTCTCCCACTAGTGTGTAGCGTCACTCTCTCCCACGAGTGTGTAGCGTCACTCTCCCACGAGTGTGTAGCGTCACTCTCTCCCACTAGTGTGTAGCGTCACTCTCTCCCACTAGTGTGTAGCGTCACTCTCTCCCACTAGTGTGTAGCGTCACTCTCTCCCACTAGTGTGTAGCGTCACTCTCCCACGAGTGTGTAGCGTCACTCTCTCCCACTAGTGTGTAGCGTCACTCTCTCCCACGAGTGTGTGGCGTCACTCTCCCACGAGTGTGTAGCGTCACTCTCTCCCACTAGTGTGTAGCGTCACTCTCTCCCACTAGTGTGTAGCGTCACTCTCCCACTAGTGTGTAGCGTCACTCTCTCCCACTTGTGTGTAGCGTCACCCTCTCCCACTTGTGTGTAGCGTCACTCTCTCCCACGAGTGTGTAGCGTCACTCTCTCCCACTTGTGTGTAGCGTCACTCTCTCCCACGAGTGTTGTAACACGGGTTAGGGTTCCTCTCTCTTTTTCTTCCTCCTTTCTACTCCCTCTACCCGTATTCTTACTTTTATTTCTAAACCAAGGGACTCCAAAACTTTTAACAAAGCCAACTCCACGCCACGTGGTCCTAAGACGATTGACCGACTTAGGATTCTACACCCAGTATGACGTGACCTAAGCTCTGAACAAAACCCTAGAGTCACCTCTGCTGCCACCACCAGACCAGTAATACAAGAGCAATGATCGAGGTCTGGATCGATCACGCTAATTAATCAACCTAGGGGCTTGATCCCCACTATAAACGATGACCTTGAGTGTGGAATAAATTACACGGTAATGATAATTCCGATTCGATGTTAGAATCGGCGCCCAATGCAACTCTGCCTCGTGTGGACCACGTGACCAGGACAAGTATACACATAAAACACATGGAAACAATAAAATGCAAATTAATAACAAATTTAATTTATTAAAAGAAAACTAAAACAAAATCTAAATGTGTTCACTCCCTATCACTTTAACACTCCCTACTTGACCTGAGTGGCAAATGAGAAGACTATTTCTATAATTAACAATAGCAACTATACCTTGGGCGACCAGCTAGATGTCTTGGGGAGAGGTAAGATGTTTGACCTCTCCCAGCTGCTTCCGTGACCCCACTGATTTTTCCCTTGTCTCGTCTCCCCCAGACAGAACATTGTATCCTTGCGCCTAGTCAAAGTTCTACCCAGTTACTAGCAAGGTTTAAGTTATAACAATTAAACTCGGTTGTACTTAATTGATCCAGACTAGTTGAATTATTTTACTGAAATAAATTACACAAGCCTCTAACGGCAGAGCTGTTCCCGATCACAAAAATGGTTATTAAAACTTTGAGAAATATTAGACATGTCAACCCTGCTGACCTATGACCGCCGGTCACTCCGCCTCAAAAGTTAGATCTGATTCGTGACGTCACTGATGGTGACTTAAACTCAATAATTAGAATACTCTTGATATTGTATCCAGTACTATTATACAATACAATTTTAATGCAAAATGAATAAAGGCTAATTTTCTCTAAATTACTTGAATACTATAGGATGATTCATTATACGCCGTTATGAACAAAGCGTCGGTTATTTCCACCGCGAATTCCCCTGGGGGTCAGGTCACCATGCGGCTCAGCTTCCCATTCTCTTTTGTCGATAAACCACTCTGGATAATTCTTACAACAGCCTAGTTTGTTACAACCCCCCCGCACAAGCACTTAGTAAACCTTGTTAATTTGTTAAAATTCACGAGGTTTAGTATCCAAACCCACAATTCAACTCATGCCACAAACAAAAGCTAACCTAACTAATAAAATTTGACAAATAATAGTCCAACATCATAATGAACATGTTCATATTTCATAAATTTCTCAGCTGTCAACTGACAGCAATCCTCCAATATCAGGAAACATACATCCTATCCTTACTGACATAGCTAAATAACATGTCCCTACTCTACCATCAAAAACTAGCTATTAAACTCTCTTGGCTCTTCACTAGCCAAGTCCATGTGTCCTCTAGAGCCGGCCACACCGTGCTCAAACATAAACATTAAAGTTATAAGTTCAGACTGAACTTTCAGTCATCCGGGAGCGTACTACAGAACTATCAGGTACACATCCGTGTACTAACCACTCCCCATCAATGTCAACCTTGACATGTTAAGGAACACACCTAATGTTTATTACATGTATCTAAAAATAAAAAAAAAATTCCTATACTATATCACAGGTTTCAGCTGACTGTACAGCCAAGTGTTCTCACTCACTAGAAGTGTCAATGTTTATATTGGTCCGCCTCTCCTGTGTTCAAACATTCTGAAAAAAAATAGCACAACATAATTTTCCATAACCGTTTGTTCTGGGCTGAGACAATTACACAGGGGCTTCGATTTTGATTACTGACCAATTTATAGAGTAAAATTCATATATTATACTAGAATTATTATTTTAAATCTGTTTTTCAACATTTATAAAGTATTGTGATTCTAACTCTGTTTTTCAACATTTAAACAAAAGTGTCCAGATGTTCTTTACACAGATGTTCAGAGCCAACTTTGTTGTTTTGTATCAATTGTTCATATTGAGTAAACAAAAAAAAAAAATCGATGCTGCTGGATGCTGAATGTAGTCGCTGACGATGACGGTGTCGATCTTGCTTCTTCTCATGTGTAGACATCAATACCTGGTCCTCTTGTACTCCCATCCGGTACTCCTGAATGACGACAGAGTGTAGTAGAGCGGAGTGCCAAGTGACAGCTGTAGAATACTGTTACTTCGGCCATTAATCTTGCTCTCGACAGTCCACACGCCTTCGTATCAATCACAGTTCACACGGTAGTCTTGATGTTAAACTTGTCGCAGATGACCACAGCAGAGCAGGACTGGATGTACCAACGGTGTCTCTTAGCAGGAGTGGTGTCAGAAGGTCGTAGAGGCGGGTTGCTTGTTTGCAGAACAGGTGAATCTCGTCTTCCATCATTGCTCACGTCATCTCAGGCGTTTCTTGATGTCACCAGGTTACTAGGCCGTAAACACCAACTGTGCATACCCTCGTACCGCCGACTTTAGGCCAAAGGAGACAATTTTGCGACCTTCTATTGGCGAGTCCCGGTACTCTGTAGGGAAACCGTGCCTTCCACCTGTGACCGCCTTACTTCTGCTTTCTTGTTACTTCAGATGACGTAATCATTAATCTTCCGGCGAAATTCTTGAGTACTGCTACGTGCTTCCATTTCTTGACCTCTCCTCCAACACTGCTGGAATGGCTGCAGTCTTGATGACGCAGCAGGTGGGTATTGGTGATCTCGAGACAGCTACCCCGGCGTTGTATGGCACCTCCGGTGACTGCTATAATGTGGACAGCTCGCTGGCCCTGACAACCTCGTTAGTGACGTGAGGCGTCGGCCGGGTGACTCTTGGACAGTCACTCATCCCCAAAGTAACTGATGTATGGGTTACTGGGTCTAGTGGGGGGAGGGCTTTGTGTAACGTGCCTCCCCCCTCGGTCTTTACAGACAAGGGTTCACGTGTGGCTGGAACAACTGGGTCGGCGTACCAATCAGACCTGGGAACAGACAGACACAACACAGCGGAAGCATAGATATACTCTGGGTTTGGTGGAGGTGGAACCCCAGAGCACGGTAAAAGTTGCTACCTGAGTTAAGTATAGACATAGTACAACTCATTGCCTTTACAGGAAAATCTAATCAATACTAAATTATACTAACTAAGGAAGTTACTTTACTGTACAGCGCGAGATCTCGTCACCATAGGGTGGCGAGACTGCACCTGACTACTGATGAGCGATGACAGAGGGTCATCCTCATCTTCTGACTCGTCGGTGAAGCCATGAGTCAGCACTGCTGAGTCAGGAACTAGACCCGCTGAAGGCAGTTCTAATTCCTCTCTAGCATGATAATGTTTCAATTTATTCACGTGAATTGTCCTTTCCACCTGGTCCTCGAACACTCCTTTTATAACAAGATTAACCGGCCCCGCCCTTTTAATTACTCTATAGGGTCCTCGCCACCTCGGAGCTAGTTTCCTGCTCTGATTGGCGGGCGCAGCCTCATTCACTCTCAATACGAGGCTTCCTTCCTTCAACTCAAGAGGGCGCACTTTCTTGTCATAAAAATGAGCATACCGAGTCCGTGCCTTCTTGGACGCTTCAGCTGCAATATTCCATGCATTTCTCATTTTTCCAAGGACCTCTGAAGGATAGTCCTCCCCGTATGCAACATTATGTCTGTTAAGCAGACCTGACGGGAAATTGCATGAATTACCAGTAAACAAATGAAGTGGTTGGGTGTTAATTGATTGGTGGATGGCAGTATTCAAGGCGAACTGAACATAGGGTAGGTGTTCATCCCAGGTGTTTGCATCATGTTCAGCAAGGATTGCAAGCATATCCTTGACTGAACGATTAGTCCGTTCCGTCATTCCGTTTGCTTGTGGGTGGTAGGCCGTTGTAAAAGCCGAAGTTGTCTCTAAAATCTTACAAACTTCTCTAAATATATTCCCATTGAATTCTTGACCCCGGTCAGAGACTAAAACTTTAGGAGGTCCGAATACAGTAACGAACCTACGCAAGAATGCATCTGCAACCGTACGAGAATCCTTCTGAGGTAATGCAACTAGTGTAGTGTATCTAGACAGATGGTCAACTAGTACCAACACATATCTATTTCCTGAATGACTGTGGTGTAAATCAATCAGATCGGCCCCCACACGATCTAACGGTTCGCGAATTTCAGGAAATTCCTGAAGTGGGGCTTGTACCTTAAGGGTGCCTTTCCTCCTCTGGCAACGAGGGCACGACTTCACGAAATTGATTACCTCAGAAAGTAATCCTGGAAAATAAAATAGAGACTTTGCTTTTAAGTGTGTTTTAAAGATCCCCGGATGCCCTGCAATTTTTGAAGCATGTGCAAGCTTCAACGCTGATGACCGCAACGCGTCCGGAATAACTAGCTGAAATACTGCCCTATCATTCTGGCTATTAACATAATACAGGACGCCCTGTTTCATTTCAAAATCATGTATAGGTAAATTCTTTTTCTTTTTGGGGTATTTTCCTCCCTCTAAATACTCAATAATCTCTTTCCATCTAGACTCGCTCATCTGGTATTCTCTCATTTTATCTGATGGAATGGTTTCAATATTTTCATTAATCTGCATTGCCGCTATATTTCTACTTAGCGTATCTGGCACAACATGTGCTGGACCAGGCTTGTACAAGATCTGGAATGAGTGGGCCGAAAGTTCGTGAGACCAGCGTGACATTCGTGGGCATTTCGTTCGCTTTTTAAATATATGTGTTAACGCTCGATGGTCTGTGTAGATTACAAAATGCCGCTGAAATAGGTAAGGCTCGAAATACCTAACTGATTCTACTACTGCCAGTGCCTCCCGATCCGTAGCTGAATAACGAACTTCAGGTCCTTTGACCTTCCTACTGAAATAGGCTACTGGATGGGGTAAATTATCTGCGTCTCGCTGAATTAAGCACCCGCCAATAGCAATACCGCTGGCGTCAGTGTGCACTTCCCACTCTTTCTCAAAATCAGGAATAGCCAATACCGGTGTCGTGATTAGTTGGTCTTTCAGTTTGCGATAGGCCTCGTCATGTTCTGATTTCCACACAAACTTCGCATTTTTCTTTGTCAGATCAGTCAGGGGTGCTGAAATGCCAGCGAAACCTTCAATGTGACGACGAAAATATCCGGCCGCCCCCAAAAACCTACGCACGTCCTTTGCTGTCCTTGGAGTAGGCATGTCAGCAATGGCGCGGCAAGAATCTGGGTCAGGTCGGATACCGTCTGGGCACACCTGGAACCCCAGAAATTTGAATTTCTGAGCCGCCAAGGTGCACTTCTGAACATTCAGCCTGAAACCTGCCTGATCTAACAACTTCAAAGTCTCAGTCAAGTCCTGTAGGTGTTCCTCAAACGTCCTGGAATATATCACAACATCATCCAGGTACGCTAAAGAATGCCTACCCAGTACCGGACTAAGGATAAAGTTGATGGCCCTCTGAAACGACGAAGGCGCTGTCTTCAAACCAAACGGCATCCTACGGAATTGATAAGTGTGCCTACCATCCGAGAATGCTGTTTTTTCCCTATCCTGTTCTGCCACCGGAATCGCCCAATACGCCGATTTTGCGTCAAGAGTTGAGAAATACTTAGCAGCACCAAATTGATCTATTATCTCCTGTATTCGGGGCAACGGATACACATCACCCTTAGTTAATTCGTTCACCTTCCGGTAGTCAACACAGAAACGATAACTACCGTCCGGTTTCCGAACTAGCACAACAGGAGAGAGCCACGGTGACGTACTAGGCTCTATTACGCCCTGTCTCAACATTTTCTGGCACTCCTCCCTGATAATGTTCTTTGCCTGTTCCGGCAACCTCCACTGTCTTGTGTACACAGGCAAATGGTCACCAGTTGGAATGGTGTGCTCGATCTTATCAAGGAGACCAATCTGGTCATCCTCTGTCGCAAACAATTTCGGGAATTTTCGTAAAACTCCTCTCAGTGCCTTCCTATCTGCCTGTGCAACATGTTGCAAATCAAGTGCTGAAATTAATTTTTCCACTTCCTCAACATTCTGTGCAACATTTCTCGTCTCGTATCGTACTTTGGATGGTGTTTTAGTGTTCAACATATTTAGTGCACTACATTGTGCAGTGACGGCTGGCGTCTCAGCTGACTCATGGTGAAAGATTTCTGTGTCCTCCACCATGGTTCCCTGAGATACCCTATCACCTGCCCTGAAGCGAAAAGTCTTATGTGAAAGATTGACAACTGGAATGAGTGCACCTTTATCGAGCACTACAACTAAGTGATGAGGAATTAATAAACTATCACATCTCCCAGCCACCTGAAGGGTGGTACCTGGTTGTATGTGACGTCCCACGGCTACTTTAATAAATTTAACAGAATGTGGTGGGCAACTCTGTTTGGTCAATGCATGCAAGGCGCATGACCTCTTAACTGTGTCTGGAAGAGACTTAAAAATCAATTTTGGATAGTGCGCATTATATTTCAGCTTCCTCTTAATTGAAGCTACAACTGGGGGATGGTCGATCATCTCCACTGGGTAGGAAGTCTGTCCCAACTGCAACCTGCAGTTCCTAGCCCCTTTTTGAGCAGACAAGGAATAATTAAATCGCGACAGAAAATCAGTTCCCATTAAGATGTGACCAGGAAAATCAAGGTTCTCTACGATCGTACATGTGTGAGGCTGCAATGCCCCATCAATCTCAAAATTAACAGTACCTTGACCTACGATCTCAATCTTTTCCCCATTGACTGCTGTTAATGTCTTCGCGCAACGTTGAAGACGTGCATACTTAAAATTGCTGAAGGCTGACTTTTTAATTACCGTCGCCTGGCTTCCTGTATCAACAAAAGCTGTCAATCTCACAGCTTCCACTTTCACCTCAAAAGTAGGCCTACCATCACTAGGAGCCTGCTTTCATGCTTTCGTAGGAGTGACTTCGCAATCCCTCTGTATATGCCCGCGCTTCCAGCAGGAGTAACACCTCCGCGGATCTCTGTTGGTACCCCGCGCAGGGTGGCTCGAACTTGCAGCTGAGGGCTGCTTCCCGCCTGATGAACCCGCGCCACAGTTCCTCGGCTTGGCTCCCTCGCCTTTACTTAACGCCTCTACGTATGGCGACAACTGAGTGCCCGGCGTCTCCGTGCGCATCTGCCTGTCTAAGGCTGTGGCGGCCTGGGGTTGGGGTTGAGGTATGGTGTGGGTGGCCTGGGGTTGGGGTGTGGATGGAGGTTGGGGTTGAGGTATGGTGTGGGTGGCCTCGGGTTGGGGTGTGGATTGAGGTTGGGGTTGAGGTATGGTGTGGGTGGCCTGGGGTTGGGGTGTGGATGGAGGTTGGGGTTGAGGTATGGTGTGGGTGACCTCAGGCTGGGGTGTGGATTGGGGTTGGGGTGGGTATGGGGTGGCCTGGGGCTGGAATGGGTATGGGTATGGGGTGGCCTGGGGTTGGAATGGGTATGGGTATGGGGTGGCCTGGGGTTGGTATGGGTATGGGGTGGCCTGGGGTTGGTATGGGTATGGGGTGGCCTGGGGTTGGTATGGGTATGGGGTGGCCTGGGGTTGGTATGGGTATGGGGTGGCCTGGGGTTGGAATGGGTATGGAGTGACCTGGGGTTGGGGGAAGGGTTGGTATGGGAACTGAGGATGGGGTTGGTATGGGAATTGAGGATGGGGTTGGTATGGGAATTGAGGATGGGGTTGGGGTTGTTGTAGTGACGGATGAGGTGTACCTAGGTGGTCCCCAGTGGTGTCGGAAGAGGTGCTGTCCTCTACACTTCCACTTCCACTCCCACTGGTCCCCACTGACTGGTCATTATCTGGGTTAAACATTTTCTGTGATTCCTGGTGTGCCACGTCTCCTAAACTACCCTTTAGTACACCCTCGACCCGGACTCACTACAACCGTGATCTTATACAAAATAAAAAATCACAACTCTATTCTAAGAGAAAACTACTAAATTCCCAAAATAGGAAATACACCGATTTATCGAGAGAATCGCTGAAGTGAATCCAATGAATGAGTGTCTGCCCCGCACTCGTGTCTGACCGTGAAATATCCCGCAGGTCTATTGTTGAAACCTAAGTCCTTTACGTTAAAAAAATTAAAGAATCTAATTTATATAAAACAATTTAAATGATAACGCAACTAACGCGTAGCACTCGTGATGGATTAATAAAGAATATTTACTGTACTTGAATACTAAACGCGCTTGAAGTGAGCAGCGTGGCCACTGATGACTGATGGAGCGGGACCAGCTGCGCTGAAAAAAACTAAGTCCCGCGCTTTTTCGCTTAAACGCTGAAAAATCAAAATTTTTGTTCTGAAGGACAAATAACTAGTTTTACGTTAATAAACCGCTCTAGCGATTAATATAGACACCCAGGACCTATAAATGCTTACTAAAAATTGAATTTTTATCAAAAACTGCGTTTTTACTCAATTGCTGAACTCTGCCAATTTTTCTGACTCCGAGGGAAAAATATTCTATCACCCCAAATATCACAAAACTCCTTTAATTCACAAAAATTTGGGTTTCTCGTTCCCAGGTATAAATACGTTATTATTTACTACTGACGTTGTATACAGAACAATACTGACACTTCGGGCGGTTTCAACACTCACTAATTCGATTTTTCGTCAAAATCAGAGATTTTCACCTCAAATGGACTCTGACAAAATTACAACACGATTTTCTCGAAAAATAACTAAATTCGGCAAAAATGTAATTATCACTGTTTAATGTTTTACGAACAGAATTACGTCCCTTGCGCGCACTAGAGAGTAATACTGACCCTAGGATATACACGAAACCTGAAAATTAGAATTTCCGCCAAAAAGTCAGATTCTAGCCCAAGCTGGACTTGGGAAATTTTCCACCTACGTTTCTACTGAAAACAGAATTCTAAGTCTAAAAACACAATTCTACCGTCTTACTGGTAAAAACTATAAGCTATCACTCGCATCGACTGGAGAATCCTAATGACGCCCAGATCATACACGTGACCCACGAATACAAATTAATTACAGTTAACGAGTTTCCGACATTGACTTAGCCGAAAACTTATCCCAAAATACTTAGAAATATTCCGCGGACAAATAACATTTACACGCAACTTACTATCCCTTAAACTCCTTCACTTATCTATCGTGACCGACATATAGCCCTAAGTCCAGAGGATTAACAACGCCTCTGACTTAGACTAATAGAACAGGGAATAACAAAACTTAACGTACGCACTTAGCCTAATATGCAAGAAAATGCTAAACACTTGGGAAAAATTTTAACCGGGGATTGAATTTAGGGGAAAAATTAATCTAGAACAACGCAAATAAACGGAAATTACTTTATAAATTTAAGTATACTTAATTAAAAAAATGCACTCGACTTAATCTTATAATTGTTCCTACCGGCTCGCCGTACCACACCTAGCCTAGAGGCCACACCATCTAGGTTCCAACAGAGCGACACGCAGCTTTCAGCAACAATTATGACTAGGGACGACTCAACCTCCACTAAGTGTGCGATCACTTAGTTGTTGAATCGCTGCTAGGTAGGTTACTAGTCCGTCCCTCGGAGGCCGCAACGCCCTTCACGGATTACGTTTTTCCTTAGCGTTTTGGGTCGTCTAATAACGCCCTCGGACTATCTACTGGCGTCCCACAGATATATCCGCCCCCGACAGCCCTCAAGGAACTGCTGTTGAGAGTATGGTGGCTCCCAACACCTCTGAATTAATTGCAATGGGTCGAGTATGGTACCCAGTCCAATCAACTCGGAGCGGTCTCCTTTTCAATAAATCTATTTTTAACAACCTAATCTTACTAACTAACCTTAATCATATCAGCCCGCATGACCCAAGATTCGCCAATCCCCACTCAAACGCACTTGTGGGGCGCACTGCTAATCCTGGCCCGCGGCTGTCTCCCTAGCATCCGCGCACGTGTTCGAACGGCTAGACGCGTGAGCCTTTCAACAATTTCAAACAAAATTGTTGAAACCACCGCTGTGCACCATTGTAACACGGGTTAGGGTTCCTCTCTCTTTTTCTTCCTCCTTTCTACTCCCTCTACCCGTATTCTTACTTTTATTTCTAAACCAAGGGACTCCAAAACTTTTAACAAAGCCAACTCCACGCCACGTGGTCCTAAGACGATTGACCGACTTAGGATTCTACACCCAGTATGACGTGACCTAAGCTCTGAACAAAACCCTAGAGTCACCTCTGCTGCCACCACCAGACCAGTAATACAAGAGCAATGATCGAGGTCTGGATCGATCACGCTAATTAATCAACCTAGGGGCTTGATCCCCACTATAAACGATGACCTTGAGTGTGGAATAAATTACACGGTAATGATAATTCCGATTCGATGTTAGAATCGGCGCCCAATGCAACTCTGCCTCGTGTGGACCACGTGACCAGGACAAGTATACACATAAAACACATGGAAACAATAAAATGCAAATTAATAACAAATTTAATTTATTAAAAGAAAACTAAAACAAAATCTAAATGTGTTCACTCCCTATCACTTTAACACTCCCTACTTGACCTGAGTGGCAAATGAGAAGACTATTTCTATAATTAACAATAGCAACTATACCTTGGGCGACCAGCTAGATGTCTTGGGGAGAGGTAAGATGTTTGACCTCTCCCAGCTGCTTCCGTGACCCCACTGATTTTTCCCTTGTCTCGTCTCCCCCAGACAGAACATTGTATCCTTGCGCCTAGTCAAAGTTCTACCCAGTTACTAGCAAGGTTTAAGTTATAACAATTAAACTCGGTTGTACTTAATTGATCCAGACTAGTTGAATTATTTTACTGAAATAAATTACACAAGCCTCTAACGGCAGAGCTGTTCCCGATCACAAAAATGGTTATTAAAACTTTGAGAAATATTAGACATGTCAACCCTGCTGACCTATGACCGCCGGTCACTCCGCCTCAAAAGTTAGATCTGATTCGTGACGTCACTGATGGTGACTTAAACTCAATAATTAGAATACTCTTGATATTGTATCCAGTACTATTATACAATACAATTTTAATGCAAAATGAATAAAGGCTAATTTTCTCTAAATTACTTGAATACTATAGGATGATTCATTATACGCCGTTATGAACAAAGCGTCGGTTATTTCCACCGCGAATTCCCCTGGGGGTCAGGTCACCATGCGGCTCAGCTTCCCATTCTCTTTTGTCGATAAACCACTCTGGATAATTCTTACAACAGCCTAGTTTGTTACAGTGTGTAGCGTCACTCTCCCACGAGTGTGTAGCGTCACTCTCTCCCACTAGTGTGTAGCGTCACTCTCTCCCACGAGTGTGTAGCGTCACTCTCCCACGAGTGTGTAGCGTCACTCTCTCCCACTAGTGTGTAGCGTCACTCTCTCCCACTAGTGTGTAGCGTCACTCTCTCCCACTAGTGTGTAGCGTCACTCTCCCACGAGTGTGTAGCGTCACTCTCTCCCACTAGTGTGTAGCGTCACTCTCTCCCACGAGTGTGTGGCGTCACTCTCCCACGAGTGTGTAGCGTCACTCTCTCCCACTAGTGTGTAGCGTCACTCTCTCCCACTAGTGTGTAGCGTCACTCTCCCACTAGTGTGTAGCGAGTTATTTGATAAACTTTCCGTTGTTAAACAAAACCGAAAATTTAAACTTTTTCCTTCTGTAATTAATGCATTTTTCGTGAGATTTGCTCCCGAGGTGTAAGAGGGGGTTGTGGAGAGTGCCAGGGTTTGGTGGAGAGTGCCAGGGTTTGGTGGAGAGTGTCAGGCCCTGGTGGAGAGTGCCAGGCCTTGGTGGAGAGTGCCAGGCCCTAGTGTAGAGTGCCAAGCCCCAGTGGAGAGTGCCGCAGACTCCCTCGGGGCAAGATGCAGATCCGACTGCTGTTCTCCCAGGTGTATTTTCATATTAATTAGGCAATTAGCGAGATTGAACAAGAGAGCTGAAGACTTGCGGGCAGAGTCCTCTGGGGGCGACCTAGAGAACGCTCCATTGAGTTCCCGGGGCTTTCAATTCAAATTCATTCCCTGCCTTCATAGTCTTTATACCAGCGCTCAAAACTATATAGAAACAAAATGTGATATAGTGTATATATATATATATATATATATGTATATATATATATATATATATATATATATTGTTTATGACAGGTGAGGCCATTGTGGCTACTTTGGCCTGCGATTTGGAGTTATACATGCTCCTGTGGTCGGTAGGGGAGAGGGTAACAGCGATACTAAGTACCTGATGATCAATAAATGAGTTTCGGGAGGAATAAAGGATAGTTAATAGAAAATCCCCATCATAGGGAGCTTGTGAAGCGAGGAGGCGTCCTGTATCATTCATGGAAACGTTTGAAGGTGGTTTGAGACTATTTAGTTCTTCCATGATAAGAGATACGTGTCTGAAAGTAAATATCTGAGGCTGCCTAACTCGTCCCTCACTAAAAAAAGATTCTGTGTTGCAGAGTTAGACAGAGTGGCTAACCCGTCCACCAGTGTAAATATATAATCCTGACTAACAAAAGTAAACCATAAATACCCTTTAATTGTGAAGGCACAACCGGCAGAAATAGAAACTGTTTACCAGCGACCCAAAAAACACGGCTTTTAGAGGTAATTCCTCGCTCTGACCCCATCAAATGCACCCCGAGGCTGTTCAAACTCGAGTCGTTCGTGTTTTTCAGCGTTTGAGACTCGTGTAATTGACGAGAAGCATACAAGAATAACACTAAATTAAGTTCAAACATTGGCCGGGTTGTACGTTAATCATTATAAGCTTCCTCAGTGTGGTGTCGAAGGCAGGACGGTTACAGTGAAATGCCTTTCGAGGTTCGTGACCGCGAAAAAATGCCAATAGTGCTTGGATGAACTGTCCGGTTTTGGATTACTCTTTCTGCAGTTTAGCCATCTCGAATGGGTCGCGGGTACTTATGCTAGATAATAATTAATCGGTCTGCCAGCTACGCTAAGTCCAACTACTTCGAGCGGGCGGTACAGCGACGATCTTAATGCTTGCAGGTCAGCGTTCGATCCCCGATGGTCCAAGTGGTTTGGCACGTCCACGTCCTCCTATCCCAGCTCCTATCCTGTCCTCATGTCCTCTCCATGTGGTAGTCATACTGGCTTAGCCCTTTGTCCTGATAATTACAGCTCTGCTACTGTGAATGAATTCAATTTAGCGCATTCAAACTGTACTTTAGTTCGACGGGTAATTGGGGCGGTTATTAAGGTCAGGTTGAGTCATTAGAGAGAGAGAGACGAATAGGGAAGGGGTGACTGAAATATAAACATTAAAACACACAAAATCTCTCTTAACCAAAGAACACAATACGGGCTCACCATAGCCCGTGCTACTTGGAATTTGTTGTTCCAGGTAACGAATCTTAAACAACAACATACAACCAAAGAACCAAGTTTGGATTCCACTAATATGACATCATCCCATACCTCCCCCTGCCCCCCCCTTCTTCCCCCCCCCCTCCCCTCCCCTCCCCTCCCCCCCATTTCCTCTCCTAACTTAATTAGATACTCATATTTCCTTACACAGTTTCTCTATTGATGCAGAACGATCCTTGTGTAGTTGCGATCTGCATGATTACCTCAGTAAACTAATTGCTTTTTGTGGGGGAGCTCAGTATAGGCAGTGGTTCGCTTGGCATTTCAATAGTGTTCATAGCCAGCGGGAGTGGTATTGGCTCCAATACTCTCACTGAATACAAGGAGTTTGCTTCAAGGAACTACTAAATTGGATTATATTTTGGGAACGTTCGCTATCCTGTATCGTTGGGGATATTGCAAGGATGATGATGAGGATGCATACATAACCTATGTGAGACATAATCTTTAGTATGCAGCTCTAGCTGGCATGGAACAACTCCCACCCCACTCATCTGAAAAAACTTATGACAAATGTAGAAAATGTCCATTGATATACAAGACTCGTTCCTGAGCTGAGGGGATTGAACTAAATGGAAAGACACAGGGAACTGGATCTCCCCACACTGGAAGACTGAAGGAATAACGAGGGAGATATGTTAGAGACATTACAGATTGACAACTAGAGACTCAAGTCACAGAGATAATAGAAAGAACTTTATTGTTAAGAGAAGTCGTCCAATAAGTGAAACAGATTAGAGGAAAATAGATTATATATATATATATATATATATATATATATATATATATATATATATATATATATATATATATTAAATATGACCGAAAAAGTAAGATTAATAAGTCTAACACGAATTTTCTCGATCTTTCTTACGTTTCTTTTCACTGTTGGTGGTAATTCAAAAATAAATTCTCCAAAATTCATTTTTATTTCTAGTCTGACGCGACACTTGAGCGCGTTTCGTAAAACTTATTACATTTTCAAAGACTTTAGTTTACACACACACACACACACACACACACACACACACACACACACACACACACACACACACACACACACACACACACACACACACACACACAATATATATATATATATATATATATATATATATATATATATATATATATATATATTGGCTCTCTCTCTATATATAGAGAGAGCCAATTTTGCAAGAGGCTCTGACGTCACCACACACATCTTGCAAGACAGTGTCCGCGGCACTCAATTGCACCTGTCCAAACTTAATATTACAAGCGCTGCCATTGCATACACGCGCTGTTTCCCGGCGCTTTTATTGAATTCTATCATCAGCTCTCCATAAGGAAAAACTGTCATGCGCTCTCTTCGGGACATATAAAAAAATTTCTTTTTCTCAAAACAGTGAAGAAATATTTCTTGAAATTTTCTGGTGTTCTTACAACTGAAGTTAATGCTGAATTGGAGTTATTAACAAAGACTTTCATGATACTTTCAGATTGTTTCATCATAAAGTATAAAGTGTATGGTATAAATTACATCATAATGTATATAGTGTAGAATATATACATTATAAATAGTGAAATCTGTGTGTGTGTGTGGTTATTTTTGCTATGTTGCGCCTGACAGCTGGGTGGACAACGCTTCGTATTCGTAGTCCTGAGGTTCCGGGTTCGATCCCCGGTGGAAGCGGAGACAAATGGGCAAAATGTTTATTTCACCCCTGATGCCCCCCTGTTACCTAGTAGTCAATAGGTACCTGGGAGTTAGTCAGCTGCTACGGGCTGCTTCCTGGGGTGTGTGTAAGAAAAAAGAGGCCTGGTTGAGGACCGGGCCGCGGGGACGCTAAGCCCCGAAATCATCTCAAGATGTTAAAAACATGTAGATTCAATTAGAATTTCCGCTGAAGGCAATCACTTAAATGAGGAACCAAAGAGCCAGAGCTCAATCCCCGCAAGCACAACTAGGTGAGTAAATATATATATATATATATATATATAAACCACGGCACTATGCCAAATTTCCAAATTTATGACACATATGCCACTAGTAATTCTCGCTTGCTATTAAACACCTATAATATTTATTATATAAAATGCATAACGAATATGACTTTCAAAACACTATGAGTTCAATCAATTGATTGGAGGATAAACGGGCGAATCAGCGTCGAGGCTTTTTGAATTAATAATCGGAGTTCTATGAGCATTGATGATGCTGTGATGCTGGTGATTAGGCCGCGAGATGAAACAGATGATGGTAATATGTTTCGATTTGTGCTGATGATAACAAAGGGATTTGAGGATGCTTGGGTTGAGATGTCAGTGATGCTGGCGTCTGAGATATATATCTGTCATTGGTGTATGTCTTCCCCCAGTTTACGTGTGAGTGTGAGTGTGAGTGTGTGTGTGTGAGTGCGTTGTTGGGAAGGTCGATAATGATCCTTTTTTTTCCCCCTTAACAAATCTTGAGTTTGTAAGGTATTCACGGGATCACCATAGCCCGTGCTGCTAGGAACTTTTTGTTCCAGGTAGCAAATCTTTACCAACATTGTCAGGTTTGTGGAGATGATTGGGCTCTCCCACGACACCCTCACCCCCCTCCCTCACCCTCCACACCCCCCTCATCTCCCTGAGATGCCAGTCTCCATCTCACAGCATCCAAGCCTCTCTCTGAGGGAATTCTCCCTTGGGTCTGAAAACTTCCACTTGGCGCTGGAAGAAGTGGCAGCTGGTATATTGGTGTGGAGAGCAGCGGTGCCATCTGATTCACAGGAACAGCTCTCCTGCTGTCGCTGAAGAGCGGGCATCGTGCTAGCACGGACAGCCTGTTGGAACGTATCTGGTGTTTTCCCGTCAAGACCTGGCATTGGCAGTTATGAGCTGTGGAGAGTGAAGAATTGGATGATTTTGTTCGATATTCATCCGATGCCCATCTCGTGGGGGGTTATTGGACCCCCATACCCATCTCTTGGGGATAGTGGACCCCATACCCATCTCTTGGGCATAGTGGACCCCATACCCATCTCTTGGGGGTAGTGGAACCCCATACCCATCTCTTGGGGGTAGTGGACCCCATACCCATCTCTTGGAGGTAGTGGAACCCATACCCATCTCTTGGGGAAGGTAGTGGACCCCATACCCATCTCTTGTGGAGGGTAGTGGACCCTATACCCATCTCTTGTGGAGGGTAGTGGACCCCCATATCCATCTCTTGGGGAAGGTAGTGGACCCCATACCCATCTCTTGGGGAGGGTAATGGACCCCATACCCATCTCTTGGGGAGGGTAGTGGACCCCATACCCATCTCTTGGGGGCGGTAGTGGACCCCCATACCCATCCCATGGGCCCATTTCACCCCAAAGCCTTCAAACACCCTTCAAGATGATCCCCTCGTCCTTAGCTCCATGAATTGAGAGCATCCTAAGAGGCTTACAGAGAAAGGGGTTTGGATTCCACACACAACTTGAGTGGCGTTTGATACGAGGCTAAGTGCAGACGATCAGACACGATATCCTGGCTGAAGATATGATAACCAACCCAACACTCCTCCCCCCCCCCCTTCCTCCACGTCACAGATCGTATCTACACCTCCATTGAGAATCGAGAGGCGGGACCAAAGAGCCAGAGCTCAACCTCCACCAGCACAACTAGATGAGTTGACACCCCCCTCTCCCCCCCCCCTATATAATTACACATCATAACTGTCCCCTTGTCAATAAAAGCATCCGGATTAAACGGTAATCATCGATTATTTGGGTCAGATCGAACGCTAATCTCGTAATTATCGCCAACATCTGTGTACGTAAGTGGTTGGGCACGTTTGTGCTCTCTGAGCTCACTGAGCGACTCTGGGATATCGTTTTTTGATTGATTTTAACGACTAGAACTTCCTAGAACCTTTTAGAATCTTCTAGAATCTTCTAGAACCTTCTAGAACCTTCTAGAATCTTCTAGAACCTTCTAGAACCTTCTAGAACCTTCTAGAACCTTCTAGAACACCAGTCAACTGACCTCAAGTAAGGGACAGTAAGAAAGGGGGCGAGGCAGGAAGAGAAGGGCTCAAAAAGTAAGGAGAGCGAGGAGGAGAAGCCCCCAAAGCCAACTTTAAGAATGTTTCAAGACAATTGCGAGAGAGAGAGAGAGAGGCGGAAGTGCACGCGAGTGAGTGTGAGGTGTGGACAGGAAGAGGAGAATGAGGAGAGAGAGAGACAGAGACAGAGACAGAGACAGAGAAGGAAGGGGGGGGGGGGGGGAGATAAGAAACAGTAGCCTTATCATCACCTCGTGGGAGGAAAGGTTTACCTCAGCTGTTGCTGTTAGAGATTCAAGTAGCACGGGCTATGGCGAGCCCGTCCTACCTCACCAATATAACCATAAGAGTAAGAACAAACCTCAGAGGCTGCCAGCCAATACCATTCATTCTTAGAAATGGGTTTAATCGTCAGCTATTCTTTTTTTTTTAAGCATTCTGAGTGTGGTAAGGTCATTGGGAGCGGCCTGAACCGGTCATCGCATAGAGCTGAAGCGTTTGGGCTGCCCTTCATGTCACTCTATGGTTTATGACACTTCTGTTGAGTACACTGAGACAGGTATTAATGACTGGCCCGAACAACGTAAATTATCACCCACTGATTGTTTAACGTCTCCTAGAACCTTCTAGAACATTCTAGAACTTTCTAGAACCATCTAGAACCTTCTAGAACCATCTAGAATTTTCTAGAACCTTCTGGAACCATCTAGAACATTCTAGATCCATCTAAAACCTTCTAGAACCTTTTAGCACCTTCTAGAACCTTTTAGCACCTTCTGGAACCTTCTAGAACTTTCTAAAAGTTGTTAGAACCTTCTGGAACCCTCTAGAACCATCTAGAACTTTCTAAAACCTTTTAGAACCTTCTGGAACCTTCTATAACCATCTAAAACCTTTTAGAACATTCTAGAACCTTTTAGAAGCATCTAGAACTTTCTAAAACCTTCTAGAACTTTCTGGAACACCAAGACATTGAGACATTCTCCTAAGATGCTCACAGCGCAAAATACGAAACTAAAAAAACAGCTGAACAGTTTTCATGAACATCAGTAAGATAGCAATCAAGAACATAGTACACTACCTATGTGAGACCAGTCTCTGAGCGTGCAGCGCTAGCATAGAATCGCCAGCTGAGAGAACCAAAAAAAATTGAAAAAAAGTTGAGTAGTTTGCCAACGAAGCTGTGGCCATAACGTGTTCAAGGAAAGATTGATAGAAATGAACTTAATATCACTAGAAAAGATAATGGGTAGACATGATAGAGACATACAAAATACTCAGGAAATCGACGGGGGAGACAAAAATGACAATAAATGCAAATAAGTAATATTAGAACGAAAGTGGAAGATAGAGAATTCAAGACTAATGACAACTTCAAAAGTAGATATACCAGGTCTATATAGTCTGATCTATATAGTATATATATATATATATCTATATACTTTATTGTGCATTTAAAGGTTACAAAACATACAAGACAAATGCCTAAAGGTTATGGATCTCTTGAAGCTCCTCCGCTTCTGGACAGGAACCGAGGACGCAGCAAGCATTTCTCCTATATACTATATAGATCAGAAGTCATTCCATTCAGCCGATCAACAGGTGGAAAGATATGGACCGAGAGCTGAAGCTCGGGTCCTCAGCTAAGCGAGGACACAGCCAGGGTTCCCAAACTCACCCCTTCAAAGAATATTGGTTCACCTTCTTCCTGCGTTGTTCAATATGCAATATATTCACTCCCTGAACATTTTGATGACCACTTGAGTGCGTGTGTGTGCGTGTGCGTGCTTACAGAGGTTGAGTATCGGCTCTTTGGTCTCGCCTGTCAATTGTCAATTAACTGGCATGCAGGTTCCTGAAGCTATTGGGCTCTTATTATAGTTACACTTGAAACTGTGTATGGAGTCAGCCTCCACCACATCACTTCCTAGTGCATTCCATTTGTCAATGCTCCGTAACAGCTGTCTAACTCCCATAGGTAGCTATTTACTGCTAGGTAACAAGGGGCATCCTGGGTGAAAGAAACTTTGCCCATTTGTTTCTCCCTGGTCCGGGAATCGAATCCGGGCCACAGAATTACGAGTCCTGTGCGCTGTCCACTCAGCCACCAGACCCCAATACACACTTTGTGTGTGTGTGTGGGGGGGGGGGGGATATAGAACCGGTAATTAACGGACAATTACTATTAGGCCTATTTTTCTGAGGTGGAAAATTTGGTAAAATTTCTTTTTTATTGTGTAAATGTGACTATGAAATTTGTATTTTTTGATAAATGTTTTAATGTGTCTTTACGATACATGTTCCTATGTGTCCTCACAGTGTATGCGCCTGTGTATCCTCACAATACATGTTCCTATGTGTCCTCACAGTGTATGCGCCTGTGTATCCTCACAATACATGTTCCTATGTGTCCTCACAGTGTATGCGCCTGTGTATCCTCACAATACATGTTCCTATGTGTCCTCACAGTGTATGCGCCTGTGTATCCTCACAATACATGTTGCTGTGTCCTATTTATCCTCACATGGGCCAATAGGAGCTGCCTCGTATGGACCAATAGCAACTGAATCATAGAGCCAATAAGCTTTTCTACAGGTTTTAATCTTAGATCCTCAAGTGAATCCTAAATTTATTTGTCTAATCAAGATTTTTTTTTTAACTGGGCGATTAGGAAAATTCCTTTCGAAATTGTGGTTATTTTTTCTGGTTTGTGACAAGTTCCTTGGTTGTTATTATTTGGGGTTTTTAGTTTACTGGTGTGATATTCCTTCACCGTATCCCAGTCCTATATAAAGTAGCCTCTCATTGTGAGCCATTAAGTCCTCTGAGTATTTTATATGAGGTGGTCATGTCTCTCCTGCTGCTTCTCTCTTCTAGTGACACGAAGTTTAATTTATTTTTATCTTTACACACACACACACACACACACACACACACACACACACACACACACACACACACACACACACACACACACACACAGGAGTCACTACATTAGACAACAGACGAGCAGAAAGCCGGGAACCAAGAGCTAACAGCGCGATCCTGCAGGTACAAGCAGTAAAATACAATAATACATTTCTGACTCGCTAGAGAATACACACTGTATTAGCACACTCAGAACTTGATGTTTACATTCCCAGAAAACTACAGTATAATTATTGTGGAGGGGGTTAAGCTGCTTCCCAAACTGTCTACACCCCACAAGTGTGTATATATACACCATACACCCCACAAGTATGTATATATACACCCCACGAGTGTGTATATATACCCCCCACAAGTGTGTATATATACACCCCACGAGTGTGTATATATACACCCCACGAGTGTGTATATATACACCCCACAAGTGTGTATATATACACCCCACAAGTGTGTATATATACACCCCACAAGTGTGTATATATACACCCCACGAGTGTGTATATATACACCCCACAAGTGTGTATATATACACCCCACGAGTGTGTATATATACACCCCACGAGTGTGTATATATACACCCCACGAGTGTGTATATATACACCCCACAAGTGTGTATATATACACCCCACGAGTGTGTATATATACACCCCACGAGTGTGTATATATACACCCCACGAGTGTGTATATATACACCCCACAAGTGTGTATATATACACCCCACGAGTGTGTATATATACACCCCACAAGTGTGTATATATACACCCCACAAGTATGTATATATACACCCCACAAGTGTGTATATATACACCCCACAAGTGTGTATATATACACCCCACGAGTGTGTATATATACACCCCACAAGTGTGTAAACATACACCCCACAAGTGTGTATATATACACCCCACAAGTATGTATATATACACCCCACAAGTGTGTAAACATACACCCCACAAGTATGTATATATACACCCCACAAGTGTGTATATATACACCCCACGAGTGTGTATATATACACCCCACAAGTGTGTATATATACACCCCACGAGTGTGTATATATACACCCCACAAGTGTGTATATATACACCCCACGAGTGTGTAAACATACACCCTACAAGTATGTAAACATACACCCTGAAACACATGTGTACCAATACCCATTACTTGAGTATGTGTTGTTATACTAAGAAATACTTTTGTTGTTCAGTCCGGTGTATAACGTATGATGTTGTGGTAATCAGCTGATGGTGTAATATTTCCGTTTTCTATATAGCGTCCTCGGTAGGTTAGGTGGGTTGCTTGGGTTGGTCTGGTTAGGCCAAACAATTGCCTAACGGTTTAGAAAGTGGTAAATAGAGACTCGTCAACTCACAGTGAAAATGTCTGTTATTTATTCGTTTAAACTCTCATTAATACGTCCATGACACTGCCAATTTCCCCCCTCGTTTATGACCGTTAATTACCTAGTCTGAGCGATCCCAACTGCAACAGCAGAACTAAACGATATAAAAGTGTGTATTGAGCAATAACCTGTGCGGTCACAGCTCAGGCAACGATACCCATTCTCTTCCTTCTACACAATAACACACAATAGCTATTTACTGCTTCAGTTAAATCACCTCGTTAAATGCGATCCCGGGCCAGATAAATGGCACTCATTGTCCACAGTGCCAAACCTCATTACATTTTCATAACAAAAAATAACAAAAAAATCGGGTCACATTTCCAAAAACGGCACATTTTTTGTTTTTTAAATAAGACTTTTAGAGAGAGTCACAGTTCTAATTATCCGCCATTAGGCGTAATGAACGGACCAATCAGCGCCCTTCCCTGAGTGTGACGTAACACAAAAATGAGCAGAATTGGCATTTTTGAGCGGCTCATGGATAGGGGGATTATTATAATGACGTGATTAATGGGTTTTGGCATAATTACAGAGCACCAATAGGAATTGAGAGTGTGCAGGATGGGTAATTAGTTAGGTTTGGATGGTGTCCTGACTACCTAACTACCAGTCGCTTGCCCCTTACGTCAATCTCTACCTCTTCCCCCTTACCTCAATCCCTACCTCTTGCCCCTTACCTCAATCCCTACCTCTTGCCCCTTACCTCAATCCCTACCTCTTGCCCCTTACCTCAATCCCTACCTCTTCCCCCTTACCTCAATCCCTACCTCTTCCCCCTTACCTCAATCCCTACCTCTTCCCTTACCCCTTCCCAGATCTGTCCCCCTCTTTCCTACAGTGTGGCGAAGCTCAATTCCCTCAGTCATTCCTTCTACCTCAGATTTTGACTATTTTAGCCAATTAGGTGCGAGCTTGGGTCATATGACTCGAATTTAATTGGCTGTGATAACTGAGATGAGGTGCCGGGCCCAATTAGAGGAGATCCAGCTCGTATGCCAGACGACAGAATTGGATCTCATGGATAAAGAGTTAGGCGTATCATGAGGACTGGGAAAGGGAAAGCTTTCAGCTTGCTAACAGGAGTCAGACGACGTCTGCTCCTATACCCTCTTGTGTAAAAAATAAAAAAAGAGGGGCCATTGTTGTTTAAAGGTGTCTTGGTAATTGGGGGAGTACCTGTGTTGCTGTGTTATGGTAAGTGTCTTCCTGTTGTGTAAAGTCTCCCCGTCCTCTGATGTATAAGCTTAGACGACACAGCTTGTGGTGTTACGATTCTTTGACTATCTGTTGATACACACACACACACACACACACACACACACACACACACACACACACACACACACACACACACAAAACTCCCCGCCTGAACAATACAATACAGGAAGAAAAGAGTAACCCAGCAAGACACAGCCCTCAGTGTAAAGTCTTGCAGCACCGTCAGAAGTTATGAGCAGTTTAATTGCGAAAAGTGAGCGTTTACGAGCCATTCTTATTGTGAAGAATAACCAGTCCAGAGAGGCTCCCTGGTCCTCCCAAAGTTGGTTCTCCCAAACCTGGCCCTCCCAAAACTGTCCGTCTATAAGCCGATCCTCCGTGAGCTGCTTCCCACCGCTGCCACCATTGACAAAAAGGAGACCTGTAGATTGATGGACAGTTATGATTCAAGATACGCAACTCTACTATGTCTGAATTGATAAAGAGAAGGCAATCGTAGACTGCCGGCTCCCCCCATTGCTTCTGCAGTCGTAGTTTAAAACATCTCCCGAAAATGGCGCACTTCATTCAGAGTACCGGACGAAGGATATGCACTTACCGGAAACCTCTGCCCATTTGAGAATTCCAATACTCAACACAGTACTCTAAATCAAAGGAAGCTGTCAGGATATTCAGCGATCTTCTAGGAGTTTACGCACTGTGCCCCCAGAGGTCTGAAGACCTTCTTGAGAATAGTGCTTCGTGAGAAGAGGAATAACTTCTAAATATTATATCGTGCAGTCGCCATCCTGTCATGCTAACTTTTTTCATGGTTGATATAACAAGACACAAAGCAAAAGTTTCTTATTTAGTAAATGAGGAAGTATCAGGGGGTTAATCAGAGAGAGAGAGAGAAAGAGAGAGAGAGAGAGAGAGAGAGAGAGAGAGAGAGAGAGAGAGAGAGAGAGAGAGAGAGTATTATATACAGAAATCTATACAATCACACCTAAACATACACACTCATACAGCCACAATGATCATTGAATATCAACAATGAAAGGAGGATTGATCTACCTTCTCGCTATCACCACCAAGGAAGTCGAGTGATTTATCAATTGGCTCCAAGTGGCACTCAATTAAAACCCAATTTGGCACTGTCCGTGGAGGGTGACTGGCGGTTGTTGACTGGGTAGTTGCAGCTCTAACTCAGACTGGACAGTTAGTGACCGGAGCCAAACTGTTGTGATTGACGTCGAAGATGGTCTAGTTTGGGAGAGGCGACTGTGACCTATTCAGACCAATCTTTCCACCCACTCTGACCCATCCTGACCTACTTTGACCTATCCTGACCTTCTCGCATTCACCGACTCACCAGACTCACCCCGATGTACCCCGAAATGACCCATACACACACACTATTTGTGGAGTCCCTTCACCTTAAAGAAGAGATTATACGGTACCCGAGAGAGGAGAAGGAGGAGCTGGCTGTTGAAAAGAAGGCAAAGGAGATAGAGAAAAATCGGAGGAGTTAGTGCAGAGGAGAAATTGGAGGCGGTGGAGCAGAAGAGAAATTGGACAAAGATAAATGATGAAGAACGACTTGAGACGTTAAAGCGATTACCCATAAGAACAAGGGAGGAGCAATGTGGAAGAGAAAGTGGGGGAGTGAAGGAGAAAAGAGAGTTGGAGGTAAGAGAAAACGAAGAGAGTGAATAGAGAACAATGGGGAAAAGAAGAGATTAGAATAGAGTGAGAAAAGGAAGGAAGTAAACAGAAGAGACGAGGGTGAGAAGGCGGGAAGAGGAGAATAGAATAAGGAGAGGAGAGAAGACTGAGGAAGAGAAGGGTTAGGATAAAAGTAATAAAAGAGAGAAGGGTAGAATAAATAAAAAACGGGTAAAGAAAGATGGAAGAAAGAAGAGCAAGAACAATAAGAATAGATGACATAAGGGACAAGAGAGAAAGCAAAAGGGTGATAAATAATACGAGGAAATGAGCACAGATTGAGCAAACGGAAGACAATAATAGAGAAAAAACAATTAAAAAAGGGAAAATTCGTAACAACAGAAACTACAACAGCAAAAAGTCAACCAACTTGACTGTCAGTCCCTAACGATCTCAATATATAGACACGACAACATCTCTCTTAAGTCGCCTGATAATACACAATACATTGTATTAAGGATCGCATTTTATCCCCCATGCATCTAGAGGCTAATCTAGTCCATCGTCAGGTAGATTCTGACCCGCACCATTGATATAATCTACAAATTCATTAACAGCATAGAGCAGGACATAGCTGAAGCACTTCACATCAAACACACGTATTCATATTTGAAGAGCCAGTTTGCACCTAGATATTTCCTTCGAGAGAGAGAGCGAGAGAGAGAGAGAGAGAGAGAGAGAGAGAGAGAGAGAGAGAGAGAGAGAGAGAGAGAGAGAGAGAGAGAGAGACAGAGAGAGAGAGAGAGAGGGAGAGAGAGAGAGAAAGAGAGAGAAATGAGAGAGAGAGAGAAAGAGAGAGAGAGAGAGAGAGAGAGAGAGAGAGAGAGAGAGAGAGAGAGAGAGAGAGAGAGAGAGAGAGAGAGAGAGAGACAGAGAGAGACAGAGAGAGAGAGAGAGAGGGAGAGAGAGAGAAAGAGAGAGAAATGAGAGAAAGAGAGAGAAAGAGAGAGAGAGAGAGAGAGAGAGAGAGAGAGAGAGAGAGAGAGAGAGAGAGAGAGAGAGAGAGAGAGAGAGAGAGAGTGAACATAAAATACACCAAAAAGCACGTTGAGTTGGGTGTTAAAGGAGAGTGAATAAAGAGAGTGAATGGAGCTTGCAAGACGGCCGTTAGTTACGTGATGGAAAGAGGAGAAGGGAGGAATAGGAGGAGGAAGAAGAAGAGGAGAAGAATGAGGAGGAAGCAGGAGTCTTAAGAGGCGTGGACTGAGGTTATGGGATTAACACTACCAGGAGGAGCAACTGATCTGCCTCTGAGGAAGATGAGGTGAGTTCTCAGCACTCACTTAGGGAGGAGTTCTCAGCACACTCAGTTAACGTGGCGTTCTCAGCACTCAGTTAACGTGGCGTTCTCAGCACTCAGTTAACGTGGCGTTCTCAGCACTCAGTTAACGTGGCGTTCTCAGCTACGGTGGAGTTTTCAACAGCCTCAGTTTACTGAATCCCAGGAAGTATAACTCTTTCACATAAAGAGTGACCTATAATTTTCACTCATAAGATGAATAGAAAGATATAACATGATTATATACAATGGAGAACAGAGGAATAACATTATGAGAACAAAGGAATAACATAATATAACAATACGGATTTGAATTCGATTGGGTTAAAAACTTTGAAAATATTTGTTTGAAAATATCGTTGTTGAATAATGGAACAAATTACAGGATGGCATAATAAAAATTGGCTCGCAGGATTGTATAAAATGTGGGGTTAGATATATGTATATGAATGAGTTTGAGTTGGATTAAATAGCTGCTTCGTATAGGCCAATAGGAGCTGCCTCGTAGGAGCTAATAGGAGCTGCCTCGTATGGACCAATAGGAGCTGCCTCATAGGATGGGGCCAATAGGAGCTACCTCATAGGATAGGGCCAATAGCAGCTACCTGATTTGGGTCTAATGGCTCCTTGTATACTCATTCACCACCCCCATATCCACTTATCCCCACCCACATATCCTCACCCATCTCCAAATGTCACTCCCCAACCTATTCTGCACTCACGTATCACCCCTCCTACACCCACCGAGGCCAACACAGCCTTGTCGATCAAGGTGTTCAGACGTTATTCCATTTATTCCGCTAATTAAGTTTGACGAGTCGTGCCTCGTGGAAATTGTCAATAGCGAGGATATTCTATCTTTCTGCAAATATTAAGAATCAATCACTGCGTTGTCTCGTGTTCGTGTTGTGTATATTTGCTTGCCAACGTTCGCTTTCTCTTGTATCCTCAAAGTGTATTTTTGCGCCAACGTTTGGCTGATGTTTCGTCATTGTTATAGTGAAATTAACTCCTCAGATCGCGCATGCGTTATATGGTTAATACGTTGTGAAATAAGTTTTCTGTTGGGGGCAATATATGTGTTAACTTTCATGATATAAGAGGTTTTCCTGATCGGGTGTAGATAGTGTTTTTATAAAATAATGTGAATTATGTGGTATACTCTAGTAGTTTGTTAATTTAATTACATCAATTCCTGTCTAATTACTTGGGCTGGACGGTAGAGCGATGGTCTCGATTCATGCAGGTCGGCGTTCAATCCCCGGCCGTCCACAAGTGGTTGGGTACA
>NC_091215.1:28682116-28689616 GCF_040958095.1 Procambarus clarkii | reverse complement strand
GTAAAAAAGACAGTTACTTAGAGTGGTCAAAAAAAGGCTTTTTATGGAGGGTGGGATTTTTTCCCGTTCTCATTACCAGATAAAAATGTTTTTTGAGATATAAATTTAACGAAGTGATATGAAAAAAAGTTTTTTTTGTGGCTGGGGGAGATGGGGGAATTATTAGTGGGGGGTAATGAGTGTTTGGGGTAATGAGGGGGGGGAGAGGTGACCCCTGGCAGGTGATTATGAGGTAAGGGGGTCCCTCATTTGCCCTTCCTGGAAGGCTAGATCTCCCTTATTGTTTAACCTTACCTTGCTCCTTAGGTCGTGGAGCAAAACAAAGCAATTTGTTGCCTCTTTACCTTTCTCTGTGCTCCTCTCTTCTACATTCTTGCCCTCTACTTTCTTCCCTTCCACATTCTTGCCCTCTACTTTCTTCCCTTCCACATTCTTGCCTTTCACTTATGCAGACCTGAACATGCCCAGACATACACATATATACACAAACACACTCTGACATGCACACATACACACAAACAGACACACATATACACACACACGTACAGAAGACACACACGTACACAGACACATACACACGTACACAGACACACACGTACACACACACACACACACACACACACACGTACACAAACACACACACACACACACTTACACAAACACACACACACACACGTACACAAACATACACGTACTGAGACAAGAGTGAACAAGAGACTTAGTATGTTCGTCTCACACGTGTACAAGGGCCAGGATTATCAACCTAAACAGCTCAGAAAACATCACACAGCAAAACCCAACAGCTTTCCATTGTCCCACAAAATATTAATATTTTTTTGTTAACAGATTTAAGCCTCAAATTTAAGTTTTTTCACTTATGCTAAAGGAAAAACGTCTTTGTGCCATGTCGACGTAAAGATCAATCTTCTCTGCGTTCCACACGATTCAACCTAGCTACCTAGGAGACACAGGACTCTCGACCTTATCAAAGAGATACTTAAGAACCAATTTATCGTGATTCCAAGTTAGGATCATTAGCAAGGAGCGCTTCAGGCTGTCATCCTATCTTGCCCAACTTGCGATAGTTATGAGGATGATAGTGATGATTACAGTGATTGTGAGGCGATACTGATGGTGATTATGAGGTCATAATCTCTCTCTCTCTCTCTCTCTCTCTCTCTCTCTCTCTCTCTCTCTCTCTCTCTCTCTCTCTCTCTCTCTCTCTCTCTCTCTCTCTCTCTCTCTTTCTCCACACCATCGAACTAGCAGACATGAAAGAAATGGACGACTGAAGGGAATTTGCATATGAAAACACCAGCTTCAGACCAGCCATGGACAAAATATGGGTCTGGAATTAAGTACAAGTGAGCCGGCCCTCAAGTGTGGCCCCTGATGGGAAGTGGGAAGAAATCACACGAAGAAACCAGTTGAGTCGGAGCCAAAGATGGTTTCTGAGCAGCAGCTCTGGAATGGTGACCAAACCACAGACACCAGAAGATGGAGAAACGATGTCGTTTCGGTCCGTCCTGGATCCAGTTGTGTGGGACTTGATAACGGTCCAGGAGGGACCGAAACGTCGTTGTCTCCTCATCATCTTCTGGTGTGTGGTTTGGTCATGAGGTCTTCAGCCACGTTATTGTGACTCGTCGTCAGCTCTGGAAGATCTAGTTAGTCTTCCAGAGGGTTTCGAAAACTCTAGCTGGTCTTCTAAGGAGTCTTAGAAACTTTGTCAAGTCTTCCAGTAGATTCTGGAAGCTCTAGTTAGTCTTCCAGTGGGTTCTGGAAGTTGTAGCTAGTCTTCAAGTGGGTTCTGGAAGCTCTAGTTAGTCTTCCAGTGGGTTCTGGAAGCTCTAGTTAGTCTTCAAGTGGGTTCTGGAAGCTCTAGTTAGTCTTCCAGTGGGTTCTGGAAGTTGTAGCTAATCTTCCAGTAGATTCTGTAAGCTCTAGTTAGTCTTCCAGTGGGTTCTGGAAGTTGTAGCTAGTCTTCCAAGAAGATTTGGAAACTTTAAGTAGTCTTCTCAAAGAATCTGGAACCTAGCAAGCTTTCGAAGGGGGTCCTGGAAACCCTGAAACCCTGGAAATTCCAAAGGCTCAATAATTCTAGCGATTCTGGAAACTTGAAATCGTTTTCATAGAAGCTCTGGAATCCCTTGTATCGCCTTCCAGGAAGTTCTTGGAACCTCAAGCTCGACTTCTAATCTCATCCTTCAATGAGTTCTTGCAACATCTCTCTCTGTCTCCCTCTCTTTCGTCCTTTAAGGAGTATTTCGAGTATTATTTTTCTCGTTTTTCACAAAGTCGTTTCTCCTCTTCTCTCTTCCATCTTCCACGAAAGAATATTCCATCTTCCCGCCATCTTCACAATAATTCTTTTCCCTTTTACTTTTTCGCCTTCTCGCTTTCATGGTTCTTCCTCGCTTCTCTTGTCCTTCCCACACATTTATTCCTCTTGGTATTTACTTCCTTGAGTGATAGAGATGTCTCTAACCACAGGTTCCCTACGAGATATCTTCTGGCTTTTATGTATATTCAAATACAGTAAATATATCTAGCCTCATATATCATGAACGAACGAGATATCCTCTGAAAATACTTAGGACTCAAAGGTATCTAGCTTTACCTTTCATAAGAGTCGAGAACCCCCGAGACATCTTCAACCTTACTATTGATAAAAGTCTAAACACTCTCTTTTGGTTTCATAAGAGGCGATACACTGCTTGTTCTTCAATGCCACAGAGATAGCAAGAAAAATTTCTCTGGTTCTTGGAATTTTCCGAGCTTCCGACACGTGTAAAGCCTCCTGATTGACCACGAGAAGCTGGCCGCGACTCTGAAAAGATTCCCGACGCCCATTGATGCAGCGCAGGAAAGAGAAAGAGGGAAGAGGAAAGAGAGAGAGAGAGAGAGAGAGAGAGATAGGAAGAGTCTGAGAGCAAAGCTTTGCGAGGAAATCCACAGCTTTCGTTCCTTAGCAAACTCGTCCATACTTCACCTAGGCTACAGCACCGAAATTTTCCTAGCTTTTACCAGGAAAATCTTCCTCTTGAAAGGAGTCCTTTTACCTGAGGAAAATCTTCCTATAGATGACCTCGACTTGAAACGATCATAAGACTCGAGCGATCATTCCAACTCGAGTGTATATCTAAGGAGGGATCCTGAGTGCACTCTTCGATGTACTCTAACGGTCAGAGTACCGAAGACTGAACCACTTGGAGGTCCACAAGCCTCTCATCAGGTACCGGTGAGTACGTCAACTCCAGGTTAAGAGGATGTCGGGTCACCGAACGCCGCGGTGAAGTCAACAGCATGAATTCAACAAGATGAAGTCAACAGGACTTTGGATATTTTTTATTCACGTATTGGGCCGTTTCGACCCTTTCCATCGTCTTCCCAATTGTATATTCGAATGAGCCACACCATCACGACGAGTGGAAATTGAGCCATATAACCTGCCAATTATAGAAACAGTAGGCAACAGTAAAGCAGGCAACAGTAAAGCAGGCAACAGTAAAGCAGGCAACAGTCAAGTAACGAAGACAGTAGTCAGGTTGGTAATATCCATTACCAGCTTATCCGGATAGAGTCCTGCCAGGTTTATCAAGAGAAACATTATCCTCACTGAAGCCCTTGGATGTGTTTATCCAGTGACCAGTTCCTCTGAGTGGAGATTTTTCTTCCACCGAGCTAGTGGTGTCTAGGGTAACGAGAGCATTAGTAAGTGGTTTGCGTGTGTTTGTGTACAGTAAAGAGAGACAGACACATGCAATCCGAAGCAGACACTTGATATATTAATGACAGAAAAATGTACTTAATAGACACTCGCATGTGTCTGTGGGGGAAGGGGAGGGGGGTGTAGGTGTGTGTGTGGGGGTGTAGGGGTGTAGGTGTGTGTGTGGGTGTGTGGAAGGGAAGTGGGACTGGTCGGTGGGTGTGTGGGAGCCGGTCGGCCGAGCGGACAGCACGCTGGACTTGTGATCCTGTGGTCCTGGGTTCGATCCCAGGCGCCGGTGAGAAACAATGGGCAGAGTTTCTTTCATCCTATGCTCTTGTTACCTAGCAGTAAAATAGGTACCTGGGTGTTAGTCAGCTGTCACGGGCTGCTTCCTGGGGGTGGAGGCCTGGTCGAGGACCGGGCCGCGGGGACGCTAAGCCCCGGAAGCACCTCAAGGTAACCTCAAGGTAGGTGGACAAATGAACCTCACCTTCACCAGAGTCGCTCCTCTGCTACACATCCGTCACGTGGTTTGGGAGTGTCCCTTTTGGGACAGGATAGGTTAGCATATCTTAAGTTGGGATGGGTTGGATGTGGTTGAGTTGGGATAGGCTGGGTTTGGTTAGGTGTTTTCTGCGAAGCTCCTAATTTCATCCATGGATAATTTCAGCTTTCCAGTTGAGTCTCTCCTGTTGTTCAGTTCCGCCTGAACAACTTGTGATCTTTTTTTGGCCATTTATTTGCTTTGAAAACCTCCCTTAACTTAGCTTGCTGGGTTAAGTCGTGTGAATCACCAGAGGCAAACAGCTGAACCAACACCCACAAACAAGACCCACAAACAACAAGAACCACAAACAAAAGCCACACAAACAAAAGCCACACAAACAACAAAGCTATGATTCCCAGAACACTAAAGTACAAGAGAATCAAAGGGGGGAGGGAGGGGGGGTTAATGAACCCAGTCTCCAAGAGTACTTCGAACCCCAACCAGAGACAATTTCCATGGCTACAAACCTTCTCTGCGTGATTTAAATCTCCCCCTGGCTGTCTTGGCCCCAATATGCAAATTAGACATACTTAAGAAACTCCAAAGTTCCTCCTCGGCTTGGGTCTCTGCCGCCGCCATGGCTGTGACTTTTAAAACTTATTTGGTATTACGAATATTATTAAGACATCAAATTTAAAGCCAGATTAGGAGGGAGGGAGAGAGAGAGAGAGAGAGAGAGAGAGAGAGAGAGAGAGAGAGAGAGAGAGAGAGAGAGAGAGAGAGAGAGAGAGAGAGAGAGAGAGAGAGAGAGAGATTGTGTAGGTGTGTGTGTGTATTCACCTAGTTGTATTCGCCTATTTGTGCTTGCGGGGGTTGAGCTCTGCTCTTTCGGCCCGCCTTTCAACTGTCAATCAACTGTTACTAACTGCAAACTAACAAATATGTGTGTGTGTGTGTGTGTGTGTGTGTGTGTGTATATGTGTGTGTGCGCGTGCGTGCGTGCGTGAAAAAGTAATTTCGTATTTTTCTGTCAAACGAAAAAACATCAGTGCTCAACAAACCACATTTTCACAAAGAAACTCCTAAATCCTAAAAAAACAAAAACAATCACTAGTCAAACTTGCAAACACAATTTAAATATTTCCAAAATGCCAAATGAAGTCGGAATTTGCATTATTCTAATGACGGCAACGAAAATAATGTTTATCGCTCGAGTACTCTGCAAATCTCTCTCTCTCTCTCTCTCTTGCAATCTGATTTCTGTCATATGTTGACCAGACCACACACTAGAAAGTGAAGGGACGTCGACGACGACGTTTCGGTCCGTCCTGGACCATTCTCAAGTCGATTGTGTCGACTTGAGAATGTCATATGTATTCTGTCATATGTATTTGAACGGTACTTATATATAATATTGAAGAACTCTAAGAAATATTGTGCTAAGAGTGATGTGTCGCTTCAGGAAATGTCTTGGAATATGACTCTTGACAAACATATGACTCTTGACAAACACGTGACTCTTGACAGACACGTGACTCTTGACAGACACAGGTATATTTTTCAACAGTGATTGTGTTGTATAACTACAACTATACACACCCAGCAATGAACCTCGTGGAAGTATACCACGTTAACGTGTATCATTTAACATATAATACAGCAAATGTATTCCGTGTGGAATACAGTCGTTGTAAATATCCCCGAAATTTATGCTCGATGCAAATTATACATCAAATAATATGCAAATGACCAGACTGTTTCTTTTGTTGTTGCAATCTAATTGGTACGAATTGCAATATGCTTATAATGCTTATATATATATATATATATATATATATATATATATATATATATATATATATATATATATATATATATATATATATATATATATATATATATTAGTATATTTTGGTAGCAGTCTTTCCTGTAGACATATATTATTAAATATGACCGAAAAAGTAAGATTAATAATTCTAACACGAATTTTCTCAATCTTTCGTACATTTCTTTTCACTGTTGTAGGTAATTCAAAAATCAATTCTCCAAAATTCATTTTTATTTCTAGTCTGACGCGACACTTGAGCGCGTTTCGTAAAACTTATTACATTTTCAAAGACTTTAGTTAACATATACACAACTGAATAGAACTTACTGAATAGAATAGAACATCTCCGATTTTGTTTATATCTACATTTGAGTAAGGTGGATGGGGTGAGGTGGTATTTAATAAGGTATTAATTTCATCAACACAAGCCAGAACATGAAACAATGGGTATTGAATAGAAGTGATTGTAGAAAGCCTATTGGTCCATATTTCTTGATGCTTCTATATTGGAGCGGAGTCTTGAGGTGGGTAGAATATAGTTGTGCATTAATTGGCTGTTGATTGCTGGTGTTGACTTCTTGATGTGTAATGCCTCGCAAACGTCGAGGGCGGCTTGACGTTTGCGAGGCACTACACATTAAGAAGTCAACACCAGCAATCAACAGCCAATTAATGCACAACTATATTCTACCCACCTCAAGACTCCGCTCCAATATAGAAGCATCAAGAAATATGGACCAATAGGCTTTCTACAATCACTTCTATTCAATACCCATTGTTTCATGTTCTGACTTGTGTTGATGAAATTAATACCTTATTAAATACCACCTCACCCCATCCACCTCACTCAAATATAGATATAAACAAAATCGGAGATGTTCTATTCTATTCAGTAAGTTCTATTCAGTTGTGTATATGTTAACTAAAGTCTTTGAAAATGTAATAAGTTTTACGAAACGCGCTCAAGTGTCGCGTCAGACTAGAAATAAAAATGAATTTTGGAGAATTGATTTTTGAATTACCTCCAACAGTGAAAAGAAATGTACGAAAGATTGAGAAAATTCGTGTTAGAATTATTAATCTTACTTTTTCGGTCATATTTAATAATATATATATATATATATATATATATATATATATATATATATATATATATATATATATATATATATATATATATATAAGCTGGAGGACATTGCAGACTTCATTACGTCAACATTAGACGTGTCTCTGACGTCTGACTGACAGAAATAGGCTTTGAAACGAGTTTCTCAAATGAACATTAATTCGATGATAACTTTTGGGTTTAGGCATGTTTAGGCCTAGGTGAGTTTATTTAGGTTAGGCCCAGATAATGTCTGGTTAGGTACCTAGCTTATAATGATTCATGAAGTGTTTACAGTTTCAGAGGTCTGAAATAGAACATATTGTGCACTAAAGAGAGTACCCCAAAGCCCAGAGGAAGAACCCAAA
>NC_091215.1:28609616-28677116 GCF_040958095.1 Procambarus clarkii | reverse complement strand
GCCCGTGATGAATGGCTTCGGAGGGGAGGGAAGGTAGGGAAGGGGGGGGGGGAGTCGCCTAGTAATTATCGTAACTTGGTGTTGAGTAATTGTAATTGAAATTGATGCCTGTGTCTCGATCCTTTTTATCTGTCTGTGTGGATCTTTTGTTTGTTGCTAGTTGGCGTAGCGTTATTCATTCTTTGTTTGTTCGTTATTCATTATCTTTTCTTCTGCCTCTTCCTTCTTCGCTTCCTTGCTCATTATCCCCCTCCCTCCCTCCTTGCTTTACGGCGCCTCCTGCCTCCCACTTATGTAATTATCGTCTGAGTTATATCTCTCTCTTCTCTCCGTCTTCTCTATAGTTATCTCTCCCTTCCTCTCTCACTACTTTTCTCTCTCTCACTATACTTCTCTCCTCACCTCCTCACTACTTCTCTCAACCCTGTGTTTGGCAGCTAAGCTTGCTCTCTCGCGTCTGTGAGTGTGTGTGTGTGTGTGTGTGTGTGTGTGTGTGTGTGTGTGTGTGTGTGTGTGTGTGTGTGTGTGTGTGTGTGTGTGTGTGTACTCACCTAGTTGTACTCACCTAGTTGTGTTTGCGGGGGTTGAGCTCTGGCTCTTTGGTCCCGCCTCTCAACTGTCAATCAACAGGTGTACAGGTTCCTGAGCCTATTGGGCTCTATCATATCTACACTTGAAACTGTGTATGGAGTCAGCCTCCACCACATCACTTCCTAATGCATTCCATTTGTCAACCACTCTGACACTAAAAAAGTTCTTTCTAATATCTCTGTGGCTCATTTGGGCACTCAGTTTCCACCTGTGTCCCGTAGTGCGTGTGCCCCTTGTGTTAAACAGCCTGTCTTTATCAACCCTGTCAATTCCCTTGAGGATCTTGAATGTGGTGATCATGTCCCCCCTAACTCTTCTGTCTTCCAACGAAGTGAGGTTTAATTCCCGTAGTCTCTCCTCGTAGCTCATACCTCTCAGCTCGGGTACTAGTCTGGTGGCAAACCTTTGAACCTTTTCCAGTTTAGTCTTATGCTTGACTAGATATGGATTCCATGCTGGAGCCGCATACTCCAGGATTGGTCTGACATATGTGGTATATAATGTTCTGAAAGATTCCTTACACAAGTTTCTAAAGGCCGTTCTTATGTTAGCCAACCTGGCATATGCTGCTGCTGTTATCCTCTTGATATGAGCATCAGGGGTCTGGCGTGATATCAACCCCCAGGTCTTTCTCTCTCTCGGACTCTTGAAGTATTTCATCTCCCAAGTGATACCTTGTATCTGGTCTCCTGCTTCCTACCCCTATCTTCATTACATTACATTTGCTTGGATTAAACTCTTAACAGCCATTTGTTCGACCATTCCTGCAGCTTGTCCAGGTCTTCTTGAAGCCTCAAGCTGTCCTCCTCTGTCTTAATCCTTCTCATAATTTTGCGTCGTCAGCAAACATTGAGAGGAATGAGTCTTTACCCTCTGGGAGATCATTTACGTATATCAGAAACAGGATAGGTCCAAGTACAAGATGCATAAGCTAGAGAAACAGGCAGGAGTAACTGGTAGGGCGCTCCAGTGGATAAGGGAGTACCTAAACAATAGGTACTAATAGGTGTGTGTGTGTGTGAGTGTGTGTGAGTGTGTGTGAGTGTGTGTGTGTGTGTGTGTGTGTGTGTGTGTGTGTGTGTGTGTGTGTGTGTGTGTGTGTGTGTGTGTGTGTGTACTCACCTAGTTGTACTCACCTAGTTGTGTTTGCGGGGGTTGAGCTCTGGCTCTTTGGTCCCGCCTCTCAACCGTCAATCAACAGGTGTACAGATTCATGAGCCTATCGGGCTCTATCATATCTACACTTGAAACTGTGTACGGAGTCAGCCTCCACCACATCACTTCCTAATGCATTCCATTTGTCAACCACTCTGACACTAAAAAAGTTCTTTCTAATATCTCTGTGGCTCATTTGGGCACTCAGTTTCCACCTGTGTCCCCTAGTACGTGTGCCCCTTGTGTTAAATAGACTGTCTTTATCTACCCTATCAATCCCCTTCAGAATCTTGAATGTGGTGATCATGTCCCCCCTAACTCTTCTGTCTGTGTGTGTGTTTGTGTGTGTGTGTGTGTGTGTGTGTGTGTGTGTGTGTGTGTGTGTGTGTGTGTGTGTGTGTGTGTGTGTGTGTGAAGTTCTTCACATGTATTAAAGTACATGTGGATGTGTGTGGATAAATACTGTGTATTATACACAGTATTTCATCCTCGACACGGCGGAGACGTCACTTGAGGCGATTTCTTGACCTCTCGTTCGAAGAGAAAGGGTTGTTGACCTCTTGTACGGGTTGTTGACCTCTTGTACGATGTGCTCTATGAAGAACTGCTCAGAACTCGAGCTGTTGGCTACAGGCTATTTAGGGAGTGCCATTCTGGTGACAAGTTTCCTGAAGGAACTCTCTATGCAACACAGGTCCTGAATTCGTGTTGGGGTACTTCATGAGGCACTCTGGAGGGGCATGGACTTCAGCTCCAGGCCCCTGCCTCAAGTGCCACTAACCTTCATATCAGTACCACCCTCACCCCTCCTCCACCCCCCACCCCCCACACACAACCATCCTCTCAGAGAGAAAAGTTAATCCTTCACAAAGGGCCCCGAATACGTGAGAGATCCCTAGGAATGAGAAAATTAAATGAGACCTTGTGTGGGGGGAATTTATTAGCGTGTGGGGAAGATATGACCTTGTGTGGGAGGTATATATTACCGTGGGGGGGGGGGGTAGATATATGACCTAGAGACATGACTAGTCAGTCAGAGAACAAGATGCGAACCATGACCACACCTGGAGCCATGCACGAGACTAAAGACACTCCAGGAACGAAACCAGATATACAATGACATAAGCACATGCTCTTAAACTCTCTCAGGCAGCGCCAGAAGAAATAAATGAGGTGGAAGAACTCAGCAGACTAGAAGGCGCCTCGGGCTCTCAAACAAACCAACTCAGCAGGAAATCCGTCCAGTGGCAAGTTGCAGAAGTCACTTGACTAACAACACTGAGAGAGCAACGAAGCTGCAACACTTGCAATGATGACGGGTGACATGCAAGAATCATCATTATTATCATGACACACACACACACACACACACACACACACACACACACACACACACACACACACACACACACACACACACACACACACTTGATACGTGGAGTGGGTGCTCCTGTGAGTCTACGTGAAGGGGCTGGAGAGAGAGAGAGAGGGAGGAGGAGGAGGCGGAGAAGAAGGAAGGAAGGAAGGAAGGAAGGAAGGAAGGAAGGAAGGAAGGAAGGAAGGAAGGAAGAAAGGAAGGAAGGAAGGAAGATCGAAGCTGCATATTTGGCGGAGGATTGCTGCGATAAATGGGTATACACCAGGACTGGAGGTAGGGTAGTAGTGGAGGTGAGAGAGAGAGAGAGAGAGAGAGAGAGAGAGAGAGAGAGAGAGAGAGAGAGAGAGAGAGAGAGAGAGAGAGGAGGTAAAAGAGAGAAGCTGCAGCGTAATAGGAGATTGTGGAGAGAATGAGGAACAGGAAACGATTAGGAACGATTGAAGACAAAACTGTGCAGAAAGAATAGAAAAGAGAGAGAGAGAGAGAGAGAGAGAGAGAGAGAGAGAGAGAGAGAGAGAGAGAGAGAGAGAGAGGTATGGAGACAATATACGGACAGGAAAAACGTCGTCACAGCGAGAAAATGGAGCAAAAGGAATATGAGATACAAGCTGTGGATATGAGAGAGAGAAAGAGAGAGAAAGAGGGAGTGCTGGAGCCATGGGCCTTCAACTCCCCATACACAGGACGTAGCTACTTCAGGGATTACTGCGGTTTACCTTCCTCAGGGAAGGTAAACCGCAGTTTACCTGCCTTAGGGATGATGTGGTAGTTTACCATTCACTAACATAAACGGAACTCAGATTCACAGCATCTTTGCTTGACTCTCTGCTACAGTCCTGTGAATATGAATGTGACTGAAGACTTTGTGGAGCAGGTGATGACTGGAGGCATGTGTGTGTGTGTGTGTGTGTGTGTGTGTGTGTGGGTGTGGGTGTGGGTGTGTGTGTGTGTGTGTGTGTGTGTGTGTGTGTGTGTGTGTGTGCTCAGGTCTGTAGCTGTAAGTTGAGTTTTGTGAAGAAACATTAAGAGACCATATCAAACGGGTCTTGTATGTGTTGTGGTCTCACAGCTAATTAACACCGTATCCACTATCATACCCACCACCACCACACCACCACCACACCACCACACCACCACCACACCACCACCACACAACCACCCATCTCGGAAATCCTCATAAAAATTAGCATTAGTGAGGGGGCAGAAATGCCTCATATGGGAGAGGCAGGCGTGTTTCAAAACCAATATTCTAAGCTAATATAATGCCCCTGTGATAAAGATCAATTTCTCCGTTTGTAGATGCGGGTTTGCGACTCTAAGGATCACGCGAACGACCCGCATGTATAGCACTATTAGTCTCGCGAGAACCAATTAACGAAATGAAAAAACATTTGGTCGATTCAATTAACTTTGCGACGCTTGTATTCAATTGTTCTTTTGATAAGAGCGGATAGTGGTAATTGTTTGCCCTCGCTTCCTGGTGGAGGCTTTATGGTCTGTCTTGGTCCTGCTGGAGAAATTAGGGTCATTACTACTACTGCTGGAGGGTTACGGGTCATTACTACTACTGCTGGAGGGTTACGGGTCATTACTACCACTGCTGGAGGGTTAAGGGTCATTACTACTACTGCTGGAGGGTTAAGGGTCATTACTACTACTGCTGGAGGGTTACGGGTCATTACTACCACTGCTGGAGGGTTAAGGGTCATTACTACCACTGCTGGAGGGTTAAGGGTCATTACTACTACTGCTGGAGGGTTAAGGGTCATTACTACCACTGCTGGAGGAACAAGGGGGGTCATCACTACTCATGCCACTCATCCTTCCTCAAAGATCACTACCCTGCTCCTTGAGAACAAGGATCAAAAGGAACTCGAACGAAGAACATCATTTCAAAACAGCTATACAAGTTCTCTCAGATTTGTTCCGTAAGAGAGAGAGAGAGAGATACCGTGAATATATATTGAGAGAAGCCATGAGAAAAATAGGAATTTTTAGAATCGTTCTGGGTGAGAACGTTTCGTGTACATTAGTGATATATTGGTATATTTGCGTGTATATATAATGAGGCTCACAGCTTTGCTTCACGCCACATGAGATTCAAACACACCTGCTGAAGCTTATATACACCTGGCTGCGCTTACACACCTGTCAAAGCCCACAGACCAAGCAACACTCACACACATACCTGACACCATCCCACACACACCCGACACCATCTGCACGCAGTATCGGATCAAACACCGTCTCTAGGACTCTTGAAACAGGCATTCTCCAACATAATTGGCTTGTATGATTCGCGCTACGATCTCACAAGGTCTCGAACTGGCTCCAATGAGCACTGTCGTTTTGACCTGATTATTGAACCAGATATTAATAGTTTATACATATCAATTAATTCCATTCTAACGAGTTTGTTTCATCTGTTGTCGCAGTTACTAGTAGCGAGGAAACGATGCCATTCAGTGGAGCTTAAATCTGATTTAATAGCCGGCTCAATATTCCCTTGAGCATTTATTGATGATTTCCTGAGTATTTAGTAATGATTCACTGAGCATTTAGTAAGTATAATGATATCTTTATTAAATAATGTGTTATCTTCCAGTTCTATTCTTTATTGTACCTCTTTACTCGAGTCGCAGCTCTGATGATAAAATCGACTGATAAAAAATACTGTTTCTAAATCTAAATCTAAATAATAGAATATGTAATTACATCGATTACGTGTTATAATGACTTTCTCTAAGGCCAACAATGTGCTGTAAATTTTGTGTAAACTATAAATGTATAAATTTTGAATTTTATTTTGAATTTTGAAGCATGATGGGGTACAATATGCTTTTTGACGTCAGAGCTTCAATGTGATGTGGAGATTGTGTGTGTGTGTATTGGGTGGTTTCCTGTTTGTGTCAGAGGGAAGGCTATGAGGTTGGTTTTTAATAAATGCGGAACCATTTCATCATGTTGGCAGGTTATGTTGGTGAATATGTTGGCAGGATATGTTGGCTGAATATGTTGGCTGGATATGTTGGTGAATATATTTGGCAGGATATGTTAATGGATATGTTGGCTGAATATGTTGGCAGGATATGCTGGTGAATATGTTGGCAGGATATGTTGGTGACTATGTTGGTACATGTTTGACGATAATTTTGACCATTTGGGTGATCTATATTTAGCGAAATTTCCCACAATTCCTCCAACAAACTGGATTTTTCGTCCATAAATTTTCGTTCACGTGACAGAAATCTTCAAAGAAGTGACGTCATATCACTATTGACGTCATGACAATGCTGACCTCAGCGATAAGAGCTATGAGAGCGTTATAAACCACTTGAGTAATCACTCTTAATTCCTTAAATTAACATTATGACAAAGCCTCTAGGTAAATTAGTGGGAGTGATTGGTGTCCAAAGATACTGCTAATCAGAGTATCCTGTATCGTGTCTGAGATCACTAACTACTTTATCATGACCAAGGTCACTAATTGCCATTCAGAGTGTCCCCTCATCGACAGTAGTTTAAACTAGCCTGTCTGTTTTGTTTACAAGTACTTTTGCGTGTGTGTGTTGGGTTGTTGAAACTGTCGCTAATATGTCCATCCTGAGAGCATGTGGGTTTGTCAACAAAGTTTTTCCCTGGCATCAAATGGAGTTTGCTTACCTGTAAAGGAGAGAAAATAATTTTAATGTGTGTGTGTGTGTGGGGGGGGGGGGGTGCGTGTGTGCATGTGTGTGTGTGTGTGTGTGTGTCCCTTACAGTAATGGCTGCCGCAGTAGTGGTTTTAAATTTTATGATAAACATAAAAATAGTTATAAAAAACAATGTTGTATATTGGGTTAGAAGAGGTAGTTGCTATTGGGCAGTGGCATGATATCACGTTATCGCGCAGTGTGTGCTATCTTTGTCTCTCTTCTGTATCCCACTCTTTCTTTATCTTGCTTCTGTATACCTCTCATTCTTTGCCTTGGATCTGTGGCCGTAGGTACCTGCCATGCACGGAGGAAGATATATGTGTCACTACCCAGGCCGCTGTGGTCAAACTCAATTTCCACTTTGGTGGGCTGTAATCTCGTTACCATGAGGCCCGAAATGTTATAGGGTGTGAGAGGGACCTTGAGACTATCCAGAGTCACTGACTTCGAGACTATTCAGAGTCACTGACTTCGAGACTATCAAGAGCCACTGACTTCGAGACTATTCAGAGCCTCTGACTTCGAGACTATTCAGAGCCTCTGACTTCGAGACTATTCAGAGCCACTGACTTCGAGACTATTCAGAGCCTCTGACTTCGAGACTCTACAGAACCACTGTGGCACAAAATGGTCTTTAATCTCAAGTGTTTTCGCGTTAACGATGCGTGTGAGTGCTAGTCTTTGTCGGGTTTAGGTAGCACGGAGGGGCTCGATCAGACTTTTCCGTTAGCGAAGCAGAAAGATTTTTCCGGTAAACAGGTTCTGAGACTAGGCTGTTGGGGCTTTGGAGAGCAGCGGATATCAGACCAAACACCGAAGCCACCGACGCTGCAACCCAAACATTGCAGGGTCGTTGAAGCTGCGAAACAAAACAAGAAGCGCTTGGCGCACTGCTGTTGTTTTGGAGACTTCAGGCGTCGCTTTCGTACGCTTCTATGAACGTGGTATGATCAATTCGTACACAAGACCGGTCAACAAAGCTCGTTTTCTGATCGTTAAAAACCATATATATGGGCTGTATATATTAAGTTAGGTTGTATTAACTTATTTTCTGCAGCTTATAGACTCGTTTCGGGGAGTAGGTTAGGTTAGTTTTGAGTTAAATTATGTTAGGTTAGGTTAGGTTAGGTTAGTTTTGGGTTAAATTAGGTAAGGTTAGGTTAGGTTAGTTTTGGGTTAAATTAGATAAGGTTAGGTTACGCGTTAGATTAGGTTAGTTTGGGTGAGCTTAGGGTTAGTTATAATAGCTAGGATTGGTTATGTTAGATTAGTTTTGTGTCTAATCAAGATAACACCTCGTATTATAATGTCTTGTATTGGAATTGTGGTTATAATGAGAGATTGATGCCTGTTCAGTCTTTCTCAGTCATTTTATCGTCTTTTTCAGTCTTTCTGTCTTTTTACTGTATTTCTTAGTATTTTAATTTACAGACTTTTACATCTTTTGCATTTTTTCAGTCTTTCTGAATCTTTTCCAGACATTTATCAGTCTTTCTCTGTTTATTTGAGTATTTTTCAGTCTCATTATTGTTCAGTCTTTTTTCTGTCTTCTACAGCCTTATTTTCCCAGTCTTGCTCAGTCGTTATCTATATTTTGCTGGCTAAGTAATGAAGCATGAAGAGCCTTTGTTATCGGAGACTTGATGCTTGGAAATTAATCCTCTGCTGCCGTCTCTTCCTGCTGCTGCTGCTGCTGCTGCTGCTTTTGCTGCTGCTGTTGCTGCTGCTGCTGCTGCTGCTGCTGCTCTTGCTCCTTGGTTGAACCCTATTCTGCTCTCATAGACCTTGGTTCGTGGACCCTAGTCGACTCGTGGACCCTAAGGGAGAGCTCGTGAAAATGTCAGTTTACTCCAGGATATAATAACAGTTCGTCCTCATCAACAAAGGACAAATGCTTGCTAATCTAACCGCCAAACCCTCAGATTCACGAATAAAAAACAGATCCACACAACTCATGACTTTAGAAACATTTCCGAAACAGCGCTACTCTGCCCACCTGTGTTCGAATCGAACCTCTGTAAATACTTCATCCAAACACTCTCCAACAGAATCTATACATCTATCCTAACGTTAGCTAGGCTTAACCATACACCAAATTTTAATATAGGATCTTATATTTGAGAAAATATCGATTTTGAATACGTATTATGTTAAAATTTGGTGAATGGATCTTTGGGGATCGACTCGAAGCCTGCACGAGCCTAGCCTAAAGACGGGTTGAAAAATACTCGTTAACAGCGGTAAACTGAGAACGCTGAAGGTGAGTTTAATGCGGGAAGCAAAGTGAACGCCCTGGAGGATAACCTGAGAACGCGTAAGGGTGAATTGTAAACTCTTGGAGATAAAGAGTCTCCTGGGCATAAAATGAGAGCTTCTTGGAGATAAAATAAGAGGCCTAATGAAATCCTAATTGACCCGAAAGTAAACTTTAGTTTGTTAGTCAAAAAGAAACTCCGAAGGTGAACTTAATCCTGAAAAGTTAGACTTCTGCTGATAAGACTAAATACAAGATAAACTAATGATAGTAAAGATAAACAGACCAATTACAGTAATGGTGAAACAAGGATATAACTACCAATAACCAATTAAACTGACGTAATATAATATTCACTTAAACAATTTTGTCAGCAGCGCCAATTTTTTTTTAACAACATTTAGGTTCTGTTTCTTTAACAATACATTTTATACATTATACATACTGCAGCGCGTCTTTCTAACAATACATGGTTATACAATACATGATGCATAATGTATGATTCATAGTGTAACATATGAATATATCGCCATTAAATGGGTTTAGATTTAAAGAAATTTGTGGCAGATTATGTCTTTGGTGTTTACATTCTCTCTCTCTCTCTCTCTCTCTCTCTCTCTCTCTCTCTCTCTCTCTCTCTCTCTCTCTCTCTCTCTCTCTCTCTCTCTCTCTCTCTCTCTCTCTCTCTCTCGGAAAGGTTAAAGAGAAAGGGATAGAAAGGAAAGGAAACTGCCAGGAGAAAGCACCAAGCCATTACAACTATATAGCACCTGGAAAGGATCAGGATAAGGATTTGGGATGGGATGGGGGGGGGGGGGGGGGTAAGGGAAAGGAATGGTGCCCAAAACAGGAGTTTCGTGGAAGAGAAAGTTGGATGGAATGAATCAGTGGTTTGAAGAGGTAAGGGAAAGGTTTGGGATGCTAGTGACTTAGAGAGAGAGAGATAGAGAGGGAGAGAGAGAGAGAGAGAGAGAGAGAGAGAGAGAGAGAGAGAGAGAGAGAGAGAGAGACGGCCACAGCGTGATCTCTACACGCATGCAGATGAAGTGATGCTGCCCCCTCCCCCCCCCTCACAAGGCTGCCTCAAGGATGCTCCACAACATTTCTCAGCCGTTTTGGTTCAAGGTAAATCGAGTTGTTCAGGAAATGTGGTGACAAGAATGTTTTCTTCAGCCTTCAAGAAAACGACATGAGCTGTTTTCTAGGTTGCAATGACGGAAATAGTGATTTTACCCAGATTTGGCGAGGCAAAAGGTTTCTATTTGGCGAGGGAAGAGGTTTCTATTTGGCGAGGGAAGAGGTTTCTATTTGGCGAGGCAAGAGGTTTCTATTTGGCGAGGGAAAAGGTTTCTATTTGGCGAGGCAAGAGGTTTCTATTTGGCGAGGGAAGAGGTTTCTATTTGGCGAGGCAAGAGGTTTCTATTTGGCGAGGGAAGAGGTTTCTATTTGGCGAGGGAAGAGGTTTCTATTTGGCGAGGGAAGAGGTTTCTATTTGGCGAGGCAAGAGGTTTCTATTTGGCGAGGGAAAAGGTTTCTATTTGGCGAGGGAAGAGGTTTCTATTTGGCGAGGGAAGAGGTTTCAATTTGGCGAGGCAAGAGGTTTCTATTTGGCGAAGGAAGAGGTTTCTATTTGGCGAGGGAAGAGGTTTCTATTTGGCGAGGGAAGAGGTTTCTATTTGGTGAGGGAAGAGGTTTCTATTTGGCGAGGGAAGAGGTTTGTTGATGGGTTTTCTAGGGTTAAGGAAGAGATAGTTTTTTTTATTATTATTAAGGGTTCTTTAAGGAACAGCTTGAGCGCTTACTTAAGCGCTTAAGCGTAGGATGACGATATTGCTGAGCTTAGAGAGGCACGGCTTTACTTCTCTAAGCTCTGGGGAAGGAGGGGGAGGTGGAGGGGGGGGGGAAGGAAGGAAGGAATTATCAAGGAAAAGCGCCAAGCCATTACGACTATATAGCACTGGGAAGGGGGTCAGGATAAGGATTTGGGATGGGACGGGGGGCAGGAATGGGGCCCAACCACTTGGACGGTCGGGGACTGAACGCCGATCTGCATGAAGCGAGACCGTCGCTCTACCGTCCAGCCCAAGTGGTTGGGTAATACCTATACACACCTCACAGGAAGCTACTTTAAGTCCTATATACATATTGTTGTTTAGAGTTTTTTGTTCAAATATCAAGATATATTCCCATGTAAATAATTACATTTGTTTATGTCATTTATTAAGGTTAATAATTTACTTCTTTTCTTCCTTATATGTATTTATTCTTTATTTTCCTTTCATGAGTAAAATATAATATTCTCATGAAGTAAATTGACGTGTGGAAGAGAGAGAGAGAGAGAGAGAGAGAGAGAGAGAGAGAGAGAGAGAGAGAGAGAGAGAGAGAGAGAGAGAGAGAGAGAGAGAGAGAGAGAGAGAACTGGTTCGCTCGTTGTAAACATATTCCTTGAGACTATTAAACACATTTATAAGGTCTTATAAAAACAAGTGCATTTTGTATTGCGTCTGGCGAGGGGAGGAGGAGGTGATGAAGCTATCTTTACATTAACACATGTGCAACGGGACTTCAGGGACTGAATCAAGGTCTCAGGGACTGCAGCGGAGCCCAAGACACAAACCTACTGCAGGATCATGCAACTGGAGCCCTGTGCATGTGTCTCATTGTGTCCGGTAATCTACCAGGGCGCTCCTCCGGATCCTCCTACAAGCAGCCGTGGAGCGGTGTGTGTGGGAATCTCGCGGCATTCTCCGGATAACTCTCATCCCTGCTGTGTTATTGGTTCTCCCTCCTCTATAGCAGCCTATTCAGCCCCTAACAGGGGCTCCGAGAAAGTGGGAGCAGAGCCCCTAGAGGGGAAGGGGGAAAGGGGAAGCTACTGGTGGTAAGGAAGAAGTACCCTGAGGCAGTAACCTCAGGGGTACGATAGCAGAATATATGACTTAAACTCTGTTGCTCTGCATTAGCGAAACCTGTATGTACTGCTTGCGTCAGCCTTCACTGTGGTCTGGTCATTGGCGCTTTGCTGGCGGGGGGCTGCTGGAGCCGCAGTGGTTGGGCAGAGGAGGGAAGGGGATGCGAAATACAGTATGTTTGAAGGGAGGAAAATACGATCTACAGGGTGTATGAGGGTAAGGGACTCGTTCTGTGAAAAGGATTGCCCATACGAGGAAGAGTGAGTGTGTGAGAGAGAGAGAGAGAGAGAGAGAGAGAGAGAGAGAGAGAGAGAGAGAGAGTGCCGTGGACATCTGCCAAGTACAAACCAACTAGAACACATTAAAACAGTGTAGGAGTGGTGACCTTCCCCTGGTCGGTAGTGGGAGAGCATCCATCTTACACGCTGGGATGCTCCGGCTGTCATGGAGACTGAGTAACTTGCAGCCTCCCTCTGCTACCTCCGGCACTCTGCAGGTTTTTACCTGGTACTGAGGTAACTTGTCTCAAGTTGCATCGCTTCTCCCAGGACACCTTACACACACCCCCTCTCCCAGCGCTCAAGGGCTGGAGAGTAAGATAAACAAAAATACCACACTTGTGGACGTCCCTGTGAGCGACAGAATACAGATGGAGGGTTGCCCACTCCCCATTTTTCGTCTTGTACTTCATTTCCTCAGCTGCTGCAGATCTTCCTTCCTGTGCTGTGTTCTCGTCAAGACCTACTTCTTCCTACTTTGGTGTAGGATGAAGATCGCTTTTCTGTGCAAGGATAGTCTTGATGACAAACTTCTTCGTGAGAGAGAGAGAGAGAGAGAGAGAGAGAGAGAGATTTGCCTCACTCTACACTTTGGCTAAAGTTTCTGTGTAAGGTCCTCTCAGGAGGCTTGTATAAGGCCGAGGGTAGTCTGGACCTTAGAGATGCCAGTCATTAACGAGGTATTGAACAACAGGCCAATAAACGGTTCATCCCTCGGGTAATGATCTCGACGCGACAATTAGCGAAGGCAAATGGGAATCGGTGAGCCGGCGGTAAGAGGTCGCCCATTATGTCTGACATGAGATGAAACTTTGCAACTTTTTGTCCCGCTAAATAGCTCTGTTGAAGCACTCCGTGTGTGTGTGTGTCTACGTCTGTTTATGTCTGTTTTATGTCTGCCTGTCTCTCTCTCTCTCTCTCTCTCTCTCCCTCTCTCTCTCTCTCTCTCTCTCTCTCTCTCTCTCTCTCTCTCTCTCTCTCTCTCTCTCTCTCTCTCTCTCTCTCTCTCTCTGTCTCTCTGTCTCTCTGTCTTTCTCTCTCTCTCTCTCTCTCTCTCTCTCTCTCTCTCTCTCTCTCTCTCTCTCTCTCTCTCTCTCTCTCTCTCTCTCTCTCTCTCTCTCTCTCTCTATCTCTCTATCTCTCTTTCTCTCTCTCTCTCCCCCCACAATGAGCCGCGAAGTTGACCTCGATGTGACAGTCTTCGAGATAAAAAATCGACCAGCAAAGGTCAGCGAGGCGTGAGGAGAGACCATCACTAAGCTCTGATGCAGGAGAAGAAGGAGTAGGAGGGGAAGTATTAACCTGGCCTCCCCACCCCTCCCCAACCCCTCCCCAACCCCTCCCCAACCCCCTTCCTCCCTCACTAAACCGCCAGAACTACCATTCCCCCACCCCCCTTTCTCCTTAACAACCCCGAACTCCCTTAACCTCATACACACAATGCCAGTTTTAGACTGAATTGTCCACCATCGGCTTCCCATTTTCTTCCTTAAATGACGCCTCTTGATGTGTTGTTTATATATATCACCTACGGTAAACAGGTACCCTATAAACACAGGTACAGCAAACAGCAGCAGCACCGTTGGTACACACAAAGGCAAACAACTCTCTCTCCGACACTCAGGCAGAACTGACACTCCATCAGCAGTAAAGAAAGAATTATACACCCTCCCTACTCATGCGAAAATCCCACGGGATTTATCACGAGAAATGAGTTACGAAAATTCGCGCTCTTTTGGCGATTTAAAACATGATCTTGGCGTCCACTGACATCAGTGAAGGTGAGGCTATGTGAGAACTCATCCTCGTAGAATGATAGGGCTTATTTGATAGTGATAGAAATTATAGTGCCTATATTTGGTCGAATGATAGGGCTTATAGTGACTATTTGGTCGAATGATAGTGCTTATAGTGACTATTTTGTCGAATGATAGTGCTTATAGTGACTATTTGGTCGAACGATAGTACTTATAGTGACTATTTGGTTGAATGATAGTACTTATAGTGACTATTTGGTCGAACGATAGTACTTATAGTGACTATTTGGTTGAATGATAGTACTTATAGTGACTATTTGGTCGAACGCATCAATCTCTTCTGTCGGACCCCTAAAAGGTAAATTTTGCATTATCCTGAGTGTATATAACATATAATATAGTATATTATATTATATATTACATATATACATTTTTTGTGTGCAAGTATTTTTCTTGCTCACAACTTTACTAACTGTTTATTGTGCTTACAACAAACAAAATGTCTAATTGCTCCTTTTACAAAGACATTAAGAGGAGGATTAATCCACGAGCGATAATCCCGAGTCGTAATTCTAGATGAGGAGTTAGCGTGCAGGTATTACGTTAAGACAACGTGATTAAGCGCCTTAATTAGATGTCAGGAGAATTCAATAATATTGAATGTAATGACATTATTAGGCTATGAAATTCCCTGTGGTAGGCTATGAAACTCACCATAACTCGTCTTCAAAATTTGCATTTAGACACAAAACAAATTTCATGCATTTGGGAAGATTTATAATTTGATGGTTATATAGACTTTATAAATTGTGAGTTACTAGGCCTTTGGAATCAGTCTTAATTGTTATATTTTATAGCAAGTTTCTTTCTCTCAACGGAAGAAAAATGGAAAAATTACCCTGTAGAAATTATGAGTCATCCATTATATTTGGAGCCCTACGAGATAAGCTACAAAGCGCATTGCGAATGAGGATTGATCGATTGCTATATTTCGCTGTGATTGGAGAAGAAATAATTAAGGTCACTGGTATAATTGCTTTCAGGTCCTGGAGGGCTCGTTAGTGGTCACACACAGCAACTATAGGGCCGGTGAGGCGACCGTCAATTAGGCTCCATCCATCAGCAGAGAGAGAGAGAGAAAAAGGTATTTATCAGAGGCTCATTAGCCGTATTTAGCATAGAGATGTGTACCTTGGGTGATAGTGCTCTGTATTTTTCTTGGAATTCCCTCTTCTCTCAGCGCCCCTCTCAGCGCCCCCTCTCAGCGTCTCAGAGGGTAGTTGAGACGTCGTTAGATTGCTGTCTCACCTTGAGCGTTGAGTGGCTTGGTGTGTGGGTAGGGAGAGGTTCCTCGCCCTTGCTAACGAGGTGAGGGAGGAAGGGAACTCACGTCACCCATGCTAACGAGAAGTCTGTGAGCGATGGTCGAGGAAGAACACAAATACATAACAGGAAATACAGCCAATACAGAGGCCCTTCGGAGGGTGAATGAGGTCAGAAAAGCAGACGGTTCTCTCCCTACTCCTCCTGTGGTTCACATGTCGCCACCAAGCGGACTGAAAAGCGTGCCTGAAAAACTTGACAAATGGGATTGTTTTGCTTTCTAACTTCCACCTATTTCTACTTTGTGCTGCTACTATTTCTACTACTACTACTACCACCACTATCATCTACCGTACTAGCTCCGGCTCTTACGTGCAAGATACAAGGGAAAACTTTAGAAAGCCTTTCACAGCTCCAGTACTGAAAAGTATTTGGGAAAACTTTGGAGGCTGGTCTTCGACATAACACTGAATTAAAATCGATGATATCAAAGTGTTTATTGAGTTATTTCTTGATTATCCGTATAATTAAATTTTCACACTATCGGAAGACAGAGAGAGGAATGTGGTATAGATTAGTGACATTTTTTAGGTGTATACTGCTAGATTGATTATCTTGTATGTTAGCCTTTCTTATCAAACTACCCGTTAGCCCCTTCACACGACGTCATACTATCCCATATTCCAATATCCTTATCCACCCCCATCCCTGTTTGATATTAGTGTATCCCTGGATAATGTAGTCTGCAGCGTCCAGTGTGTGTGTGTGTGTGTGTGTGTGTGTGTGTGTGTGTGTGTGTGTGTGTGTGTGTGTGTGTGTGTGTGTACTCACCTAGTTCTCACCTAGTTGTGAGAACTAGGTGAGTACACACACCTGTGTGTACTCATATGTGCATGTGTGTGTGTGTGTGGTGAATCCAGGTGTGTGATTCTCAGTGCTGCTCTGTTACTTGGGAAGCCTTATATATATCATATCCTGCTGTAGTCACTTGTGTATGTCCCATATGTACTTCTTAATTCATTGTCTGTCCTTCTTCCTGTCTATGTGCCTGTCCTTTCTCTCTGTTTGTCTGTCTGTTCTCCCTCTGTCTGTGTGTGTGTGTGTGGGGCTCCGGAATCACCGCGGAATTTCAACTTCTCAGCCATTCGGTTTTCAACCTTTGGTCTCGGTCGCGACTCTTTATTGGTGAAGTTCTCGGTCTCTTGGCCAGAGGTCTCGCTTTCCCGCTCTTTGTTGTCTTTGTTGGTTTATATTTCTCCATCGTCGGCTTCTTATTACTTTGTTACTTATCTCTCTCTCTCTGTCTCTGTCTCTCTGTCTCTGTCTGTCTCTCTCTCTCTCTGTCTCTGTCTCTCTCTCTCTCTCTCTCTCTCTCTCTCTCTCTCTCTCTCTCTCTCTCTCTCTCTCTCTCTCTCTCTCTCTCTCTCTCTCTCTCTCTCTTAATCTTTGACTAGGGTTCATATGGGCTGTCAAAGGGAAGCTGCAAGCAAGAGCTGTTATCCTTCCTCGGCTTATCTGAAGCCTGCTCCTAAAGACTCGTTAATTACATGAGAATGTACTTTGAAACTATCACATAGGGAACTATCATATAAGGAAGCTGGTGAAACTGCAAGCAAGAGCTGGAATGCTACCTCAGTTCAGTTGAAACTCTCTCTCCTCCTTTCTCTCTCTTTCTCTCTCTCTCTCTCTTTCTCTCTCTCTCTCTCTCTCTCTCTCTCTCTCTCTCTCTCTCTCTCTCTCTGCAACTTTCCCTTGACAAACAAGCGATATATTTCTTTCTTAGTCCAGGAGGGAAGTTGGCAGCTTCGATCTAGAACGGAAACAACTGTTTCCTGAATCATATTGGAAAAGGAGGGAGAGAGAGAGAGAGAGAGAGAGAGAGTGAGTGAGTTTCACCAACTCATTACAACAGCAATTGTTCGAGTGTAAGTAATGTTCATTTCACCAATTTTAGCGTAACAGTTCTGGTAACGTTAAGTATCTACTACTGAATTATGTCAACGAGTTCGCATAAGGAGCTTAATAAAGTGTAGCGTTATCATCTCCGTGAAGTAATGCACCAACGTTGCTGGTTTCGAAATTTGTTGATTAGAAACCGAATACAATGTTTTTTTTATATATTTTTTGCCTTAAGCTGTGCTTTAGGCCGGTCGGCACAGTGGCGATCTCGCTTTTTGCGGGTCCGCGTTCGATCCCCAGTGGCCCAAGTAGTTGGGTACCGCTCCTTCACTCATCCCTCCTATCCCAGCTCGTATCTTATCCTGATATCCTATCCATGTCTCCTTGTACAGTAATCTTCGGTATTCCCCCTTAGTATTTTGTACGTCATTATCATGTCTGCCCCTGTTCCTTTTCTGTAGTGTAGAGGGGGTCCAGTTCCCTCAGTCTTTGTAGCTCAGTCCCCTTAGCTGTGGAACGAGCCTTGTTCCATATTTTTGGACATTTTCGAATTTTCCTTTGAGGGTTTTTTTTTAGGCTGGGGTTCCATGCCGGGGCAGCCTACTTATTTATGCGTGTGCACGCGAGAGTGTGTGCGTGCATGTGTGTGCGTGCATGCTTGGAGCAGAATACACGCCAACCATCGTTGCCAAACACAGAAGCACGTACATAAATACATTTGACAAACCTTGACAAGTTGATAAACTTGACCAACCAAATGGTGGCGTTGAAATATGTGCCGACGGTCGTAATGCTGGCAATCAACTCGTCAAAGGGAACCCATATCTGCTTTTGTAAATAAAATATCAATCTCAAAACGATGGGTATACAGCGATACAAAAAACAAAATGGAATCGAGTAGCTTTCAAATAGTGGTAGTGGAATCAGTACGGACCCCAAGCTCCAGTGCCAATAGATATAACTCGCTATTGTTTGACTTAGAAAATTAACAAAATACTGAATAGTAATTACAATGTTCAAAATACATTTTGAACATTGTAATTTTTGAACAGTATTTTAAATAATAAACTCAATGTGTTTACATTTCCGATTAACTGTGATGCAGCAGTTTCCCCTTCAGTTTCTCCCATTTTCTATACACAAAGTCATGTACGTTTATAATAGCAAATGTATGTTTGTCCATGATTGGAGGCCAGACGCTAGGGGCTAGCCTCACCCAACTTTGCAAGGGGAAGGGTCTGGGGTATGGGACGGACATAGGGTGGGTGTGGTCGTCAGAATTCAAGAGGGAACAGCGTGGCATAGTCACATTTTGACCCCCCACAAGGATTTTTGCCACTTCCCGCTTCGTCAACACCTATCTAAATATGTTGAAAACATATTTTGACATTCAAAAGAAATTTTCTTATAGAAATATACATCATTATTCGCTGATTTCGTGAAAAAATTAATGGAATTTTCCTACTATTCAAAATTTGGCTGTAGTTCCATAGATCACGTAACTTTACCTCAGCCCCCGCCCCTATCCTACCCCTGCTAGGTAAAGAAAACGAAGGCCTGTTTAGATAGAACTTTTGGAACTATGCGGACGTAAAGGACAATAAGATAGTAGAATTTTCCACTTTATCCGAAAAAATAAAGCTAAATCCAAACTTTAATATTCCTATAGGCATAGTATAGAACATATATGTTCTATACCTTTTCCGGTTTGTGTATATATATATATATATATATATATATATATATATATATATATATATATATATATATATATATATATGTGTGTGTGTGTGTGTGTGTATATATCACGAAAATAAACACGTGATTAAGAATGTGACAATGTCAGACCACGGAGGAAAATGAAACAGTATTTAATATACGAAAGTACTTAAGGAAATTCCTGTTTCATTTTCCTCCGTGGTCTGACATTGTCATATATATATATATATATATATATATATATATATATATATATATATATATATATATATATATATATATACATATACATATATATATATATATATATATATATATATATATATATATATATATATATATATATATAATGCCATTATCACTTCAAAGCCAAGTGAGAATATGATGTCGAGTCTGGCAGCTGGTGACATCCGCCGTGATGCAGATGGCACCAGATTGGTGCCATCTGCAGGTGGTTGGCGGCGGCTTTCAGCTGAACAATTGGACCAGATATTCCCGATTTCACCCTAACCAACCTTGGCACCCTAATTCCATCTCTGAGTTGATGGTCTTGAGCCTTCTTGCGTGTGTGTGTGTGGGGGGGGGCGTGTGTGTGTGTTGTGTGTGTGTGTGTGTGTGTACTCACCTAATTGTGCTTGCGGGGGTTGAGCTTTGGCTCTTTGGCTTTGCACACGTGTGTGTGTGTGTGTCTATATATCTTCTCATATTTGCACATTGTTTCTCAGCTTGACATATCACGTATTTTAGGAAATAGATGTATACCACCAGAGATATTCTCACCATGGCATCTTTCAGCTTTCTCATCTTGCTACGTTTCTTCCTTCGCCTCCTCTTCTTTCTCCTCTTCTCCTTCGTCGTCCCACGCTTACACCTCTCGCAAGAGGCGGTAGATTATCCTTCAGGTGCTCGAGCTTGGTAACGAGAATACGAAGCCTCCTCCACAACAACCAGCATCCTTTTTCCAAAGGAAACTATCCAAGCGAGTGCCATCACAAGAGGCGTGCGAGGGTGCTAGGAGGGGGCAAGGGATGCCAGGAGAGAGGTGGGGCTTGGGGGAGAGAGGGAGGGGGAAACCAGGAGCTGAGATCTTGACAGTAGGGTAAGGTAAGTAAGATCTCATAGGGAACGCACACACTCCCCAGACAGGCTGAATCTCCCCCAGATACTCTTTATCTCCTCCAGACACTCTCTATCTCCCCCACACACTCTCTATCTCCCCCAGACACTCTCTATCTCCCCCAGACATGTCCCTAGTCTTCCCTCAGTTACGCTCTCAGTCTCCCCTAGACACTCTCAGCCTCATGACAGCAAATACATTTCATCCCTGACTAAAATCATTTCACCACAACATTTTGGTGAGGACAGGGCCGGCCCTGCCTGCGTCTCCTGCTCTCATGCCTCTCCCACTGGTCTCTCCCACTGGTCTCTCCCACTGGTCTCTTCCACTGGTCTCTTCCACTGGTCTCTCCCACTGGTCTCTTCCACTGCAGCAGCCTTAAGAGGAGATAAATCTCCCTTTGCAAATATTTGCTCAACCCTTCACCTGTGATGCAAGTAATCGTCGTTCCTGCCCCACCCCGCCTTGACCCCCCATCAAAAAATCTTTCCTCCTACGTCAACTTGACTATATATGTGTGTGTGTGTGTGTGTGTGTGTGTGTGTGTGTGTGTGTGTGTGTGTGTGTGTGTGTGTGTGTGTGTGTGTGTGTGTGTGGGACATTTTGACTGCTCTAAAGAGCTTCCTACAGTGCTTTAGGGTTATGACGGCGCTCCTAAATTGGCGACAGAGTCTAAAGCTACAGAATTGGGGGCCAAATTCTCTAGGTCGTTTGCAGAGGTTTAACGACCTTTTACTTCGACGCGGAATCACCATTGTTATTTTTTTTTATGTAATGTGGTTTAAATATAATGTGTGCGTTGTTGAATGTTTGTGTTTGTTGGTATGTGTGTGTGTATATATATTTAGCTTCAACAGACAAATGTGTGTGTGTGTGTGTGTGTGTGTGTGTGTGTGTGTCTTCACCTAGTTGTGCTTGCGGGGGTTGAGCTTTGGCTCTTTGGTCCCGCCTCTCAACCGTCAATCAAATGGTGAACAGATTCCTGAGCCTATTGGGCTCTATCATACCTACATTTGAAACTGTGTATGGAGTCAGCCTCCACCACATTACTTCCTAGTGCATTCCATTTATTAACTACTCTGACACTGAAAAAGTTCTTTCTAACGTCTCTGTGGCTCATTTGGGAACTCAGTCTCCACCTGTGTCCCCTTGTTCGTGTCCCGCCCGTGCGTGTGAATAATTTTTTTTATAATAAAAAAGTGGAAATAACGAATCACATATATGTATAATATATTAATAAAAATATTTCCCCAATATAATTAGAAACAACAATAATAAAAAATTAATTAAAAAATACAAAACCTTCATTACGTCTCTATCCAAATAATGATTTGCTTCTTTGTTCTCTTTTTTTTACACCTGAAATTATTTTCTTCGATGGATTTTTTATTCGGAACGGATTTCATTTCCATTTTTCTTTTTTATTTTTTTTCTCAACATGAAATTCTAGTTCAAATTTTTTGGTGTGAAACCTTTTTTTTTTCAAGCTGAATCCGTTGGCTGGTTGGTTTTTCTCTATATGTCTCTCTCTCACTCTGTTCTATCACACTGTCTCTATCTCTCTCTCTCTGCTCTATCACACTTTATCTCTGTCTCTCTATCTCTCTATGTTCTACTCTTTAACATGGGTCTACTTCCCTACACAGCACCTCTTAGTTCTTGGTTCGCCAAGCTCAAAGTATGTTGACCAGACCACACACTAGAAGGTGAAGGGACGACGACGTTTCAGTCCGTCCTGGACCATTCTCAAGTCGATTGTGGATGACCACCCAACGATGCACAATCGACTTGAGAATGGTCCAGGACGGACCGAAACGTCGTCGTCCCTTCACCTTCTAGTGTGTGGTGTGGTCAACATACTTTAGCCACGTTATTGCGACTATATATATATATATATACATATATATATATATATATATATATATATATATATATATATATATATATATATATATATATATATATATATATATATATATATATGTCGTACCTAGTAGCCAGAACGCACTTCTCAGCCTACTATGCATGGCCCGATTTGCCTAATAAGCCAAGTTTTCTTGAAGTAATATATTTTCTCTAATTTTTTTCTTATGAAATGATAAAGCTACCCATTTCATTCTATATGAGGTCAATTTTTTATATTGGAGTTAAAATTAACGTAGATATATGACCGAACCTAACCAACCCAACCTATCTTTATAGGTTAGGTTAAGTTAGGTAGCCGAAAAAGTTAGGTTAGGGAAGGCTAGGTAGGTTAGGTAGTCGAAAAACAAATAATTCATGAAAACTTGGCTTATTAGGCAAATCGGGCCTTGTATAGTAGGCTGAGAAGTGTGTTCTGGCTACTAGGTACGATATATATATATATATATATATAAATATATATATATATATATATATATATATATATATATAAAATGTACATATATATAATGTTCGTATATTGGGCATTTGTTTATTAAAGTTTTCATGAACACATTAACGCAAATGTTACTCCCGAATATTTCAGTTGATTCCATGTTAGGCAAATGTTGACTTTTTCCCCCAATGCTGTAAATCTGGCTGAAAATTTGCCCAGTAAATGTTCATGGTAGCGTTTATTCTGATCGTTTTAGATGTAAAAGTTCAATTTTTATATTACGTTCCAAACTGGCTGCCTGATTCGTGGGGTCGTAACCCACACTATTGCTTGGAATAGAACTCTGTGTTAGTGGTATAATTCAGTAGTAATTTTTATTATTTTTATTATTAATATAGCTTTAATATTTTTATTTTATGTTATAACAATTTATTTATTATTTGAATTATTCATATTATTTTATTTTACAATTATTTTATTATTATGCATATTATACACTTATATTATACATTTATTTGATTATACATTTTATCATACATTTATATTCATATTCATATTATGTTTATGGTACAAATTTATTTATTATTTCAATTATATATTTTTTTGTTGCACTTTTAATATAAATATCTTGTAAACAAACTCTCAGTTTGTTTACAAGATATTTGTAAGTGTGCAGTTGGTGCTGTAAACTCATTACTTCCTAGTTCCCGGGCACTTCAGGTAAATCCAGGTATATAACATATACTATCTTCATCTTAATATATAATTATTTATTTTTGAAGACTGAGAGATTCTCTTGTTCATTCGCTATTCAGATGTTTCCATGAATTCAGATAAATAATCACATTTCTTCGTCGCGTTTATTGCAATCAATTCCATTTTTGTTGTCTTCTTACAACTCCTCCATTCATCAGTGACGGTGATGAATGGAGGAGTTGTAAGGGAGGCGGTGGTGGAGGAGATAAGATTAGTAAATGGTGGCAGTGTTGTCACATGTCTTCCTGGGTGCTACAGTGTTGTCACATGTCCTCCAGGGTGCTACAGTGTTGTCACATGTCCTCTAGGGTGCTACAGTGTTGTCACATGTCCTCCTGGGTGCTACAGTGTTGTCACATGTCCTCCAGGGTGCTACAGTGTTGTCATATGTCCTCTTGGGTGCTACAGTGTTGTCATATGTCCTCCAGGGTGCTACAGTGTTGTCACATGTCCTCCAGGGTGCTACAGTGTTGTCACATGTCCTCCAGGGTGCTACGGTGTTGTCACATGTCCTCAGAGTGCTACAGTGGTGCCACATCCACCCCAGAGTGCTACAGTGGTGCCACATCCCCCCAGAGTGCTACAGTGGTGCCACATCCCCCCCCAGAGTGCCACCACACAATAACAAGAGAGCCACACACACAGGGCCACATCGATGGCCCTCCTCAACAAAGCGTGACACATATCATGAGGGTAATCTCATATCTGGCGTTCAATACTGAACTTACGCCATCGGCAGCAGTTGTAACAGCCTCCACGAGCCCCGAGCCTCGTCCACTCCGCCACCTATCCTTTCCCTAAATTATCGAAATCGCTAAAGTTGGGTTATCAGCAAACATGGTGAAGGTGAACTCGATCCCGGGTCCCAATATTCACTCTCGGTCAAGTATGCAGACTAATGCAAAGGTCTTATTCATCACGGAGGTGTTTTGTGTGTTAATAAGGGAGACGTTGCTTGTTCTAGCTGATAGTGGGGGTGTTAATAAGGTCGTTATCGAGGTGCCTTGGTCTCGTTATCTCACTGGGTGGCCATTTGGTGGTTTGTTTCCTGGCTGGGTTATGTTGTGGCCATGTTCAAGTGGGTCTTGGTGATAATTGAGTGTAATAATTTATTATTATCAATTATTATATTAAATTATCATATTATTATTATTATATTAAATTGTCTATATCTTCTAAAAATGCAAATTTCTGTAACAGTGCCTCTTTTTGGGGGAGAGAGAGAGAGAGAGAGAGAGAGAGAGAGAGAGAGAGAGAGAGAGAGAGAGAGAGAGAGAGAGAGAGCCAGACAGACAGACAGACACAGACCACGCTCCACCGCTTCGATCATATCTCCCCTGGGAAACATCAGCGGAAAAACATAGCCGCCGTAATGCATTCGAACCTGACGATTGGAATCCCAGTATCCTCATGTGATCAGGAATTTAGATTTCGTAAGAGATATATATATTATCCTTTCGCTTCAAATTCTATCGTTTATAACCCGAATGTATTTTCCTCATTTTACATTCGTACGTCTGTCAAAAATCACTACTCGTACTAATGACCTTGTGTGATGCAACAATCAAGTAAATCAAAGTTTTGATGCTGGTAAATCTAAACAACCAACAAACCCATTCAATATGCAAATTAGCCTCATTTAATCTTTCTCCTCAAAGTCCAACTAGCTAAAATATATCACTGAATAGACCATTGGGATAATAGGAAATGTTTACGGGATGAGGAGAGGATTGAATGGGGGAGAGGGGGAGGGGGGAGGGTTCTGGGGGTCACTTGGTCATCTTATGGGGTTCACCAGGGCTGGGTATGGTCTGGGGTTCACTAAGGTTGGGCATAGTGTGGGGTTCACCAGGGCTGGGTATGGTCTGGGGTTCACTAAGGTTGGGCATAGTGTGGGGTTCACCAGGGCTGGGTATGGATGCATCTCCCATAACAAGCTGAATAACTTCAAGCATGTCGTTAAATGTAAATTCATGTCTTTAGGGGTAACTACCAGTTATTGACGTGTCAGGCTTTGGGTACTCGAAGTAATATATTATTAAGTTCAATGTTTGTGAATACAATGTGTGTGTGTGTGTGTGTGTGTGTGTGTGTGTGTGTGTGTGTGTGTGTGTTTAAAGGAGTAAAGTAAGATGAGTTTTCTTTTCAAGTGACCCACGCAGTTGAAGTGAAATTCAATTATGTTGAAGTTATTATAATAATTGTATGGGTGTCCCATATATAATTTCATATGTACTTATTTCGTTTTATCATATCTTTATCCACATCATTAGTATTCCTCCAACGTTCTCATTAATTTTATTACATATTCCCAATTTTCATTTAATATATTTTACATTAAACTATTTTATTATACCTTGTGTTACCAATGGTGGCAGCGGTGGGATCACTGTTAAGACCATTAACAGTGATGATCAGACCTATGATGGCATGGTGACGTTTAGACCCGACAACCAATGATAACGCTTGGACGAGCTACTGTGGCATGTGCCCTGTGTACTACCATCCTCCACTCACCTGAAAAGAGAATACAGGTGTTTAATTCCTGGAATACAGAGGAAATTAATGACAATTCCCTCTAAGGCATACAGACATCACACCACAACACAAGGGAACGTTACACAACAGCATAATTTCACAATAGAACACAGCTCAAAGTGAGGAGTTTCTCTCACCCTCACTAATACACGTGTTTTGATTTTTTACATTTCTCTCCCCAGATCACCCTTGAATCTTTAATTACGGCTTCCGGAGGTAATGTAAAACAAAAAATGGCGCTCTTGCTGATTATAAAAAACCGTTCGGAGCTATATCTCACATTTTCCTGAAATTTGAACGAGAATGAGATTGATTTCTGGAGCAAAAAGGTGCAAATCAAATGTTTACATTTTCCCAGTAAGAGGAGAATGGGGCTTGGATCAGGGCGAGGCAGTGTATTGGCTCATCTTGAATAGTTAGTGCGTATGACTTGCAGTCTTGGGTCGTCTGCGGGGGGAAGGGAGGGCAGAGGGGTAGTTTGATAGGTCAGGAAGTGCGTTGAAGAAACGAAATTGTGATGATAAAACGTAAGAGAGAGAAGGGGTGACTGGTTGCATTCCTTGACTGGCCGAAACTGTTTGACACAGTCAGGGATGAAAAGCTCATATGCAAACTTTTCAACGCCTTCTCACACACACACGCTCTCTCACAACTCCTCTCACACTCCCTCTCGCACGCCCTCTTACGTGCTCTCTCGCACATATTCTAATGCCGTCTCAAATTTCCTCCAGGACAAATAAAATATATTTACACAATCATCAATCACTGCACTCCTGCCAATATAACAGGGAAGACGACGGAAGACAAGGAAAGAGAAGGAGGAGGAGGATAGATAAGAGGAGGAAAGACTGGAGAAAGATATAAAGTCCACTACGGGCTCACCATAGCCCGTGCTACTTGGAACTTTTTGTTCCAAGTAGCGAATCTTAAACAACAACAACAACAACAACTGGAGAAAGTAAAAAAGAAGGCAAAACAAATACCTTGATAAAAAACTCTTGACAATTCAAACCCATTTAGCAGGTTGAGCTTCAGCTCTTAAGCCTCGTCAATCGAACCATTAGATAGTTTAATATCCTGACTTTGATTTCTAGCAGTAATGCCAATCCCATTTTCTGGATTTACCACTCCGTTAAAAACACAACTGTTTAATCCAAAGATTAGGTACTCCCTAATCTTTGCCAGGTAATCCCTCACGTGTTTTCTTTTTTTTCCAGGTACGACCTCATCTGGCTCCTGTCTGTCAGGTACGACCTCATCTGGCTCCTGTCTGTCAGGTACGACCTCATCTGGCTCCTGTCTGTCAGGTACGACCTCATCTGGCTCCTGTCTGTCAGGTACGACCTCATCTGGCTCCTGTCTGTCAGGTACGACCTCATCTGGCTCCTGTCTGTCAGGTACGACCTCATCTGGCTCCTGCCTGTCAGGTACGACCTCATCTGGCTCCTGCCTGTCAGGTACGACCTCATCTGGCTCCTGCCTGTCAGGTACGACCTCATCTGGCTCCTGTCTGTCAGGTACGACCTCATCTGGCTCCTGCCTGTCAGGTACGACCTCATCTGGCTCCTGCCTGTCAGGTACGACCTCATCTGGCTCCTGTCTGTCAGGTACGACCTCATCTGGCTCCTGCCTGTCAGGTACGACCTCATCCAATCAAGTGTCTGCCCATTTCTCTTGCCTGCATCTTCTGCAATATATTTTTATTGGAGACGATATCAAAAGCTTCGTAGCAATCAAAGTCTTCCCACTTCGCTGTCCTGTCTTACCTTGCAAGATATTGTGTGAGAAAATGAGAGAGAGAGAGAGAGAGAGAGAGAGAGAGAGAGAGAGAGAGAGAGAGAGAGAGAGAGAGAGAGAGAGAGAGAGAGGGGGGGGGTGAGAGAGAGAGAGAGAGAGTGAGAGACACTATATTGAGCATTAAACAACATGTATAGTAAATACCATGTATAATCAATGCTATGTATAGTCATGTATAGTCTTGGAACTCTTCGTGGGTATTCACGTGACCCAAAAAAAAACTTTCCAAGTTCGAACGTTATTCATCAACTTTCCTCAAAATAAAAATAAATTCATTTGGCAAGAAAAGCGACGATGAAACATTCGTTCTGGCGGGTGGCTGAGGTGTTCCTTGAAGAGGCACAGGTGGTGGGCCTCGAAGTCGTCCTCCCTCGCTGACAGCAGCAGAAGGTGGACCTCGAAGGTCGTCCTCCCTCGCTGACAGCAGTAGGTGGACCTCGAAGGTCGTCCTCCCTCGCTGACAGCAGCAGACGGTGGACTTCGAAGGTCGTCCTCCCTCGCTGACAGCAGCAGACGGTGGACCTCGAAGTCGTCCTCCCTCGCTGACAGCAGCAGAAGGTGGACCTCGAAGTCGTCCTCCCTCGCTCAGAGCAGCAGACGGAGGACATCCTCAGCGTACACCAGCTCCAAAGAGACATCATATAGTGTCATTCCTTCCCTCTAGATGTCTTACTAACCAATTTATATATAACTATCGAGGGAAAAAGTCGCTTTACCTGGACTTGACATCTGACGTCCGCGGCAAGAAATTGATGTCTAAGACATTTCTGACGCAGTTTTTTTTTACCTTATTCAAGGACGCATAATTGGGTCTCATTTGCTCCCTCTTTAACCAATATTATAACAAGCTTTAATTGAAATTGAATAATTTAGTTTTAATATATAATCAAGTGGCAATTGGATTATAGGCCTCGAACCCTTGATACTGCCGTGGGAAGATTGCGAGTGGAGCTTCAATTTCTGCTGATGAGGTGGAGAATGAAGACAATTTGCATTTCCTGGGACCTACAGGTTTCGGAGAGGATGAGCGGTGTCAGTTTAAACTAAGGAGACTAGCATACGAATGACCCTAACTCAACAGTGTGGCCTTTCACGAGACTAATTAGTCTTTCGTGGTCTTCCACGTGACTGTAATTAGTCTTTCGAGGTCTTTCACGTGACTGTAATTAGTCTTTCGTGGTCTTCCACGTGACTGTAATTAGATTTTCGAGGTCTTTCACGTGCCTAAAAAACAGAGGTGAACCTTAGCAGACAGGCCAACAGACAGGCTAACAGGCAGTCCAACAGACAAGGCTAACAGGCAATCCAACAGGCAAGGCTAACAGGCAGGTGTGCCCAAACGCGTCAACTCTTCATCACAGATTTTCACTTTAAAGTTCCTTCACTGGGAAAGAGAGACTTAAGTGGGAATAGTTTGCGTGGTTCCATCTTTTGATGGAGAGCGGGAGAAGGGAAGGGAGGGGAGGGAAGGGAGGGAAGGAAGACAGGAAGACAGGAAAAGACGGGAAAATGAAGGAAGGGGGGATGAGACAGGGACAAGGTGTGGAAGGAAGTAGGTAGAGATAAGACACAGGTGATAAGAAGAGAGAGAGAGGAGGAGATGGAAGAAAGGAGAATGAAGAAGGTGGAATAATAAGGGAGAGGGTGAAAGGGGGAGAAGAAAGAATAAAGTAAAGAGGGGGGAAGAGGACAGATGATAAACTGGAGAAAAAGAAGAGTTTACTGGACGTGAATTCAGGCAAACCTCATATAAAAATAGAACATTTAAAACCCTTTTCAGATGAAAAGGGAGATTTTTCCCTATGCTCCCTTTTCTCAAAAGAGAAAAGGGAGCCCCTGCTTTAAGCAGCAGTCATAATAGTTATCATTCAATACAAAAAAATGATAGGTCTCTTGACTCAAATACAGTTTAATTGTAATTAATTTAATTTCACATACATTTAGACCTATGTTAAGTAGTTGGTTCCTTTGGAACATTTGTACGTGAACTTTGCACGAAGATGTTGACCAGACCACACACTAGAAGGTGAAGGGACGACGACGACGTTTCGGTCCGTCCTAGACCATTTTCAAGTCGATTGAAAATGGTCCAGGACGGCCCGAAACGTCGTCGTCCCTTCACCTTCTAGTGTGTGGTCTGGTCAACATACTTCAGCCATGTTATTGTGACTCATCGCTTTGCACGAAGAGTTTTGAAGATATGCATTAGGCAGTTTATCTTCATAAACATTGTCCAAATGGTCGTTAATCGAGTATCCCGTCCTCATAAACCATGGGTAAATGCTCGTTAATCCATCCACTGCCCTTCTTCTTTATGGATACTCAACACTTAACTCACGGCTCTGAAGTGATTACGTTCGAACGTGTCCCGAAAGGTGTTTCACTCACTTCCGGTGTTCGAAGTACTCCTGTTCGAATTTCAAAACTAAAACTCTTTGGTTCCAAGCGAACAAAACGACCTATCACGACCTAACCTGACCTAACCTAGGCCAATCTATACATAAAATTCAAATATATACTAATATTTAGTAATATTTGAGGAAATGTCTATTTTTAATACAGTGTAAGATAGAATTTATGAACGCTTCTTTGGGGGGTCGACGGCAGGGTGGACAAACATTACTTGAGGATGCTTCTTTGTTGTGGGGACTGCGGGCTGCTCCAAGCAACAGCCTGGTGGACTAAACTCTCACAAGTCAAGCCTGGCCTCGGGGCGGGCTTGGGGAGTAGAAAAACGCCCAGAACCTCATCAACCAGGTATCAAGCAGGTATCAACCTTGAATCAACCAGGTATCAACCAGGTATCAACCTTGAATCAACCAGGTATCAACCAGGTATCAACCAGGTATCAACCAGATATCAACCAGGTATCAACCAGGAATCAATCAGGTATCAACCACGTATCAACCACGTATCAACCACGTATCAACCACGTATCAACCAGGTATCAACCACGTATCAACCACGTATCAACCAGGTATCACCCTGGTATTTGATCCCAGGTATCAACCAGGAATCAACCAGGTATCAACCAGGTATGTTGTGTGTGTGATAAAGCTGTCTGTGTTGTGTCCTATCAGCTGTTGCTTTCCTGGGCATTCTTGAATGAGAATCGTCTTCTGCCACAGAAAAGTTCCCAGACTTCAAGAATATCCTGTCAAAAGTGTTTCAAGAAATACTTCCGTAATTAAACGAGCAGCAATTTTTCCTCTTGCAGAGTTACGCCTCAAAAGGTCCCGATGAGGGACTATTGTGTGTGTGTTCACCTAGTTGGATTCACCTAGTTGTGCTTGTGGGGGGTTGAGCTCTGGTTCTTTCGGCCCGCCTCTCAACTGTTTTTTTACACACACACCCAGGAAGCTGTCAACAGGTGTCCAACTTCTAGGTATCTGTTTACTGCTAGGTAACAGTGGCATTGGGGGTGAAAGAAACGGGCCATTTGTTTCCGCCGGCGTCGGGGATCGAACCCCCGGTCCCTAGGATTACGAGTCCTGTGTGCTGTCCGCTCAGCCACCAGGCGCCCTTGTGTGTATGTGTATCTACGTTCACGCCTAGATGTGCTCACTTAGCTGTGCATGCGGGGTCCAGCTTCAGCTCCTGGCACCGCCTGCTGAATGTTTTGCCGTTTAGCACTCTCTTAACCCACCATGTGAATGAAGCCCCGTTCTCGCTTAATTGATTTTGCATTTCAAGATTATACAAGATTCAGTCACTGTTATCTATGTTTTATCTCTCTACTTAAGAAAGGAGGCTGTGTTTTTCTCCAGTGCTGTTGGCGTAACAAAGGTGGTCACAACACTGTGATAACGAGGTGGTAGTTAGGTCACTCTAACAATAACAACAAAATGCCGAGAGTAGTTAATACCTGAAATTGAACTAAACAAGGACCTTAAACGTATAATCTCGCTGCCCACCACAAGCTAGTTGCCCACCACAACCTCACTATCCACCACAACCCGATTCCTGAAACTACTTGTATACGTCCTCATCCCAAGAGGTTCCAAGAACCCTCCACAGTGAACCCTTTCTCTGAGCCAGCGAAAGGGGCTTCAACTCCACCGCCATCGAGAAGGAAAAGAATTAAAAACTCCTTTCTCGAAGGCTAAGAAGAGCCAATGAGTGGATCTTGTTCCAGTGTGGGAGTCTGAGAGAGCATTTGGTGGGGGTCTTATCCAGAGGGTTTCCAGTCTTCGTCTTGAAGTGGTGCAAGTTGAGGAAATGGAATGGTTGGTGGTTGTGGTGGTGGTGGTGCTGGTAAGTGTAGGGGGGTAGTGGTGGTGGTTGCTGTGTTTGGTGGTGATAGTGCTGGTAGATGTAGGTGGTAGTGATGGTGGTTATAGATGGTTGTACTGGTAGTTGTAATGGTGGTGATTGTGGTCCTGATTGTTGTTGAAAGTGGTGTAGATAGTTGTAATTGCTGGTAGAGATAGTAATGATGATGTTGGTGGTTCATTATAACGTAAGAGAGAGAGAGAGAGATGAATGAACAGAAAAACAAATAAAAGAAAGAGATAACAAAAAATTTATAACGTGAAAATTTTATAAAGTGTAAGACCACCACCTCAGCCGGCAGCTCAGTCGATTCTCAACTCAATGGTCCCGGGTTCGACACCCGGAGAGGGGTTAGACGAGATGAAGTACAAGTTTTCATCCACACGCCTCAACGTGAAATTTAAGGCCCACCAAGTAGTAAATTTCCTACCTGAAGTGATGCAAAAAAAATTTCGCGATGCATCATGGGGGAATACACACCTGATGCACCTGTTCACCTAGCAGTAAATAGTGTGGGAACCGACCTGTGAGATTTATATTTATGTTAATTTATATACTTCGATAGCAATTTGTATAATGATAAGTGGACTGTATTTCTGCAATAATCTCATAATCTCACAAATCGATCCTCTGTACATTAGGGGGGTTTATATTATTTATATATATGCAGCCAATCAAACTACAGTATTAGACTACATACATTGAAGAGGTTCCTTATCTTATAGTACAGCAGGTTAGTCCACCAGGTATAACTAGGGTGTAGATACCACATTTTCCCTCTTTGAGGTAGCTTCCATCACCCTGGTAACTGATGTACAAAGCATGCTTCCTCGTCTTGACCTGTCAAAAGGGCGCTAGCTGTAAAGCCAGAATCCTATATATGACAGGTATATCAGAGAAAATACTGTACATGGAACAATGAAGACCTGGCTTAATTACCTTTAGTTTGAGGCTACCACGTGCTCTAACCGGGTCACCCTATATAATGACATTAATGGCCATAAATGAAGATACATGGGTTTCAGAAAGAACACTTAACTTGAATTTGTTGACAGCGTGTTGAAGATGGTACACCTTTGGTTTCCATAACACTACGTCCAAGTAAAATTAACAGGAGCCGAATTCGCTCCCGTGAGCCTCTGGTCTAGTATAAACAATGGCAATGTCTAACACTCCATACCACTGACGCCACTGGCCGACATTGTCCAGATATAATAGGAGCCGAATTTGCTCCCCGCGTCTCGGAGGTGACAACAACAATGGCTGACCCTCCTTCCTCACTGACGCCTGGCTTACATTGTCCAGATGACAGAAAGTGATAGAAGGGTCACATTTACTCTACTTTAATATTGATAATTAAGTTAATTTATATGAAATGTTTTTATAATGGTAAAGTCCAAAGACTAATGTATTTAAGAATAATTCCCACCATAATAGGTGGTGAATATAATAGTATGTGGTGATGATATCCCGTTTTCTTTAGACGGTAATTCCACTACAAGTTACGTTTTCTATGGGTTAACTTGTTTATACAACACAGCTATTATTATCTGTCTGTATGTTATATTAAATGGTGTCGGATTTTCCGACAAATAGGTACCTGTGAGTTACCTGTGTTGACCCCATTCCCCCTCACACGCGGCTGTTCCATAACTACTGTTCACTATCCCGAATTGCAGTCCGGAGGGATACAGGTCATTCCTCCTCATCTCTGCTACAAAGGAACATATATGACTTCCCTCCATATATGCAACAAACATACCGTTGTTTCATGACTGTTAAAATTGCTATATTCACTTATATTTCTCATTTCCGGGGCTGATTGGCTGACAGCTGTAGTTCCTGGACGTCTGGCAAACGACATCTCGTTTAAAACTAGCTAATTAGTTCCATTAGGGGTCATAATCTGGCCCAGTCGCTAGGTAAGTGGTCATAAAAGGTCTCTGAATGACTCGTCCCCATGTCCCCCTGGAGCAAGGAACGGCAACATTGCAAACATCAGAAGCAAAGGAGCAGCAACGCAGCACCAGTTACCCATATGAAGGGAAGAGAGGGAGAAATTAGGGTAAGGCAAAGGAGGGGCGGGGAGCGTGGAGGAGAAATGGCAAGAAAGGAGAAGAGGCGGAGAATAAGAAGAAGAGGGAAAGGGGTATTTGAGATAGGGAAGGTAAGAGATGTTTAGGGGTAAGGAGACATCTCCTTACCCCTTTCTTCCTCCCTGTTTGGTGGAGGGAGAAAGATTAAGGGAAGAGATGTTGGGAAGGAGGAGGGGAGAGGTGGTTGGGCAAAGCGGGGACAGGAAGCCATCACTTAACACCAAAACCACGACAATAACACAAGCTTCAAGGCGCCATTTAAATCTAATTCCAAGTTTTACTTGACAACACAATTGGCTGACCAACGCAACTCTCCCAAAAGATGCAGAGGTATCTCTAATTTGGGTACCAGAGGGGGTGAGGGAGGGAGGGAGGGAGAGGTGTGAAGGAGAGAGGAAAGATGGAGAGAACGGTAGCATATATGACTGCCAGCATATATGACTGCCAGCATATATGACTGCCAGCATATATGACTGCCAGCATATATGACTGCCAGCATATATGACTGCCAGGATATACTGGTGCTGGGGACCAAGGGGTCAGTTTCAAAATTAACAGTGAGGTTAATATTTGAGAGTCCAGTTATGGCGAGAGAGCTTTTGTGTGTTAATACTTGAGGTCATTAACGCTTAGAGGTGTGAGTTTCAGGCCGACAAACTGGCGCCTTCTCAAATCCTTGTCTCTGACTCATATACTATATATATTTTAAATAAACTAAACCAAACACTTTTACAGTGTTACATCGGGTGGTGTAGGGAACGGGCCGGGGGGGGGGGGGATGGGATTGGGTATTTAGAGAACGATGGATGAGGGGAAACAGGGGGGGAAGGGGGGGAGGTGGAATCACTGATGCTCAAAAATTGCATTTGAAGGCTCTGAATGTCATTTTTATCATAAATGTCAAGATCTGCCATATGTTTTTTTTATGCTTGGAAAATATTTCAGTTGTCGTCACCTTTAAATATTTAAAGTTTGATTTCAAAGGCTTTTATGGTGATCAAGTCATTTAAATGTGAAGATAAATCTTTGAGAAATATCACTCTACAGATCCACCCAACGTCAGGTAGTGTTGACTATTACATTTTTCATTCGTCTAAAGCACAGGAATTGCATCGAAACACTCAACACATAGTTCAAGGACAGGACCTCTCCGAAGCCAACGAAAATTATTGTACAATAGTAGTCCAGTGCACAATTTACCCCGCTCAGTACATTCTTAAAGTATCTTATTTTTTCCAAAGCACGTGAAGAAATCTTGGTTAAAATTTTCATCGTGGATATCCTACCAGTGGATATCCAACATAGTTTCAAACACATTTACAAACCCAAACCACTTTACCGACCATGTTGGGTGCTGCACCGTCAGTTGTCACATTAGCTAGTTTTGAAAGGTCAGCTTTGTTGATTAGACACTTATATATTAATAACACTCCTGCCCCATGGGGAGAAGATATCCCATTCATTTTAAAACAGCTATATTGCAGCAATTAAAGAAGTGCCCTTGTTATACCCTAGGTCACGTGATAGTAAATCTTTTTTCTAGTATATATATATATATATATATATATATATATATATATATATATATATATATATATATATATATATATATATATATATATATATATATATATATATATATATATATATCCTCGGAATCACCATGCCAACTGCAGACATGTTGAAAACAAAAATGCAACGCATCTCATTTTCGCCAAAATCGCGAAATATTTAATAACAAAAGCTAATTCTACACAAAGGGGTTGCCCAAGCAGCGTCCCGGACCCTCCCACGAGGCGCACAGGTTGCAAAAAAAATGGAACTTGCAATAGTTACGTTTATGACCGTGAGCAGAAGACACCCTGAGGCCCTCCTCAACGTTGTCTCCTGATTCCTGGGTGGACTTGGTGCACGAATGTGAGTCTTTTGAGAGACGGTATTAATGAGGAAGGGGGGGGTGGAACAAGGGGGTCTTTTGAAGACATTATTAATGAGGGAAGGAAGGAATGTGAGGATTTTTAAGATACAATTAATTAGAGAATGATGGAATGGTGGAGGAACGAGGTGGGGGAGGGTGGGAAGGGATAGACAGGAATACAGGAGAGATAGAGGAAGGTATAGAGAGAGAGAGAGAGAGAGAGAGAGAGAGAGAGAGAGAGAGAGAGAGAGAGAGAGAGAGAGAGAGAGAGAGAGAGAGAGAGAGTAGAGCCAAAGTTAGCAATCAAGAAACCTGTCATTGTCTTCACCTGATGCTGTCCGGATGAAGACTGTACTCACCTAGTTATACTCACCTAGTTGTGGTTGCGGGGGTTGAGCTTTGGCTCTTTGGTCCCGCCTCTCAACCGTCAATCAACTGATGTACAGGTTCCTGAGCCTATTGGGCTCTGTCATATCTACACTTGAAACTGTGTATGGAGTCAGCCTCCACCACATCACTTCGATTTGAGTCCAGCCCTCTCTAATAGTCGTCTGTGGTCACCTACACCTGGGTGTAAGTGGGTGTAGCACCTTACACCCAGACACTCCCACTTCCCACCTAAACCTAACCCAACCTTCCTAACCTACGCTGACCTAATCTAACCTACCCTAGCCTTCCCTAGCCTAGCCCAAACCACACCAAACCTAACCTAACCTACTCCTTACCTAATCTAACCTACCTTAGACTAGCCTAACCTTAACCAAACCTAACCTAACGTAAACCTAGCAGACAAAGTTCATTCACAGCCTTAAATGTAGATATGACAGAGCCCAATATGCTACACACCAATCAACTGAGTGTCGAGAGGGGGACTCTGGGAGCTGAAGCTCGACCCTCGCTAAAACAAATAGATAAGTACTTCCAGTACTGAATGACTGACAACAATTAATATTTAATATGACCCCAATTACAGTAAAAAAAAATATGGAACGTGATAAAAGAAATTTACATTTTACGAAGGAACATAAACCATTATGAACAGAGACATTGTCGGAGCAGAGGTTCACAGGTATAATAATCCTGCTGCTGAAATTGGTCATTAGATTAAACTTTACTTAATAATTACTAACACAAGTATGAAACTTCATTTTAAAACTTTAATATTCATTAAAAATGCAAATGATAAAAAGGTTTCACAAAGTGTAGAATCGACGAGCGAAACATATGTAAGAGAGAGAGAGAGAGAGAGAGAGAGAGAGAGAGAGAGAGAGAGAGAGTGAGAGTGAGAGAGAGAGAGAGAGAGAGAGAGAGAGAGAGTGAGAGTGAGAGAGAGAGAGTGAGATTGAGAGAAAGAGAGAGAGAAAGATTGAGAGAGATTGAGAATTATCATCCTATTTCTGTTAAAATAATTTTACAACGGAGGGGGAGAGTGAGAGAGAGAGAGAGATTGAGAATTATCATCCTATTTCTGTTAAAATAATTTTACAACTTGGGGGAATTATCAACTTAGCGTATACTTATTAATGAATACTCCACTAACTCCCAAACAAATGATTCGGCGAGTATTGACGAGAAGCAAATATACTGCTATCGGAATCCATTGAGGGAGTTACGTTAGCTTGAGGTTCCGGCGCTACGCTCCGGGGCCGAGTTCCGTGAGCGGAATTTCACCAACTTGGGTGTGTATGTGTGTGTGTGTGTGTGTGTGTGTGTGTGTGTGTGTGTGTGTGTGTGTGTGTGTGTGTGTGTGTGTGTGTGTGTGTGTGTGTATATGTGTGTGTGTGCTGTAGCAAAGCCTAGGGGGGCGCGCCATTATCCAGGATGGAGCAGGATATTGCGTAGCTCCGTTGATAATTCCATGAACGGATTTACGTTGGAAGTTAGGATGGCGTGGAAGGGTTGAGTTCTGTGAGTTTGGATGGGAGTGGGACAGTGGGATGGGTGGGAATGTTGGTGTGGGAGAGAGGGAGACAGAGCCGCAAGGGTGGAAGAGGGTTGTGGGAGGCAAGAGGCTTGAGAGGAAAAGGAGGCTACGAGTAGGAGGAGACTATATTTGTGTGTGAGGGGGTGGGAGTGTATTAATAAATCTCGCACACGCACTCAAACGAAGGCACTCTTATAGACACGCTGTTTCCCTTACGAGTACTCATATTTACTCAAACCAGGCACCCACGTGCACAGGAACTCATCCAGCCACTCACAATGGGGCACTCGTCTACGCACACACACACACACACACACACACACACACACACACACACACACACACACACACACACACACACACACACACACGCATATGCCAGGTTGGCTAACATAAGAACGGCCTTTAGAAACTTGTGTAAGGAATCTTTCAGAACATTATATACCACATATGTCAGACCAATCCTAGAGTATGCGGCTCCAGCATGGAGTCCATATCTAGTCAAGCTTAAGACTAAACTGGAAAAGGTTCAAAGGTTTGCCACCAGAGTAGTACCCGAGTTGAGAGGTATGAGCTATGAGGAGAGACTACGGGAATTAAACGTCACTTCGTTGGAAGACAGAAGAGTTAGAGGGGACATGATCACCACATTCAAGATTCTCACGGGAATCGACAGGGTTGATAAAGACAGGCTATTTAACACAAGGGTCACACGCACAAGGGGACACAGGTGGAAACTGAGTGCCAAAATGAGCCACAGAGATATTAAAAAGAACTTTTTTAGTGTCAGAGTGGTTGACAAATGGAATGCATTAGGCAGTGATGTGGTGGAGGCTGACTCCATACACAGTTCCAAGTGTAGATATGATAGAGCCAAGTAGGCTCAGGAACCTGTACACCTGTTGATTGACAGTTGAGAGGCAGGACCAAAGAGCTCAACTCCCGCAAGCAGAAATAGGTGAGTACAGACATACACATTTACAAAAGCACTCGCACAGACAGACCCTCATTCTCCAGCGCACTTGAAACAAGTGGAGAATTACACCTCGCATTTATCAAAAGTCATCGCACTTGATATCATGATACAAGATCACAAAAACGTGTTTTTTTTAATATCTTCATTCACGGACTCGTGACGGGGAAAACTCAGCAGAGAAAAGATGAAATCTTTCCTGAGAACACAAAATTTGGTATGAGAGGTGTATAATATTTTTTGGTGTGATTTATCGAAGGTGAGTGTTTATGATTTACTCTCTCTCTCTCTCTCTCTCTCTCTCTCTCTCTCTCTCTCTCTCTCTCTCTCTCTCTCTCTCTCTCTCTCTCCTCTCACACCCTCACTGTCACATGCTTATCTTAGGAAGATAAATAACAGTTTATGAGTGTGTCCAAAATTTCTTCCAAAGTTAGATTTTTTCCATAAGTATTCCTCATACGTTGGAGACATCTAAGAGGTTTCTTACTTCTATTGAGGTTCATGGGTGTGTGTGTGTGTGTGTGCGTATGTGTGTGTGTGTGTGTGTGTGTGTGTGTGTGTGTGTGTGTGTGTGTGTGTGTGTGTGTGTGTGTGTGTGTGTGTGTGTGTGTGTGCGTATGTGTGTGTGTGTGTGTGTGTGTGTGTGTGTGTGTGTGTGTGTGTGTGTGTGTGTGTGTGTGTGTGTGTGTGTGTGTGTGTGTGCGTGTGTGTGTGTGTGTGTGTGTGTGTGTGTGTGTGTGTGTGTGTGTGTGTGTGTGTGTGTGATGGGGAAAGAGAGAGAGAGACAGATAAGAGACAGTGAGAGAGGCAGAGAGGAGAGAGATAGGCAGTAACTAACAAATCAATAAGAGTGTTTATTAACGTCTAACACTTCCTTAAGTACGTACCCAACACGTGGTAAAGAAAGGGTTGAAGAGTAGAGCGAGAAGACAACAAAAACAACAACATTGCGACAAACATTTGTAGTGAAGAGCGCAAGACTCTACACCAACTCTTTTTGAGTGAAGAGCCTTCACTCTCGGACCCCTAAGCCACTCTAAGAGTGAAAAAGGCACTCTAGCAATCTCACCTACCCAATAATGACAAATTTCCTCCCATAACTGAATATACTAAACAAGAAAGAATTGTGTCCAATCATTGACCAAAAACATCAACAAACTATTTGGATAAAGTCTACGGGGCTCACTATCCACATTTCACTTACTCTTAAGACCCCACCCGCCTTAATTTTTAACTATATACATTTTTTCTGACTGTTCAGAAATAATAAAATTTTTGAACATTGCGAACCTCAAGGCCAATTTACACTGATGAATTTTGGCCGAAATATGAACGTACGATGGCATTATATCAGTGAAATTTCAATGTTAAATTTCATATACGAGAGAATTTTCGCAGAGAAGACCTAATAACGTGACTGAAACCAGTAATGCAAGCCACATGTATGAAATAACGACAGTTGTGTGGGTGCTACGACCGTTATCAAGTAGGTGAGGGGAAATCAATACATGGTGAATAACCTCAAGTATTGATCACCACATGATGTGAAGATTTGCAATATGCTATGTTGCGCCATGTTGGTGGGTTATCCTTCTCATATTCAGTAACATCAATAACTGAAATGTTTTACAGCGAAAACTAAAAACAGGTGATTGTCAAATTTAGACTCGCGGCAAGATAATCGAATCATCTTAATCTCGTGACGCGTTCGAAACACGAATTGCTGACCGCATGCGAACATTGTCACTTGATCTATTTGAATAGAAAAAAAATGTAAAACCATTTATAATTTACTACGGTAAGGTTCAGTATTTTTAGTGTTTGGTCTTTGTGTCAGACGTCCTCCAAGTGCCTTTACTCATCCTGACCTTGAGAATCAGACCACTGTCATGTTACAGTGATCACCCTGACGATCAGACTCTGGTAATCAGACACATCAACTGCTCTGATGGTGACCCCCTGACGATATCAATTCCAGCGTCCATATTACTGTGTAAACGGAGAATTGAAGCTCATCAGTTTATTTGCTTCCTTGGAATAGAAAGCTTCCTTCCTTTTTACTTCCTTCCCTTTTCCTTCCTTCCTTCATTGGCATCTGAAGGTCAATCGGGTAGTCTAAGGTCGAATCATTTTAATTTGGATTACAACACTAAGTTTAGATTTTGTCAAATGGTTGAGTAACAATGTATCGACGTGTTTGAGAAAAGTACAAATATATATTGTCTTGATTATGATTTCACATGTTCGTAGTGGTGATTACTTCTTCCTAGTCTACGGTAAAGTGACCGTCTCGCTTCATGCAGGTCGGAGTTCAATCCCCGACCGTCCAATCGCTTAGCCACCATTCCTACCCTCCCCCCGTCCCATCCCAAATCCTTATCCTGACCCCTTCCCAGTGCTATATAGTCGTAATTCCCACTCTTCATCCTATAAGTATACAAACAAATCAGCCTAATCTCCACATTTGCCATTCCGCAAATGTTGCAAATGCTCTACCTAGCCAGAAACGTAACAAATGCAACTGTTCTACCTAACAAATGCAACCCATCTAACCTATTGAGTCCGATGCATTGAAAATGTATCTTTTTGCAATACTTTAATTTATACTAATACGTCTCATTTTGTAACAAATTGGACAGATGGACGAGTGGATGGACAAGACTTACAGATTGACAGGTTGACAGCGGTGTGTGTTGACGGCCGGATGGAGCCCTAAGGGGCTGCCGGATGGCTCACCACGGCAACAACACACTAATATTGGTCACAGAGTTTCCCTCTGAGAACTTTCTCAGAAAGAAAGTTATTTACAAATAAAATGAAAATGCAATTTAGTGCTTAATTTCTGCATTAAGGTTAGTGTGACTGTAAAAACTGTTTTTGGCCTGAAACTTTTGACTTCATCACCATGCTTTTGACTTCATTACTAGACTCTTGACTTCATCACCAGACTCCTGACTTCATCACCAGGCTCCTGACTTCATCACCAGGCTCCTGACTTCATCACCAGGCTCCTGACTTCATCACCAGGCTCCTGACTTCATCAACAGGCTCCTGACTTCATCACCAGACTCCTGACTTCATCACCAGGCTCCTGACTTCATCACCAGGCTCCTGACTTCATTACCAGACTCCTGACTTCATCACCAGACTCCTGACTTCATCACCAGGCTCCTGACTTCATCACCAGGCTCCTGACTTCATCACCAGGCTCCTGACTTCATCACCAGGCTCCTGACTTCATCACCAGACCCCTGACTTCATCACCAGACCCCTGACTTCATCACTAGGCTCCTGACTTCATCACTAGGCTCCTGACTTCATCACTAGGCTCCTGACTTCATCACCAGACCCCTGACTTCATCACCAGGCTCCTGACTTCATCACCAGACCCCTGACTTCATCACCAGGCTCCTGACTTCATCACCAGACCTCTGACTTCATCACTAGGCTCCTGACTTCATCACCAGACCCTGACTTCATCACCAGGCTCCTGACTTCATCGCCAGACCCCTGACTTCATCACCAGGCCTCTGACTTCATCACTAGGCTCCTGACTTCATCACCAGACCCCTGACTTCATCACCAGACCCCTGACTTCATCACCAGACTCCTGACTTCATCACCAGACCCCTGACTTCATCACCAGACTCCTGACTTCATCACCAGACCCCTGACTTCATCACCAGACCCCTGACTTCATCACCAGACTCCTGACTTCATCACCAGACCCCTGACTTCATCACCAGACTCCTGACTTCATCACCAGACCCCTGACTTCATCACCAGACTCCTGACTTCATCACCAGGCTCCTGACTTCATCACTAGGCTCCTGACTTCATCACCAGACCCCTGACTTCATCACCAGACCCCTGACTTCATCACCAGACTCCTGACTTCATCACCAGACCCCTGACTTCATCACCAGACCCCTGACTTCATCACCAGGCTCCTGACTTCATCACTAGGCTCCTGACTTCATCACCAGACTCCTGACTTCATCACCAGACCCCTGACTTCATCACCAGACCCCTGACTTCATCACCAGGCTCCTGACTTCATCACCAGACCCCTGACTTCATCACCAGACCCCTGACTTCATCACCAGGCTCCTGACTTCATCACTAGGCTCCTGACTTCATCACCAGACTCCTGACTTCATCACCAGACCCCTGACTTCATCACCAGACTCCTGACTTCATCACCAGGCTCCTGACTTCATCACCAGACCCCTGACTTCATCACTAGGCTCCTGACTTCATCACCAGACCCCTGACTTCATCACTAGGCTCCTGACTTCATCACCAGGCTCCTGACTTCATCACCAGGCTCCTGACTTCATCACCAGGCTCCTGACTTCATCACTAGGCTCCTGACTTCATCACCAGACTCCTGACTTCATCACCAGGCTCCTGACTTCATCACTAGGCTCCTGACTTCATCACCAGACCCCTGACTTCATCACCAGACTCCTGACTTCATCACCAGACTCCTGACTTCATCACCAGACCCCTGACTTCATCACCAGACCCCTGACTTCATCACCAGACTCCTGACTTCATCACCAGGCTCCTGACTTCATCACTAGGCTCCTGACTTCATAGTGGAGATAATAAAAAACAAAACTTTTCTCAGATGACTCTCGTAAATCTCCAGTCCAAGTTTTAATTTAAATAACTTGAAATTTTCTTCGAAAGAGTTAAGGGGGAGTCGAACGGCGTGACCTGTGGCCTCTCTTAATAACACTACTTCACATTAACTTGTGTGTATATATATATATATATATATATATATATATATATATATATATATATATATATATATAACTAGTTGCAATTCAGTTGCATATTGTCCTGGGGACCATTCAGGCTTGTTCGCATATATATATATATATATATATATATATATGTCGTACCTAGTAGCCAGAACTCACTTCTCAGCCTACTATTCAAGGCCCGATTTGCCTAATAAGCCAAGTTTTCCTGAATTAATATATTTACTATAATTTTTTTCTTATGAAATGATAAAGCAACCCTTTTCTCTATGTATGAGGTCAATTTTTTTTTATTTGAGTTAAAATTAACGTAGATATATGACCGAACCTAACCAACCCTACCTAACCTAACCTAACCTATATTTATAGGTAAGGTTAGGTTAGGTAGCCAAAAAAAGCTAGGTTAGGTTAGGTTAGGTAGGTTAGGTAGACGAAAAAACATTAATTCATGAAAACTTGGCTTATTAGGCAAATTGGGCCTTGAATAGTAGGCTGAGAAGTGCGTTCTGGCTATTAGGTACGACATATATATATATATATATATATATATATATATATATATATATATATATATATATATATATATATATATATAAATTACTTTTTCTTTCAATCATGCAACATGCAATGGTTCGTAAAAAAATAACATTTTGAAAATACATAAAAAATAAAGATAAGTTTTATCTTTTATGTCATTATAATCATCATAAAAAAATACACGTTGAACACCCTGACCTAAATACCTGGTCTACTCGGTACAGCGACGTATTCTCTTCTTGCAAGTCCGCGTTCGATCCCCTGAAGGTCCAGTTGGTTGGACACCGTTCCCTCTCTCCATATCCAGCTCCTTGTCCTCATAGCCTAGCTCCTTGTCCACATATCCCAGCTCCTTGTTCTCATATCCCAGCTCCTTGTTCTCATAGCCTAGCTCCTTGTCCTCATATCCCAGCTCCTTGTCCTCATATCCCAGCTCCTTGTCCTCATATCCCAGCTCCTTGTCCTCATATCCCAGATCCTGGGATCAGGGATATGAGGAAAGGAGATATAAACAGGGATATAAAATCCCTGTTATATTGAATTAATATGTGAAAAATTCACATTTGTAAATAAAAAAGGAAATTAATTTTCCCCTTGACGTTATGAACAAAATATTATTAAATGTATACTTCAGAACTGGCATTGTTGTATAATGTATTTGTGCTCGTGTAGCTGTATGTGTGTTATAGAGTGTTTTATTGACTTCCTGTATAGCATCACATATACATTTGAAGCTGTGTGTGTGTGTGTGTGTGTGTGTGTGTGTGTGTGTGTGTGTGTGTGTGTGTGTGTGTGTGTGTGTGTGTGTGTGTGTGTGTGTGTGTGTTACAACACGCATGCAAGAAATGAATGATTTGCATCCTAATTCCAATACCTTTGAAATAATTATTCCCATTACACTCCAGTCAGACCAGTCTAATTATCAGCTCCAGTCCTTTAAACCGGGCATCACTAAACAACATATCCATGACAGGGCATCACACACAATAACAGGGGAAGTAGAGAGAAATTGGTTTATCTCATTACATGCAGACTCAGGCATGCAATGACTATTTAAGGTAACTCATGCATGATGGATGCGTTTAAAGTTGACAGGGTGTGGGTGTGGATGAGTGTGGGTGTGGATCAGTGTGGGTGTGGATGAGTGTGGGTGTGGATGAGGGTGGGTGTGTGGGTGAGGGTGGGTGTGTGGGTGAGGGTGGGTAAGGGATCAGGATATCGAAATCTTTTTCTGAACTGCTGAATCCAACTTCCTTGGCCTCCTCACCTAAGACAACATTCTACTCCCGGCAGGTAATGGTGATTCTCCCTCTAACTATCCTACTAGCCTGGAGTACGCTGGTACACCCCCTGCAAAAGGCCCAGATTAACGACTCGATCACCCCATTACGCCCGTCAACTCGTTAGAACTGAAGGCTTTTTTTCTTTGTTCGCTTCTGAGTATGACTTTTTAAAACTTAAATGATGTTGTTTATGCTGGGAATTATAAGTTGAAATTAATAGGATCAAGAGGAATTCAAAACAAAGTCTTGTGGTATTCTGTAGTGTGTATTCATCTAGTTGTATTCACCTAGTTGTACTTGCGGGGGGTTGATCCTCCTTCGGCTTGCTTCTCAACTGTTAATCAACTGTTACTAATTACTAACTAATTTCCCCCCCCCAGGAAGCAGCCCGTGACAGCTGTCTAACTCCCAGGTGTCTATTTACTGCTAGGTAACAGGGGCATTCAGGGTGAAAGAAATTTTGCCCATTTGTTTCTGCCTGGGACGAGAATCGAACCCGGGCCACTGAATTAAGAGTCCTGCGCATTACCCCTTAAGTCCCTCCTTCGCTCTCCACCTTGGACCCTCCCCCCTCCCCTCCCCTCCTCTCCTTGTCTCATAAAAAAGTTATTACTACGATGCACTAGAAATGCTAAGCAATTGTATAAGAAACGTAAACAATATTTAGAAGAACCCCTGAAAAATCACATATAGGGGGGGCTCTATATTTGCCAATATTTCTTAAAACATTTCACTTGGGCTGACCACTCTACTGGCCTATGGTAACACTCCCTTACCCCACACACGTCATATGTGAAAGTCGTGTGAGACTATCACAAGCGTCGGGCCTCAAACCTCAGACAGAAAAACACCTAGAGACATTATGTTTATATATATATATAAACTCCCCCTCCCTTGTACATCACACATACCAAAAAATATACTCTAATTCAATATAATGTATTTAGAAAATATATATAACATTCCTCCACAGAAACGTTCGATAAATTTAAGAAAGGTTTAGGTGGTTCGACAATATTTGTCGTGGAGTAAGAAGTTGGTGAAGTTAGTTTGATGAGGTCATTATTTACCGTCGAGGAGGAGGTGGGTATATTGACTCGTCGAGGAGGACCTCTTGGAGGAGGACCTCCTGGAGGAGTAGCTGTTGGAGGGTGAACTGATCAGCGCGTGGAGGGACGTTTATGTAGTCTGTAATCTCTCTCTCTCTCTCTCTCTCTCTCTCTCTCTCTCTCTCTCTCTCTCTCTCTCTCTCTCTCTCTCTCTCTCTCTCTCTCTCTCTCTCTCTCTCTCGCCCTCTATCTCTCTCTCTCTCGCCCTCTCTCTCTCTCTCTCTCTCTCTCTCTCTCTCTCTCTCTCTCTCTCTCTCTCTCTCTCTCTCTCTCTCTCTCTCTCTCTCTCTCTCTCTCTCTCTCTCTCGCCCTCTCTCTCTCTCTCTCTCTCTCTCTCTCTCTCTCTCTCTCTCTCTCTCTCTCTCTCTCGCCCTCTATCTCTCTCTCTCTCTCTCTCTCTCTCTCTCTCTCTCTCTCTCTCTCTCTCTCTCTCCCTCTCTCTCTCGCCCTCTATCTCTCTCCCTCAGTTAAGCTCTCCATCAAAGCCTGGAGTATTATCTTGACACATCACATATAAATATCGGTCACTATGACATTTTCCTGTCTTTTCCACCTTCCTTCCCTCCCACTTTCCCTCCTACTTTCCCTCCCATCTCCCCTCCCACACTTTGTGCAAAGACAATTAACTGTGTCAGACATGTTACATAAAACAATGAGAACTGAGTTTCCAATAATATCCTTTCCCACCTACTTCTGTCCCATTGCCCTCCTCTCCTTCCCTCCTTCCCTCCTCTCCCCCTCTCTCCCTTACCTGCTCTTCCCCCTCCAGCGCCCCTCGGTAAGAGTGCGCCTGATTTATATAGATAAACACCTACCATTAGTCTAGGCCACCGTAATATTGGTAGCCATACTTCGTGGAGAACCTGCCCACCATAACGCGATGGAGAACCCATCAGGAGACCGCCATCAGGTCCGGGTCTCCGGCCGCCGGAGACCCGGACCTAAACCGCTATAGGTGGGTTGGTGGGGTTTAGGTCGGTAGGTATAAAACACTAATCCATTAAGATTATATGCCATTTGGAAGGGATTTGACTATAAGGATTTAGAATAGGACAGAGCAAAGGAATGGTTTCCAAGCACTTGGACGGGCAGAGATTGGGCGCCACCCCTGCAAGCTCTATCGTTCAGCTCAGGTGGTTAGGCAGGAGGTTGTTAGAGTTGAAGCTAATTGTACAGAGGTGAAGAACTCAATATACTGAGTGGCTGACAGACTGCTCACACCCCCCGAGCTAACAGCTCCACTGCTGCCTTCGTGTGTGTGTGTGTGTGTGTGTGTGTGTGTGTGTGTGTGTGTGTGTGCTACTGCAGGAGACTAAAGGCTCCCTAAGTCTCTGGGACTTCATCTTCTGCGTGAATAGCCCTTTAACAGCTGTGTCTTGTCCAGCACCCTCCAGTTAATTGTTTAGGCAGGTTGGTACGGGTGCGGGCGACGGGTCTGGCACTGTCTCGTGTTTCTTGCTTTCTGCGACAGGTCTTAGTCTCAGCGTTCTGCTGTGGGTCTGAAACTGTCTGTTGGTTCTTGCGTTCTGTGGTGGATCTTGCTCTTAGCGTTCTGCTGTGGGTCTGAAACTGTCTGTTCTTGCGTTCTGTGGTGGGTAGAACTGTCGCTAGCTTCTGGTATTCTGTGATGAGTCCTAGAATGAGCACCTTGTGAATCATGAAAATTAAAATTGAAAAAGTAGAGAGGTTTGCAATAAGATTTTTATCAGGGCTAAGAGGGGGGCTAAGCTATGAAGATTGGTTAAGGGAACCAGACATTACAATCTTGGAGGAGAGAAGAAACAGAGAGGATTTGATCACTACATACAAGATACTCAGATGAATAAACAAGGTGGACATGAAAGATCTCTTAAACTTGAGACAAACTAAAACGAGAGGACATTAGTGAAAGCTGGAATCGCAAATGAATTGAAACATAAGGAAGTTCTCCTACCAATAATGGGTAGTCAACACGTGGAATTTACTGAAAGAAGAGGTTGTAGAAGCCACCTCCACATCACAACCTGAAGGACCAGATTCTACAAAGAATTTAAACGTTAGAGTAGTTCAATTATAACGTTACAGGTTTAACAAGGCTGGTAGGCGGAGCATAAAGTGTTAGACCTCATCAACCACCCCCCTGTAATCACCACCACCCACCACCACTACCACCCTAACGCCCCACCACCACACTACCACCCCAACACCACCCACCACCACTACCACTACCACTACTACCCTAACGCCCCACCACCACACTACCACCCCACACTACCACCCCACCACCACCCACTCAGCTATAACCATAAAATAACTCACGCACTAGCAGTAGCGGGTCTCCTCTATAATGGAATTAACGTAGCGCAGAAAATTGCGTTGCGCCAAGTGGGGGGCGCAGGGTTAGAACATGCAAATTAATCGAGTTTCCGTACGCGCCAGGCTGGAGAAGGTCGTCATGCCTCGCCTCCAGTCCTGGGAACGGTTGGGCAGGCCAGGATGGGGCTAGGCCGCGACACATCAAGTATTAACACAAGCACTTGCGAAACCTCTAACTCTCTCTCATCGAATTCTGGCTATTTTGTTGATGTCAAACAGTTTTATAGTCCCGGGGTCCTTGAGTTGGGAAGTTGCCAAACTTGTAAAGTGTTTAGTAAGTGTAAACAAAGCCACCATCATTTTTTATTTTTGTATTTATATACTTAATCTTTCTTAATTGCAAGTTCTTAAGCCTATGTTCCCTGGAATACGACCCGCCAAATCGTTTAACAACCAGGTATCTATTTTACTGTTGGGTGAACAGGGGCTACAGTTAAGGATTGGCGCCCAGTCAATCCTCCCCGGCCAGGATACGAACCTAGGACAAAGCGCTCGCGAAACGCCAGGCGAACGTCTTACAGATGTACAGGTACAAGGAAAGATAATACAGGCTTCATAAGTTGGTTGCGTAAATGCTACCTCCAGATAGCGATCCATGGCCCAGGTTCGTATCCCTCACCTCGTCACTGTCACACACAAACTCTCGTATTTCACGGGCACTTGACGCGGGGAGCTGGTCCTGAGGGCCAGGACACTCATCCAGCCCTTCTCTAGTGGGGGCACTGTCAGCTACTTCCCGGAGGACACTGCCGGGCACTGTCCCCTCCACCCTTCTCTTAACCGCCCTCCACGTTCTTTACCACCCCTCCACTCCTTCCCTCCACTCCTTCCCTCCACTCCTTCCCTCCACTCCTTCCCTCCACTCCTTCCCTCCACTCCTTCCCTCCAACACCAACAGTAAAATAGATACAGAAAACAAGCCAAAACAGCCAACTCCAAAAAGCCCAAACTATCATATTTCTCCAGTCGGCTCCAGTGCTGACAGTCCTCTTTAAGGGCCCGCGTTAGTGTTCCCTAGTCGGGTTCAGGTTCTGGGCCCCGGCTTCGGTTCCCGTTTGGGGGCCCCTGGCTTGGGTTCCCGTGGGACCAGCCACGACACCTCCTCTCAACAAAGGGATTCAATTACACCCGACTGTATAACATCGTCACCAATTTATAAATAAATCATACTGGTGGTTGGGAGTGGATGTGTGATTGCCTTAGCCGGCGTGATGAGGTGCGTCACGCACGGGATAAAGAGCCTTATGGGGTAGAGTTTTATGGGTGATGTTTGAGTGTATTGTTTTGAGAGGAAATGTAATTGAATATATATATAGATTTGATGTGTGAAAATGTATATATATATATATAAATATATATATATATATATATATATATATATATATATATATATATATATATATATATATATATATAGAGAGAGAGAGAGAGAGAGAGAGAGAGAGGAGAGTTCTCGCTGTCTATCTTTCTTTGCCTCTCTTTCTCTGTCTTTGTCTGTCTGCCTCTCTCTCTCTCTCTCTCTCTCTCTGTCTCTCTCTCTCTCTCTCTCTCTCTCTCTCTCTCTCTCTCTCTCTCTCTCTCTCTCTCTCTCTCTCTCTCTCTCTCTCTCTCTCTCTCTCTCCCCTCACATTCGCCCCAAAATAGCACTCAAATCCTTCACAAAATGCTTCTCCTTAAATGGACTCGAACGTCAACCTGAGAATGAACTTAAGTCCATTTTCTCTCCTTAAGCCGGTCAATGAGCCCCCACTTATCCACTTGAAAACTTTTCTCAAGTTCCTCAATGATGTCAAATGTTTCAAGACTGAGATGAATTGGTAAGAAAAGTGCATTGAGTTTACTTAAGGGCGGGGAGGATCACCACTTTGGTCCTACTGGTTCAAACTACACAGATGAACAACTCTTTTGAACAAGTTTAAATTAACATTCTGATGTATTCATTATGAACTGATGAACAAAGTTGGAATCTGTGTATCTGGTGTTAATTTGTGTCAAGTATGGATCAGTATGCTAGGCTCAAATTCTTATGATTGAACGTACAAAAGTGAACGGTTGAACCACACCAATGTTGACGTGTCATACAACTGAATTACTCAACAAGATATACAAGAAGGTAAATTAGTTATCAAGAAGAAAGCAGTGTAAGCATTTAGGACCATATAGCACTGGGAAGGGGTCAGGATAAGGATTTGGGATGGGACGGAGGGAAGGAATGGTGCCCAACCACTTGTGGACGGTCGGGGATTGTAACGCCGACCTGCATGAAGCGAGACCGTCGCTCTACCGTCCAGTCCAAGTTCTTAGGCACACTAGTAAGGGGGAAGAAAACATTTGAAGACTCTAACCAAGCAATACTAGGCCTACAATACACCATTTTAGGCCTAATGTAGTACATATATGTACTATACTAGGCCTGTGAAATTTTTTATTTGAGGTTTGGCCTATTTTCATGCCCTCTACAAAATTTATTGTTTATAACGTGTACATTGTTCGCTTCAACAGTCCGTTTTTGAACGTTCGGTCAAACAGTTGGTTTAAGTAGAAGCATTGTAGGAAAATGGGTGGAGCCGCCCACAGTGAGAGTGGGAGCCGCCCACAGTGACTGGCAGCCGCCCACAGTGAGTGGGAGCCGCCCACAGTGAGTGGGAGCCGCCCACAGTGAGAGTGGGAGCCGCCCACAGTGATTGGGAGCCGCCCACAGTGGGAGTGGAGCCCTCCCACGTTATGCAATAAATAACAGCACGTATTTCTAGCGTGATTGGTGGAATTTCCTGTCATACACAAGCCTATTTTGTACCAATTTGTAAACTGTCAGTTTTCACCCCTTCACCGCTGTGGTGATGGGGAGGGGAGAGAGTCGAACTCAAAGTCAGCCAGCCAGTCAGCCAGCCAGTCAGCCAGCCAGCCAACCAGCCAGCCAGCCAGCCAGCCAGCCAGCCAGCCAGCCAGCCAGACAGCCAGCCAGCCAGCCAGCCAGCCAGCCAGCCAGCCAGCCAGTCAGCCAGCTACTATCCAGCCAGCTACTACCCAGCCAGCTACTACCCAGCCAGACAGCCAGCCAGCCAGCCAGCCAGCCAGCCAGCCAGCCAGCCAGCCAGCTAGAGCCAAGAAGGCATATCCGGTCAGCCAGAATCTAACAAGGGCCAAAATACACCAACGTTAGGTATAAATTACTAGGTATGCAGGTGATTGAATGTTTATCTACACATTCAATCACCTGTACATTCACTACAGGCATTGAATGTATAGGTAGGCGGTTGTAATTTGTTTTGTACATGCATACATGTACGTAGACATGTGTATGTATATGTAAGGAGATGAATGTATGTTGATTATTGGGATACTATGCATGAGTATAAGTGTATTTGTAGGTATTTATGTATGTTTGTGTCTGCATAGGCGTCAGGACAGGGCAGCATCAGTAACGGAGCTTCCCGCGCTCCGCCCTCGACCCACAAGGTATCAGGCCAAGGCAGCATCAGTAACGGAGCCAAACTCCGTCATCACACAAGGTGTCGGACCAAAGCAGCGTCAGAAACGGAGCCAAACTCCGTCATCACACAAGGTATCAGAACAAGGCAGCATCAGTAACGGAGTCAAACTCCGTCATCACACAAGGTGTCGGGCCAAGGCGGCATCAGTAACGGAGTCAAACTCCGTCATCACACAAGGTGTCGGGCCAAGGCGGCATCAGTAACGGAGGATGGAACTCATCTGCGACATACATCAACCGGTGGGCTGTTCCGGTGCAGTTTTACCTCACATTTCTGACGAATATCTCCATAAATTTCCGGAGAACGCTCCGGGGAGCTCCACACGTCTTGAGGTAAACGTCTCAGGCTTAGTTCCGTGTTCAATGTCTCCTCCATGTCTTGGTGTCCCAGGCTTAGGTATAAGAGCCACACACACACACACACACACACACACACACACACACACACACACGCACGCACGCACGCACGCACGCACGCACGCACGCACACACACACACACACACACACGCACGCACACACACACACACACACACACACACACACACACATGGGGGAGTGATGTGGTGGAGGCTGACTCCATACACAGTTTCAAGTGTAGATATGATAGAGCCCAATAGGCTCAGGAACCTGTACACCAGTTGATTGACAGTTGAGAGGCGGGACTCAAGATCCAAAGCTCAACCCTCGCAAGCACAATTAGATGAGTACACACACAAGACAGTGCAGAGACTCGCCCCCACACATGGAACCACACCTGAGGGAGGTGTGTTGTGACAAACCTGTACCGGAACAGAGAAGAACCAGAGGCTCTGAGAGCACAGCGTTTGTACACACTGTGCATGGACACAGACCTCTCAGTACACCTTGAAGTACAGTAGGGAAGTACATCTAGGTAAATACAACTAGGGAAGTACAACTTGGGAAGCACAACTAGAAAGAACAACTAGGCAGGTACAAATAGGTAAGTTACACTACAGAAGCACAAGTAAGTCCATTAGGTAAGTACAACTAGGAAAATATACCTTGTTTAAAGATACATTTCTCAACCCTGTATACATCTAGGAAAGTACAGTTTAGTAAATACAAATAGGTAAATACAACTAGATAAGTACAACTAGGTAAGTGCAAGGAGGTCAGTACATTAGGTAAGTACAATCAGGGAAGTACACCTTGTTAAAGATATATTTCTCAACGTCCCGAAGTTCAGCAATCATTTAGGAAGTGTCAGTCTTGAGCTGTAGAGTAAGAAATGAGAAGAAAACTCCAGTCAAGAGGAGCACTATTAGCAAAGACCAGTGGTCCGCTTAGCCAAGACCAGTGATCCTCTTAGCCAAGACCAGTGATCCTCTTAGCCAAGACCAGTGATCCTCTTAGCCAAGACCAGTGGTCCTCTTAGCCAAGACCAGTGATCCTCTTAGCCAAGACCAAGAGACGCCGCCATCTTCATCAGAGGTTCACGGGGACTGTTTAACTCGACTGCTTTGGCATTATTCTTGTTTGTTCCCAGTTTTTTTCTCTACGAACTCGGTAACTTCCTCTCACTTTCCAGCTGTCATTTGTCCGGCGTCCGACTCCTCTCACTTTGGCGCCATTGTCACCACCTGTAGGGTTGGCAGCCGTGGCTCAGGTGAGACTGTAGGGTTGGCAGCCGTGGCTCAGGTGAGACTGTAGGGTTGGCAGCCGTGGCCCCAGGTGAGACTGTAGGGTTGGCAGCCGTGGCCCAGAAGTGACTGTAGGGTTGGCAGCCGTGGCCCAGACCCGCCATCTTGGCCCAACAGACCCAAGAATAATCGGCCTACGACCTTGCCTTTCTCTGCTACACTGTGTACACCATTTTCCTAACGAGCTAACTGCCAATAACTTGGGCTCGTTAGCATTCCCCCCAACAGAGCTCGTTTCCATCACCAGTCGCTCGTTACCAGCGCCAATTGGTCGTTTGCGGTAGCGTCCATCTGCTGGTTCTACTGCTCATATGGGCTCCACTGGGTCGGGCCCGAGATGCTTCAGTTTTCTGTTCAGTAACATCAGTTGTTGACACCATTGTAAGGGTGTGTGTGTGTGTGTGTGTGTGTGTGTGTGTGTGTGTGTGTGTGTGTGTGTGTGTGTGTGTGTGTGTCTGTGTGTGTGTGTGTGTGTGTGTCGATTAACTAACAACTTTTTATATAATATGATGGCACTTGCTTCAATTTGCCCAAGACAACAGAACCAGTCGATAGATTGGTTGGTTGAAAGATTGGAAAACTAAATTGAGACAAATCTCTACTACTCAACACGAAGTCTTACGGAAAAAGACTCGAAAAATAGGAATTATAGATAAACACGGTTTCCAAGCCTAAAGAACCCCAGTTTTCTAGTAAAATGTATCAAACATTAGAAAATTAGAAGAAACATCAGAAAGCAAGAAAGAGACTTGTCCCCTGGCGGTGTTCTTCCAGTGTTCTTCCAGTGTTCTTCCAGTGTTCTTGCAGTGTTCTGGGGGTGGTGGGTCCTGGGCCACGGCGTCAGACGGCAGGTCCCGCCCGTGACAAAGTGCCTGGCTACATTTTACAAGGTTGTGAGTCTATTGTATCGACTTAATGCATTTTACTGCGTCTGAAAGGGGCGTTGCCTAGAGTACGTTCACGGTGCCGCATTGGTGATAGATGGGTGTTGGTGTGGCTCTGTGGGTGTTGGTGGAGCTCTGTGGGTGTTGGTGGAGCTCTGTGGGTGTTGGTGGAGCTCTGTGGGTGTTGGTGGAGCTCTGTGGGTGTTGGAGAAGCTCTGTGGGAGTTGGTGAGGCTTTGTGGGTGTTGGTGTGGCTCTGTGGGTGTTGGTGAGGCTCTGTGGGTGTTGGTGAGGCTCTGTGGGTGTTGGTGAGGCTCTGTGGGTGTTGTTGTGGCTCTGTGGGTGTTGGTGAGGCTCTGTGGATGTTGTTGTGGCTCTGTGGGTGTTGGTGAGGCTCTGTGGGTGTTGGTGAGGCTCTGGGGGTGTTGGTGAGGCTCTGTGGGTGTGGCTCTGTGGGTGTTGGTGAGGCTCTGTGGATGTTGGTGTCGCTCTGTGTGTGTTGGTGTGGCTCTGTGTGTTGGTGTGGCTCTGTGGGCGTTGGTGTGGCTCTGTGGATGTTGGTGAGGCTCTGTGGGTGTTGGTGAGGCTCTGGGTGTTGGTGAGGCTCTGTGGGTGTTGGTGAGGCTCTGTGGGTGTTGTTGTGGCTCTGTGGGTGTTGGTGAGGCTCTGTGGGTGTTGGTGAGGCTCTGTGGGGTGTTGGTGTAGCTCTGTGGGGTGTTGGTGTGGCTCTGTGGGGTGTTGTTGTGGCTCTGTGGGTGTTGGTGTGGCTCTGTGGGTGTTGTTGTGGCTCTGTGGGTGTTGGAGGAGCTCTGTGGGTGTTGGCGTGGCTCTATCCGTGTATTTATGTCAACATACAACAGTCTCAGGATCATCATACAGTAAGGGAAACATACAGCCGTCCTAGTGTATCATACAACAAGGATAATGAAGTATTTATGTATTAGTAACACTGGAGTATTCATATATATCTTCACTAGAATCTGTCAGTAAAATTGAATGTCTTTCTGTCCAAAGAAGGAGGCCAGATACTTGGGATATGATGCCCCATATGACTTTCCAAGATGACACACTGGGGGTTTGTGAGTGTCATAGGCCAATTGAGGTCGACCCCAATGCCATCGTTTAAGAAATATCGGCATTTATAGCGACCCCCTCCGATAATCATGAAGATTGAAATTGGGAGTTTGTTATCCGTAGAGTGTCCAGCAAAATGTTCAGTGTTTCGTAATGTTATTTATTTCCTGAGAGAGAGAAAGTAAGAGAGAGAGACAGAGACAGACAGACAGACAGACAGACAGACAGACAGACAGACAGACAGACAGACAGACAGACAGACAGACAGACAGAGGATGTTGTACTTGTAAACACCGGAATATTCATATGTATACATGTATACCAACACCGTAATATTCATATGTATACCAACACCGTAATATTCATATGTATACCAACACCAGAATATTCACATGTATACCAACACCAGAATATTCACATGTATACCAACACCAGAATATTCACATGTATACCAACACCAGAAAATTCACATGTATACCAACACCGGAATATTCACATGTATACCAACACCGGAATATTCACATGTATACCAACACCATAATATTCACATGTATACCAACACCGTATTATTCACATGTATACCAACACCAGAATATTCACATGTATACCAACACCAGAATATTCACATGTATACCAACACCGTAATATTCACATGTATACCACCACCAGAATATTCACATGTATACCAACACCGTAATATTCACATGTATACCAACACCGGGATATTCACATGTATACCAACACCGGAATATTCACATGTATACCAACACCAGAATATTCACATGTATACCAACACCAGAATATTCACATGTATACCAACACCGTAATATTCACATGTATACCAACACCGGAATATTCACATGTATACAACACCAGAATATTCACATGTATACCAACACCAGAATATTCACATGTATACCAACACCAGAATATTCACATGTATACCAACACCTGAATATTCACATGTATACCAACACCGTGTTATTCATATGTATACCAACACCTGAATATTCACATGTATACCAACACCTGAATATTCACATGTATACCAACACCGTGTTATTCATATGTATACCAACACCGGAATATTCACATGTATACCAACACCCGAATATTCATATGTATACTGTTCAAGCGCAACTTTCACACACAAACCAACGCTACTAAACCCCATTAAACAAAATCCCAAATCGTTTCCGCTTGTCGTTTTCTCTCTCTTAACACAATCCCACAATCCTATTTCTACCCACCACTTGATCAAGCCCTCAAGCGGTACCATAATTCATCAATACCCCCCCCCCCCCTCATCATCCTCTCGCTTGAGGGCTATACCAGAATCCCACAAACCCCCACAATAACAATTTCAAGTCCTCAGCGCCTCGAACGAGCATTCCTACTATCCCACAATCTCCCAATCTCCCCATACCAACAATCGCGTCTTATCTGGCTCAATATTGGTTTAGCGGTTTCAATTAATTTCGAATCGTTTACAGGATTTGAATTCTGAAATTGTTCTCAGTTCCGGTCTCGTGTGAGTACAGAGGGATTGGTAACGAAGGTTTCTACAGTGGATTGGTAACGAGGGTTTCTACAGTGGATTGGTAACGAGGGTTTCTACAGTGGATTGGTAACGAGGGTTTCTAAAGTGGATTGGTAACGAAGGTTTCTAAAGTGGATTGTTAACGAGGGTTTCTAAAGTGGATTGGTAACGAGGGTTTCTAAAGTGGATTGGTAACGAGGGTTTCTACAGTGGATTGGTAACGAGGGTTTCTACAGTGGATTGTTAACGAGGGTTTCTAAAGTGGATTGGTAACGAGGGTTTCTAAAGTGGATTGGTAACGAGGGTTTCTACAGTGGATTGGTAACGAGGGTTTCTAAAGTGGATTGGTAACGAGGGTTTCTACAGTGGATTGGTAACGAGGGTTTCTACAGTGGATTGTTAACGAGGGTTTCTAAAGTGGATTGGTAACGAAGGTTTCTAAAGTGGATTGTTAACGAGGGTTTCTAAAGTGGATTGGTAACAAGGGTTTCTACAGTGGATTGTTAAGGGTTTCTAAAGTGGATTGGTAACGAAAGTTTCTACGGTGGATTGGTAACGAAGGTTTCTAAAGTGGATTCTCTATGTTCCCTCTGTGATCTTTATCCATCTTTATCCGTTTAGGTGTTTTCAGTTCAATATCTATCGTATGAATTGATGGGTTTCTATATCGTTAGTAACCGGATTTTATATCATCCTTAGGCCTTGAAATTGTTAGGTTTCTGTTTTGTCTATAGATAGGCATGGGCATAGTTGGGTTTATATATATTTTCCATTGTTGGTTTTTCATATTTCTTGTAGTTCTTAAATTGGGTACAATCATTGGTTTGGCATCATTGTTTGGGTACAATCACTGGTTTGGCATCATTGTTTGGGTACAATCATTGGTGTGACATCATTGTTTGGGTACAATCACTGGTTTGGCATCATTGTTTGGGTACAATCATTGGTTTGGCATCATTGTTTGGGTACAATCATTGGTGTGACATCACTTGTTTGGGTACAATCATTGGTTATCCAGCCAGTCATTTTCCTTGTAGTTGAGATATATATTTTTGAGTTGATCTGTCTCAACTATCCAATCATCTCCAGTGGTTTGGTGGGTACAGCTTGGCCTCACACAGGTCAGGGTTCGAATCCTGTTGGTCCCGGGAGTTGGATACCATTGGTGTACTCCGTCCCCATGTTATCCTCATATCCTATTCCCCATCAAGCTATTAGTAGTATTGAAGGATAGCTAACTATCCATTCTTGAGAATGTGTGTGTTTATCCAGAGTGCCCTGTTCCAACAATTTGGTTATCAAGCTTGATATCAATCGATAACTCTATAGTTTTTATACCACCACATACCCCAACATAAACATCTCACATGACCACATACGCGACACAGAAGTTAAAGGTCTTTAAGACATTCCAATTCGCAGAGATAAGAGATCCCTAATCCTTCAAAAATTGGACCATTGTCTTCAGCAGTCCACGCTAAAATCACCCCTATTCTCAGAGGAACATAAGGCTCTTTTTTTCCCCACTCCAACCCTCAGTGGTGAATTCTTTACTGTTGACAGCGATAAAATTTCGCTCCTCTCTTACGGCGAGGATTAGCGAAACTTAATTCCCGGGAATTTTGTGTTAATGTTGACGTTTGAATGGATTATTAACTGGATTTTTTTTTATGGCCTACCTGTTATCACTGATGGATTGATATCTTGGTAATGTTTCTTTGTGTGGTTATCTTGAGTGTAATTTATTTTTAGGTTAGGTTAGGTAGATAAATATATTTTATTGTTAATTGATTGAATTAATTGGTTATTTTCTTTAAAAGCATTCAATGCTCATTAGAAATTTCAATAAAACACATTAGTTTCAGAAACTTTCCACTTTCGCGTTATGTTCCGTATAATTTACAAATGATCTCACTAAAGCGGAACTACTGAACATGACGCCACGAGCAAGCCAGCTCCGCACGGGTGAACACCATTGAACAGGCAGCATCAACGCGCCACATGGAGCGAGCAGCGGGGGTAGAAGGAGGAGGAGATACGACACGCGCGGCGTCCACTCACCGACTGAGACGTTGAAAGTTGGGCTGACGGACACCATCTTTCCCCGCGCTGCCGGCGGCACGATTACCTCCGCTGCCGGCGGCGATCGTACCGCACGCGATTAAATATGAAGTAAAATTACTTTTTTTTTTCAATTTCTATGTTATACAATGCAAAATATTTTGCATAAAAAAGTGTCCCTTCAGGTTTTAGTTGTTTCTGGTCTTTAAAAATATAGATTTTTTTTATCTGAGGTAATTTACATAGGGTTTTTAAAAGGTTAAGAGGTTTATATTTTCTCGTGAGCTAATTTAAAAACTGTTTTTAGTTTTTTTTATTAGTCTATTGCGTCAGGCTGTGCAAATCTTCTCCGATTGTTAGATAGTTTGTTTGAAGTTAATATTGGAGAGTGGTTGTTGGTAGTCCTGAGGCCTGGGTTACTGTTTGTTGTTTGTGTGTGGTTGTCTACTGTTTGTGTGTGGTTGTCTACTGTTTGTGTGTGGTTGTCTACTGTTTGGGTGTGGTTGTCTACTGTGATTTATATACTAAGTGTTGGTATCTAGGTGGTAGTGTAAAGCCAGACTGAAGGTAAGGGCTGGAGGAGAGGGTAGGGAAGGTGAGGGAAGGTGAGATAAACCACGAGAGGGTCTTCATAACCTCACCCGTGGTGCGGAGGGAACTTGGAGACAATATATATGAAATTTAGTGAAGCGAATTATACGAGGGAATTATACGAGGCTTCTGATGCAGGATACTTGTCACTTGTGTGTGTGTGTGTGTGTGTGTGTGTGTGTGTGTGTGTGTGTGTGTGTGTGTGTGTGTGTGTGTGTTGGCATTGTAAACATTTCATAAATGTTGAAAAAGTAAACATTGTAAGCATTTCTTTTTTTTCCCTCCCCATGAATCTCTGTCAGTATTTTCTATGTATCTATCATGTCTCATCTTGCTCTCTTTCTGTTTACCAGTGTCGTTAAGTCCGCTCTTTTTGAACTGTTCACATTTTGCTCTGAAACTATTATCTTTACAAACTTCTGTTCATTATCAAATTCACATATTTTTGTTTTTTGACATGGGGGGCGCTCCACTTTTGGGCTGCATCTTCCGTAACTGGTCTCACGTAGGTTGTATACAGTGTTAATAATACCTCCTTGTTGGGGTTCATTAAGGCTTTTCTAATGTGAGCCTCTGAGGTAAGACTTGGTGTGATATTTTGTAGGCATTTTTCCCTCGATGTTTCAAGGAAGTTTAATATATGAACTCTCTCTCTCTCTCTCTCTCTCTCTCTCTCTCTCTCTCTCTCTCTCTCTCTCTCTCTCTCTCTCTCTCTCTCTCTCTCTCTGTCTCTCTCTCTCTCTCTCTCTCTCTCTCTCTCTCTCTCTCTCTCTCTCTCTCTCTCTCTCTCTCTCTCTCTCTCTCTCTCTCTGTCTCTCTGTCTCTCTCTCTCTCTCTCTGTCTCTCTGTCTCTCTCTCTCTCTCTCTCTCTCTCTCTCTCTCTCTCTCTCTCTCTCTCTCTCTCTCTCTCTCTCTCTCTCTCACTCTCTCTCTCTCTCTCTCTCTCTCTCTCTCTCTCTCTCTCTCTCTCTCTCTCTCTCTCTCTCTCTAAGAATCTAATTATAAAGAGTATATTACAGTCGTATATTATTATGGGTGATTATAACGCATATATAGAAGTGATTAATCTTGTTCATTGAGTAATTTACTCATTAGCGGTGATTAGGGAATGTGTGCAGTCTGTTAATTATCTTGACGCTGCTTTGATTAATTATTGTGTCAGGTTGAAGTGATTGGATAATGTTGATAGTGTCGTTCAGGTATTTATTTCAGTGGTTCAGTAATATCAGAGTTTAATTCTTGGAAACATAACATTCAGCATTTTTTTGTGGTATGCATGCTCGAAGTATGTGGTATGTGCTTCCCAGTCAGTGGTATGCCAGTCCCCAATCAGTGGTATATCTACACTAAATACATTGTTATTTGACTGTGTATGTGTGTGTGTGTACACCTCAGTATACACACAAATGCATATACATAATACAAGAACATGTACAAATTTCGTCTATGTCTGATCCCTACTGGTACTGAGCCCCTAGACTGGGTTTTGGCTACACATAATATAAAAAAAAACTAAAGAGTAATCTAGAATACAAATGCTGATGGAATGTCAAATAAAGGAAGGGAACTCAAGGAACAGAACAACATAATCTCCTTAGCCTCCGCTTCTGCAGAGAGAGAGTAAAGGAGAAAATTTGACGGAGAGAGCTGTTAGTTCTAGCATTAGTGTATAACATAGAGGTCTGGTGGCACTCTGGCACTGGTGAGTCCTGGAGATCCAGTCAAAACATCAATATAAAGTATCTACTTTTCATCTACTTAAATTTAAAAAGTAGATTTAAACATCTACTTTTTCTTTTTTTGTCTTTTGTGGGAGCGAAGACATATGTGAAAGAGGGAACCACGTCTCCCAGAAGCAAAGGGTGTCATTCCAAACTTCACAGAAGGCTTTCGAGATATCTTGGACGAGAAGAACTTTTCCCAAGTTCGAGAGAGAGAGAGAGGCAAAGTTCTGCGCGACAGCAGGATGCGAGAGAGAACGTTTTGTGGCCCAACCTGTTCTCATGTGGTATATTATTTTTGTTGTCCACAATCACAGGTGGATTTTATGTGTGTGGTGACTGTTCTGTGGAGGGAGGTTGGCTGAGGGAGCACTGGAGGCTGGAGGCTTCCTGGACTTGTAGACAGACAGACAGACAGACACACACACACACACACACAGAACAAACACACAGGGTTATGGAAATTAGTTGTAATTGGAGGGGATAAAAATTATTTACAAGCAGTAAATAAACACGAATTTCCATTTTTATGCATTTATTATCCATCTCACACACACACACACACACACACACACACACACACACACACACACACACACACAAGTGCGTGTGATGTGGTGGAGGCTGACTCCATACACAATTTCAACTGTAGATATGATAGAGCCCAGTAGGCTCAGGAATCTGTACACCAGTTGATTGACGGTTGAGAGGCGGGACCAAAGAGCCAAAGCTCAACCCCCGCAAGCACAATTAGGTGAGTGTACACACACACACACACACACACCACACATCCCAGTGCTTGATCTATTACAAAGTGTACTCCCTGGCCTCATAATGTATAGGCAATAAGAGTCACGTGCTCTCAAGAGCCACTATACCCACCAAATATACCATCCTCTTAAATTCACTAAACTCTTCTCCTTGAAATTCTTCCTACTGCATAATACACCAAGTATTAAAATTGTATCCAAACTTCGGGATATATATTGTTAAATTTAACGTCTAAAGTGTCCTCGATTGCTCAGCCGGCGCGGAAAATGTCAACAAATGGATGGTATCATAAGCAGACGAGAAACTGGATAAAGCAGGCGCGCCACTTTAGCCCCGCCATCTGTTGGCCTAATTTGGAGTTAACGGCAGAGACTTGATCATTGCGGCCCCAGATGGCGGTGGTGGCCGGCTATGTCTTGCCTCGTCTTAAGAGCCTCTTAGGGAAGGAGAAGGGAGAAAAAGAGATGAGGGAACATAGTAGAAATAAAGAAACAGGAATTGTGATTTCTGTGGGTAACAGGAATAAAGTTACGTAGTTCTAATCAATTGGAACACAAAGGGGGGATCGAACCTGTGAACAGGGTACACCCAAACGCAGTTCTAAGTTTAATTACCGTTGTCGCCAACAGGAAACCGGTTTTTAGGCTTATTTACACCTCCCCCTCCCCCCCATGGAGGCCAACTGCTAAGCCTCGCGAGGATGCAACAGCTAAACAGTTGACTAACTCCTGGTTACACCCATTTAATTGCTAGGTAAACAGAGGCATCAGGCGAAAGGCAACAGCGCCTCTAATCAACGCTAGGCTTATAATAAGCAAAATAATTCATCCCATTCATCCTTGCAGCAGAGGAAACTAATTATGTATATTATAAGGAAAATGGATGTTCCATGCGCTCGCTCTGGCATGTATACAGTATACATATTTGTATATGTATTTCGCTAGAGTTTTCAACTAACCGGGAAATAATTTACATTTTAAGTATGTTTGGGTGTGGTGTTAATCTCACTTAGAGCAGTTTCCCTGCCGGGTGACGTCATTAGTGTGTCTAATTTATATATATATATATCGTCGACTTTATGGCTTTAAGTTGTTTCGTTGCTATTATTATTAATTTGAACCATCTGGAGGCTGTTTATGGGGTGTCTGTTGAGGCTGTTACATAGGTAACATAGGCTGTTACATAGGTAACAGCCGGTTGGTAATAACTCAATAATTAATCACATTAAACAAAGTAACAAAAAAATAACTATCAAATGTATATTTTTGTGGAAGCAACTATCATTCACAGCAATTGAGGGTTGTGAATGGTAGTTGTTTCAACATGTGCACTATCATCATTCACCCCTTAAGGTGTAGTACACTTGTGACGTCACGACCTCAACCCCCCGACACAAAGCTAATTTAATTCCTTCCGCTGGTGATGGCCAAGATTCCAGCCATACGCCACTAGGCTACGCAGCTCAAAAATGATCTCTAAGACACGAGCAAACAGCGGCTAGTTTAGCGGTACCATTACATGCAGCTATAAGAGTAATGAGCTATGAATATTAATACCGTCCGTATATATCTCCACCAGAGGCGCTCTCACGCTCAACTGACATCTGACGGGAGATTTTGTTTAACCGCAGTCAGTCAGGAAGGGAAACTGGCGATGTTTAGCGAGCGGTGAGCTGTGATGCTCCGCTGGTCTTGCCATACGGCCTTCCTGTGATTTTTAGATGCATGCTCCGTCAGTCTTGCCATACGCCCTTCCTGTGTTTTTAGGATCCCATTATGATTGCCCATAGCCAGGGACAGGAAGCCTTATAGGCTTATCAAGATCCCATTAGGCTAACTACTGATGAACTTCCCCCAGGATGCAACCCACAACAGTTATGTAACTCCCAGGTAATTGTTTGCTAAATGAACAGGGGTATCAGGTGAAAGAAATCGTACCCAATCGTCTCTGTCCCGGCCGGGGATAGAACCAGGGATGCTCGATTGGAAGCCGCAGTCGTAGACCTATCGCAACCTACTGTATAATTGTTGTATATTTTATTATCTTATAAGGCTGTGAAGTAACATTGCATTCATATACACATATTAGTGTATACAAACAGAGAAATACACCCACAGTGCTTTATGTACGTAGTGTGTTTTCCTGAGTATATATATATATATATATATATATATATATATATATATATATATATATATATATATATATATATATATATATATATACTATACTAAACATCTCAGTATATATATATATATATATATATATATATATATATATATATATATATACATACACCGATCAACGTTTGTACTGATAAATATCTCTCAGAATATATATATACTTGAAAAACATCTCAGTATATACGTTCAGAGAAATACACCCCCACAGTGTATCAACAACGAGACATACACTCCCCACACACAGTATAAATATCTCTCATATCTCTTACACAGTTTCCACTTGGTATAATTACTCCGGATATTAATCCGCCCCTGGTATATTGGCGGCATAAATATGTATTACCAGTTACGGGGACGCAAGGTGCCGGGTATTATAATCGGTAATTAATCTCGTTAATTAATTTACGTCCCCGGATCACCTAACCACCATAGGCCGCTCTAATGGCACCATTGGAGCCTGTGGACTCTAGCGTCATGAGGCTACTGGTGGTGGGGGAGTGTTTTCATATTTTCGATATCAAATATGTGTATCCGTTTTCTTTCAGAAGTTTCTATGGTATTCATTGTTCATTTGTTTTATTTAAATTTTATCGGTGAATCTGTCTTATCTCCTTTGTTTTGCGTGGCTTTCTCACCTTCCTTTTGTGTTGATTAAAATTGGTGACGTCATAAACATGCGCGTGCGCACATTTTCTGCCTAAATCCGCGACGCCTTGAGCGAATATAGAGCGGAAAGCCTACAAACCAAAGATTTCCTTGAATGCCTATAATTACATTCAATGCTAGCATGCACAGCCGGTGAAATATCGCCCGATATCAAAAGATATCCTCATTCAATGCGAGCATGCACAGCCGGTGAAATATTGCCCGATATCAAAAGATATCTCCATGTTTACGAGAAGGGTGAATGTGGCATTTACTAGCAAAAACACGATAACGACCCCGTGGTTATTTTTGTCTTTTTTCCTGCTAGGAAATTATATTTGCATGACTGAAAGTATGTAAATAAATCGACATGAGTCTGTTAACGGAATCCTTTATAGTTTTGGTTAAAATATGTGTAAGTGGACATAATGGTTTGCGAGAGTAAATAGTGGGATATGTGGGTGATTTATATTGTTGAAATGGGCAGCTAAGTGATGGTTTAAATTTTACTCACTAATCCCTGTCTCACATAACTATCTATGTTCAAATTCCTTCGGTTCAAACCCTCTCTGTTCTCTTTTGTTTTTTTTATTTAATTTAAATTTAAAATTTAAAATCTGTCTCGTGATGGGCGCCTGACAGCTGGGTGGACAGCGCTTCGAATTCGTAGTCCTGAGGTTCCGGGTTCGATCCCTGGTGGAGGCAGAGACAAATGGACAAAAAAGGTTTCTTTCACCCTGATGCCCCTGTTACCTAGTAGTAAATAGGTACCTGGGAGTTAGACAGCTGTTACGGGCTGCTTCCTGGGGGGGTGTAACAAAAAAGGAGGCCTGGTCGAGGACCGGGCCGCGGGGACGCTAAGCCCCCAAAATCATCTCAAGATAACCTCGTCATTAGCCTTCATAGGTTAAGTAGGCTGCATAGGTTTGTACGTTTCTGGTTAGGCAAAACAGTTGCATTTTTTACGGAGTGGCAAATCAAGAGTACAGACTGGCTCATACGTGCTTGGCAATGCTGGAGCCAACAGTTGGCCGCCAACCACCACGGGGGACGGACGCTACGTCCTGGAGCTCACAAAATTGGTAAAGTCTCTTTGATTTAACTGTTTGAATTGATCTATATATCAGTCAGCGTTGTAAAGTAAGCCTGTAAGGTAAGTTTTAGCCAGTTCTGGATTATTGTAACTGAAAGGAAAGAGTGCTGCCAACCTTTCATATAATATTACCAGGTGGGACGTGTTGCCAACCTTTCATATAATATTACCAGGTGGGACGTGTTGCCAACCTTTCATATAGTATTACCAGGTGGGACGTGTTGCCAACTTTTGATGATATTTATTGGATGTTTGTCTAGTAATTTGATGTAAATTTCCATGGTTTCCTTGGAAGGTTTAATATATTGTGATTGTTGTACCGCATGATCAACAAAGACTCAGCCCATCCTCATCAACAAAGGCGAAATGCTCGTTAAACCAGCCACCAAACCCCTTGTTTATAAATTAAAAAACACTGTACACACTTTATTTCAAATATAAATAATCTCCAACAAAACCTAAACCCGTAACCAATCATAATCTAGGACCAACTGTACAATAAATTCTAATATATAATAATGTTAACTGATATGTGAGAAAATAACTATATTTAATGTGCGTAAATTTTGGTGAATGGGTCCTTAGGTTCGGCCGCTGCTTGCACGAGCCTAGCCTGAAGACGGGTTGCAAAACTAGTCCTAGACCTTCCTCTCACGATACCCATAATATTAAACCGGCTGTGGGAGCCGGTCGGCCGAGCGGACAGCACGCTGTACTTGTGATCCTGTGGTCCTGGGTTCGATCCCAGGCGCCGGCGAGAAACAATGGGCAGAGTTTCTTTCAGCCTGTGCCCCTGTTACCTAGCAGTAAAATAGGTACCTGGGTGTTAATCAGCTGTCACGGGCTGCTTCCTGGGGGTGGAGGCCTGGTCGAGGACCGGGCCGCGGGGACACTAAGCCCCGAAATCATCTCAAGATAACTCAAGAAACTATGAAAATAAAAATATCTAGCAGGAAAACACTAGACTAAACTGAAAATTGGCGTAAACGAATCATAAATAGAGAAATATTTACGAA